>NC_053147.1:17229154-17532184 GCF_016808335.1 Panicum virgatum | reverse complement strand
CGGTGTGCCGCTCCCGCCGACGGTGGCCCAACCGACGACGAGGCTAGCACTACACCATCTACTGGAAGAGGCGCACACGGGCATGGGTGACGCACGCGAAGAGATCAAGCCAAACCTAGTCGGCGACGTGCGGCCCGTGGCGGTAAAAATGACTTCTTCAAGAACGTGCGTGGAAACAACTAGAACGTGGTGGAACGAGGGGAGCACGAGCATTAGCGGCTTACTTATAGTCGATTCGAGCTCTTGGACGAAAGAAATGGTGGACGGGCGATGGAGTTCCACGGTGAGGTCGGATTTGGGCGAAACTCGAACTGGCGACCGGGGAAACCAGGATTCCCAGCGAGGTGGAGGTCATGGCGATGGATGGAGGGGTTGAGAAGGAAGCTAGGAAGGTGGTTGAGCTTTGGGTGCGGTGGATTTGAAATCCATGGAGGGCAGCGCGCGGATTCGGCCGATGAGCGGGAGGCGCTCAAGCTTCGTCCATGGCGTCGGGAGGGAGAGGGGGTGAACCAAGAGAGAGAGAGAACGAGGGCTTGGGCGTGGGGTGGGTGAAGGGATGTGCTCGCATTCAATTTGGCATACGGGATGGCCAGGGAAGGCTCGATGGCCGGCACGTGGCGGCGACCGACGATCCTCGGTCACGGAGCAGGTGAAACAGAGTGCGTCGCGGACCGTCCGCCGCCCCAAGCGGACTGTCCGTGAGGCAGGATGTTACAATCCTTCCCCCTAAAAGCAATCTCGTCCCGAGATTTAGAGTGAAGTTGCTAATTGAGACAGGAATGAAAAGTTAGGTACCTCGATAAGCTTGTAGCAACTCATGACACTTGGATTGAACGAATTCTTCCGTCTTCCAAGTAGCTTCCCGCTCAGGGTGATTACTCCATTGCACTTTATAGAAATCATTGGTTTGATTCCGAGTGACCCGGGTCTTGCGATCCACAATTTTGATTGGAAACTCGGGATAGACAAGATCGGGCTCCAATTGCAACTTCTCTATGTCAATCACCTTTTCTAGAACACGGAGTCATTTCCGGAGCTGAGAAACATGGAAAATATTATGAACCGTGGATAATTGGACAGGAAGTTCCAGGCGATATGCTACCGGCCCACATCGCTTAATGATAGGAAAAGATTCAACATAGCGAGGGGCGAGCTTTTCCTTCACTCCAAACCGTTGGACTCCTTTCATTGGAGATACCCGCAAATAAACATGGTCTCCCACTTGGAACAAAACTGATTGATGTTTCTTGTCCGCATAGCTTTTCTGCCGGGATTGTGCTATTTTCATATTTTCTTGTATAAACTAGACTTGTTCTTCCGCCTCACTGACTATATCAGGGCCGAACACATTCCTTTTCCCGGCTTCTGACCAATTCACTGGAGTTCTACACCTTCGTCCATATAGTGCCTCAAAAGGAGCCATTCTGATGCTTTCTTAGTAACTGTTGTTATAAGAAAATTCCGCTAAAGGTAGGCATTCATCCCATTTCTTGCTATAAGAGAGCGCACAGGCTCTAAGAATATCCTCCAGAATTTGATTGATTCGCTCAGTTTGACCATCGGTCTGAGGATGATAGGCTGAGCTGCGAATAAGCTGAGTACCCAGAGAGGCCTGCAATTATTCCTAGAAACGTGCAATGAATTGTGAGCCTCTGTCTGAAATGATTATCTTGGGTACGCCATGAAGACTCACAATACGGGCCATATATATCTCAGCATATTGATGAGATGAATAACGGGTCTTCACTGAAATAAAATGAGCGGATTTAGTGAGGCGGTCAACTATAACCCAAATAGAATCATACCCCTTTGACGTGGGAGGCAAACCAACAATGAAGTCCATACTAATATCCTCTCACTTTCACGAAGGAATATCCAAAGGCTATAGCATGCCAGCAGGTCTGAGATGACTTACTTTGACCCTTCGACAGATATCGTACTCAGACACATATTTGGCGACCTCATGTTTCATCCTGGTCCACCAAAATCGTTGTCTGAGGTCTTGGTACATTTTGTTACTACCAGGGTGGATGGAATACCTAGAAAGGTGAGCCTCATCAAGAATTTATTTCCGGAGTTCTAAATCCTTAGGCACCACCAGCCGGTTCTTAAACCATAAAGCACCCTCGCCATCTAAATGGAAGCATGCCACTCGAGGGTCATTTTCTCTGAGCCTTTGCCTAATCTTTTCTATGCCAATATTGTCTTTCTAAGCCGCAATAACTTGGTCTCGAAGAGTTGGAGTGAGAACAATGTTAGCAAGAGTACCCTCAGCTACAATAGCCAAATTCATCTTCTCCATTTCTTGACACAAGGTTTCATGTAAAACTGTAGCTGAGACGCAGTTGCAACTTGCCTTGTGACTCAATGCATCGGCAACAACATTTGCCTTACCCGGGTGATAATGAATCTCCAGGTCATAATTCTTAATTAACTCTAACCACCGTCTCTGGCGCAAATTCAGCTCGCTCTGGGTGAAAATATATTTGAGACTCTTGTGGTCTGAATATATATGAATAGGATTACCAAGAAGATAATGTCGCCAGATTTTCAATGCATGGACCACTGCTGCTAGCTCCAAGTCATGAGTAGCATAATTCTTCTCATGCCGCCTGAGAGCTCTGGAAGCATAAGCAATCACCCGCTGATCTTGCATAAGGACGTAGCCGAGGCCCGTACCTAATGCATTACACAAAAATGTCAAGGCCAGAGCAATATCTGGCTAAACCAAAGGCAGGAATGAGAACGCGGCCAAGACTCGTACCTGATGCATCACAATAAACACCAAAAGGTCGAGTAATGTCCGGCTGAGCCAAAACAGGGGCCGACGTCAATAACTTTCTCAAAGTCTGGAAAGCCTGTTCACATTTGTCATCCCAAACAAACTTTACCCCTTTCTTAAGCAATTCTGTCATGGGCCTAGCAATTTTGGAGAAGTCCGGTACAAAACGGCGATAATAACCTGCCAGTCCAAGAAAACTCCGGATCTCTGAAACGGAGGTAGGAGCCTTCCAATTCAGGACATCCTGAATCTTGCTAGGATCAACAGAAATTCCATCTTTTGAAATAATATGCCTCAAGAATTGGACCTCCGTGAGCCAGAAATCACACTTACTGAATTTGGCATATAGCTTGTGCTCCCGCAGGCGCTGAAGCACAATGCGAAGATGCTCTGCATACTCCTCTTCATTCTTGGAATATATAAGAATGTCGTTAATGAAAACCATGACAAACTTATTTAGCTCCGGCATGAATACCGAGTTCATGAGATACATGAAGTGAGCAGGGGCATTTGTTAACCCAAACGACATGACCAGATATTCATAGAGCCCGTATCTGGTGGAGAAAGCCGTCTTGGGAATATCCTCAGCTCTAATCTTTATCTGATGATAACCAGAGCGGATATCAATTTTTGAAAATATCTTGGCCCCGAATAGCTGATCAAACAAAATATCAATTTTTGGAAGGGGATATTTGTTCTTGATTGTAACGGCATTCAGAAGTCTATAGTCCACACACAATCTGAGGCTTTGATCTTTCTTCTTAACAAAGAGCGCCGGACAGTCCCAAGGTGAAGTGCTAGGACGAATATACCCCTTATCAAGCAATTTCTGCAGCTACTTCTTTAACTCAGCTAGTTCATTTGGTGGCATCCGATAAGGTCTTCGGAAAATTGGTGCCGTTCCCGGTTGCAATTTAATAGCAAATTCAACATTGCGATCAAGTGGCATGCCTGGCAAGTCGTCTAGAAAGACATCCGGATACTCACATACCACCGGTATGTCAACTAAAGTTTTGCCCTCAACCTGATTCACCGCATGGGTCAATGATCCATGGTCCATAAGATGCAGAGTCATAGAACCATGAGGAGAAAAATTGATGTGCACATATTGTGAAAGAGTGTCAAAAAGAACTCCATGATCTTCCATCCAGTTCATGCCCAAAATAATATCCACCTTTTGAGTTGGAAGAATTATAAGGGACGTGTGGAAAATCTTCCCTTGCAACTTTAGAGGAACTCGCCTGACAATATGATTCGTAACTAATCCCCCCCAGTGAATTAATATGGCATGACCTCGACATACTTTCCACTTCCAACCCAAGTCTACTTGCACAATCCTTGCTAATAAATGTGTGGGATGCACCAGAATCAAATAGTACCACAACGGGATGATTATTAACTGAAAATGTACCCGTCATCACTGGAGCTCCGTCTGGAATCTCCTCAAGGGTGGTGTAGTGCACTTGTCCCGGCTTGAAGTGAATCACTTTGTTCTTCTGATTTTGTTGACCGGACTGCTGACCTTGCTTCGGCGGCATGGGGCAACTACGTGCAATGTGTCCAAGCTGTCCGCAGTTGTACCATGGAAACAAATTGGAGCGCATCCCCGGCTGCTGCACCCATACCTTCTGCTTACCCTGCTGAGGAACAGGAGGCCTGGCTGTCCCCTGTGACGGTGCGTATTGAGGGGGCTTGTATCCCTACTGCTGTTTGTGGCTGGTGCTGAAAAGGGGCTCTCTGTGGGCCCGACTGTACCAGACAGAATCTCTGAGGAGCGCTGCTCGAAGATCCCGCTGACGGCGCCTTCCTCTTCTTCTCTGCCTTGTGAGCCAAGTGGGCATCTTCCTGAATGATAGCCCTATTGACAAGCTCACTGAAAGTGTCAAATTTAACCATGGCCAGGCGATCCTGGAGCTTGATGCTAAGCCCCTGCCTGAAACAAGCTTGCTTCTTCTCATCTGTGTCCATGAGATAGCCCGCATACTGCGATAAATTGTTGAAGGCCTGGGCATACTATAGGACACTGTTGTTACCCTGTTTCAGGGCCAAGAACTTGGTGAGCTTCCTGCGGATGACCCCTGCAGGGATATGATGTGCCCTGAAAGCCTCCTTGAATTGTGCCCAGGTGAACCGAGTGCCGGCGGAAAACATGGCCACATGATTGTCCCACCAGGTGCGTGCGGGACCCCTGAGCTGCTGGGCTGCAAATCCTGCCTTGTCCCCATCATTGTACGGGTGCAGGGTGAATTTGGACTCTATGGTCCGGAGCCAGCTATCTGCTTCCAGTGGCTCATCGGCTTTGTGGAACAGCGGCGGCTGGGTGCTTAGGAACTGCTCATATCCAGAGACAGCTGGCTGATGGTGATGCTCGTGCCACTGCGCTCTGCCCTGCTCCACAATCTCCCGGAGAAGTGTCGTCTGCTCATCGCGTCCGGTGAGCATGGCCGCAATGTCCTGGGCCAAATTAGGAGGTGCCGGTGGTGCTCCGGCAGCATCGTCTGCCATTCTGCATTTAACCATGACAAGATTAGTTCCATCATCCAGATTAATTAAAACAATCCCGATAGTAACAAATCTTTCTATACATAGCACATTGCAGAATATAGAGCTTCAAAACAATTCTGTGTGATGCTTGCAGGCGGGGCCAGGCGGTTCGACCGGCTCAGTTCAATCGGTCTGACAGGGCTGCCCTGGTCCAGCCGAAAAAACGTATGGTGGACTGTCCGGTGCAATATGGCGGACCGCCCGCTTTGAAAGGATTTCAGTTCACCGAACCGTCCGCTACCATTCAGCGGACTGTCCGCTTCATAATATATCAACCCAACTCAGTTTCAAATGGTTCTGCACATTTTCCTTAACGGCCGGCGGACCATCCGCGTGTCATTACCGGACTGTCCGCTGAACACATTTTGAACTACCAGACAGTGTCTCCGGTCCGGCCGACGACACTTCCGCAACACTTCACGCCACGCCTATAAAATCTTACGACCCGAACTTCATCTACATAGGTCCTTAGTCATGCCTGTACCACCCTCGGTGCATTTCGGCTCTGATACCAGCTGTGACGGAACCGCCAAATTAAAACTCTCAATTAAGCGTAATGGCCGTCATTTGAACACATCGGGCGCATTAGGTTAATGGTTTAATTTGACAGTCCTTTCTCTGTTCACGTCCCGATCGAAACAACACCGATAGTCCCACGCGAAGGTGAGCGCAGATGGTACAAGCACGACACATATTTGAAAATATAGCAATATACACAAGACTCTGTCATAAGTTTTACAAATCAAGTTTGAATACATACATAATTTACAAACTTTGCATTACTGAAATTCGGGTTCGAACAGAGGAAAAAGGCCTACAACTACCACAAGTGTCCACTGAGGAGTCCCCTAACTAAGCGTCTGGCTCCACAACCTCCCATCACTCGGCGTCCCGACGGATGAACTTTACGCAGTGAGACAAATAATAACATTCCAAGTAATTATAACCATAGGTCATACATACTCCAACTCGTTACTACGCAGTGACGCAGTGATCAAGGTGCCCATGTTCGAGAGCAACTGACGGCGAATCGATTCGATTTAACCTTGCAAGGTGGACCTAACCAACACGGCACGCATATGCCCCGTCGGACTATACGAGCCAACCATTCTCCTCCCCGTCTCAAACTACAGGACCGCCCCACCAGCGTATAGTCAGTCGAGCTCAATGAGAGACCATCAAAAGTAAATACATGCATCCCAATTCTCCGCGACTACTCGACTTGCCCTAAGGGGTGGGAAGGAGTCCTGTACTTTCGAAGTGAGGCAGTACTAGGCTTACCGGTTTCGACTACCTCCTACTCCTGGTATGCGGTTAGTACAATTCGAACATGATCAGCAGGGCCGACAATGGTACGGTCCTTAACCGACACAGACGGAGCTACACTTTTCTCCGCCCGGTCTCAAATTCTATTTTTCCTTTCCTTTCAAGATTAGTAACGCATATATAGAAATATAAAATAACCTATATCTCGCGAGTAATGGGAAATTACTCGACTTCTACCGAACCTTATCTAGCATAGCACATCTTTCGTCTGACCTATACTAGTATAGAACTCATGGTACCTAAGGGTTATGCATCTAAGGTTTCAAGCAATACCTGAACGTAATGCACAAGTACTAAACATAAATAAGGTTTCATAATTTAAAAATAATGGGTTGTGCACCGGGGCTTGCCTTCGGGCTGCTGCTCAGAGCAGGGGTCAGACGGGCCTTGGGCCGATTTCTCACGCCTCTCCTCTTGGGCTTGCTCCGGATGCTCCTGTGGGGCCGCAATCACCTCATACACAACGTTCTCAACTGCGGATGCTACACGAATGCATATGAAATAATTGAGTGCAACCCAACTATATAACTACTATACTTCGAAATGAAATGTACTGCAGACTGTCCGCGCCCAAGTGGCAGACCGTCCGCGGTTCAACTCGGCAGACCCACCAGAACCACCAATGTTTCTGGAGAATTTCTATACTGGCTGGCGAACTGTCCGCTCACCCTTAGCGGACTGTCCGCAATACACCTATGCCAGTCCACCAGAGGCAGCGACGTCTCTGGACAAATTTCTAATCCTACCGGCGGACCGTCCGGCCCCCCTTGGCGGACCGTCCACAGTTCACTCTGCCAATCCACCAGAGATGACAACGTCTCTGGACAAAATTCTAGACTCTACGGCGGACTGTCCGCTCTCCAATAGTGGACCGTCCGCAGTTCAATTCTGTGAAACCATCAGAGACAACAACTTCTCTGGACAACATCTAACCTGACTTGCGGACTGTCCGGCCCTCCTAGGCGGACCGTCCGCGACTCCTGTCTTTTGACACCGCGCACCGCCACCAGTGAGGTTGGCGCGGCGCCGTGGTGCGCCGCTCCCGCCGACGGTGGCCCGACCGACGGCGAGGCTAGCATTACACCATCTACTGGAAGAGGCGCACACGGGCATGGGTGACCCACGCGAAGAGATCAAGCCAAACCTAGTCTGCGACGTGCGGCCCGTGGCGGTAAAAATGACTTCTTCGAGAACGTGCGTGGAAACCACTAGAACGTGGAGGAACGAGGGGAGCATGAGCATTAGCGGCTTACTTGCAGTCGATTCGAGCTCTTGGACGAAAGAAATGGTGGCCGGGCGATGGAGTTCCACGGTGAGGTCGGATTTGGGCGAAATTCGAACTGGCGGTGGCGGTGGAGGTCGTGGCGGTGGTTGGAGGGGTTGAGAAGGAAGCTAGGAAGGTGGTTGAGCTTTGGGTGCGGTGGATTTGAAATCCATGGAGGGCAGCGCGCGGATTCGGCCGGTGAGCGGGAGGCGCTCAAGCTTCGTCCATGGCGTCGGGAGGGAGAGGGGGGTGAACCAAGAGAGAGAACGAGGGCTTGGGCGCGGGGTGGGTGAAGGGATGTGCTCGCATTCAATTCGGCGTACGGGATGGCCAGGGAAGGCTCGATGGCCGGCACGTGGCGGCGACCGACGATCCTCGGTCACGGAGCAAGTGAAACAGAGTGCGTCGCGGACCGTCCGCCGCCCCAAGCGGACTGTCCGTGAGGCAGGGTGTTACACCCTAGCCCCTGCAGCTAGCCTCCCACTTCCAAGAAGGGGTATATGCCCCTTCCAATGTGTTGTTTATTGTATGCACAAGTAGAGGCGATGGGCGGCAAAGATGTGAAAGCCTTGGCCTCCTATATAAGCCTGCCAGATGCCCTCGCTTGACCACGCCATTGCAGAAGAAGCAGATCCAGCAGCAGTGGCGCAGAGCCCTCCAGCTCGCAGGTCCCCAGCAGCCTCTGTTCACTCGGCCAGGATGAACAAGCCATGGAGCCAGGGGAAGCGCAGGGGAGGAGGACTCAGCAGGGTGCTGAGGGAGCAGAAGGCCAGGCTCTACATCATCCGGCGATGCGTCGTCATGCTCCTCTGCTACCATGACTGATCTGCTGCTTCGGTGTTTGCTGTTCTTCGTGGCCGTTGACTGAATCTAGGTGGTGGTGTTGCTTTGATCTTTCAGTTTCTTGAGTTTTAGGAACTAGGATTGACGATTCTTTGGTGTATATAGGGATAGTTCTCAGCTGGTAGCTACTGACGTTCCCATCCTTAACGTCTCCTGTGTTGTGTTAGTGGTTGTTACTCCTAAGTCCTACAATGGCAAGGATGTGCTGCTAGGTGTTATCGTGTGAATTTTTTATAAATAGAAGTGCAAGATCAGGAAAAAAAAAAGAAAAGTTGTCTTTTGGTATCTACCTTTTGTCTTGCATTCAGAGTCACTTTCAAAACAGCTGTTCCAGCAATCCTGAATTTGTAACCATCTGAAGGTGTGGAGTTTGTACTGACATCCAGATAAAGCAACTTGCATGTGCCAAAAAGAAAAGCTTTGTGAACACCACCAAGCAAGGCAGATATACATACTACTAATTCTGAAGATGAAATTGCAATGATGGATGCTTCCTCTGAAAAAATGACGCGCATCATTGCAATTTACAAATTTTCAGTCGTTTGAATACTGTTTGGAAATGCCACTACTGATACACATTGACACATAGCCTTCCCAGTTTTTCAGGTGGTAGTGGTACTCTTCTTTTTCAACTAGTAACGAGCATCCAGATTCCTCGCTATTTTTATTAGTGAAAGAATAGATTCCTTACAACTTCAAGTTACAAATTGGTAAATAAATCATCAAGTTGGCAAGTTGCCCATGGTACTTTTTAGTTTTCCAAGCAGCAATTAAAATGCAGCTTAAACTACAAAAAATGCATCATTAAAATCTGTGCAACCATTAGGTAATAACCTGACAGTACAACCAGGTCGACTTTCAACAAAAAAAAAAACTAGGTACAGTGGCAGCAAGCACTGGACCACAATTAAACGAGAAGCTTCAAGGTACTTGCACTCGCAGCACTGAGCTGTAAATGACCTGCCTCCCGTTCTTAAATTCTGAGTTTTGATATTCACAGCCCATTGCGAAAAAAAAAGGCATGGATCTTGCCAGGTGCACATATACGTCCTTATCTTCAGCATTTGGCAACTGACTAGATGGTTGAATCGAAAAGTGTTTTCTAATATGAATGACTAGGCGCGGATTATAAAAATTCTATCAACTGAACATGCCAGTTTGTGCATGGCCACTAAGGGCGTTCAGATGTTTCAGCAAACTTCCAGGCACTAAATTTTGCTTAAAACGCTGATCAAATGATCTTTGTACCAAGAGGAAAAGAGTTTCGATCTGTTGCATCATACATTTGCAGGCACTATAGAGACCTCAAAGCATGTCTTGACTCTGATGAAGTGGCATGCAGAAAGTCTAGCTAGTGCTGCTCTTGCATTGGATCGATTCAACACTTCAACCTGAAACGAGAGTGTAGGACGCTTTTATAGTATAGTACATAGATCAACTTAGATTAGTGCAAATTGGGTCGGTTCCAAACACGCTGTTCCTTTTTAATTACCGATGGTCGGCAAAAACCAGCGCTTTACCCGCTATGGAGGTCGCGACAGAAACGCGTATCCTACAACCACTTGTTGTACTTGCTTCAAGAAACATGTCCAAGTTCAGGCCATCGCTGCAATAAAGAGTTTACAACAGCCAGCTCGCTTGCTTACTCTCAGGTGGAGGCAGCCACAAAGCCATTTACTTGTAGCACTAGTTGCTGACTTGCTGTACCTGATCACTAGCTCCGAAGCTTGGTAGTTTCTACCTGCAAACAAAAGATCAAAGATAAAGAAAGCCATCGCGTTTATCGTTTATAGGACAAGCTAATAAGTTTAAAACTAAAGGGAAAAGTCCGATTGACACACTCAAACAATCATAAAAGTCCAGATGGATAGCCTCTGTTTTCCAATTTTGTAGTGAATGTTGAAAATCATACTTTGTGATTTTTTGAGGATGTAAATTGTACGTTTCCTAAAACTAAAGTAATCTGTTTGTCCTAATTAATTGTAATGTTTTAAGAGCGGATCGGATGGAGTATGTGTTAATATGCATTTAGGTATAATAACCTTGGATTGCCATATATATATATATATATATATATATATATATGCATGCAAACTAGAAGTGCTATTCAAACCCTGAAAACATGATGTAAATATGCTGACGAGATTCAGACGTTGCCATAGAAATGTGATGTGATACGGCAGAATGGCATATGAGATGCGATTAGGGGTGGTAATGGGCCATAACCCTAGTGGCCTCTTCACATTTCAAGTTGACATTTATATTTTTTTAGTTCAAAATTGTATAAGACTAGATCCCGATCCTTATATAATTTAAGTTAAATTTTAAGGTCTTTTACCACCCCTTGACGCGATGCTTTTGTGAGTTATGGTGAGGATTGCAAACTACAGAGGATCTGCATTGTTCACATTCCACAGTATAAAAATGGTTGACACAGCTCATAGTACATGTCTGTGGTTCAGTGTATCTGTGTATGCGACTGCTCATGGTTGGTCAAATACTTAAACAATTGACACTGGCACATTGACATTGCGCAATGGTGGCAGAAAACCTAATAAAATGCAACGATCAGCCTACTCCTCCAACAAGTGCTATGCGCCGTCTCCTCGCGCGGCATCTTCAGGGCCTTCTCCTCCTCCTCGTCCAAGGAGGTAAGATTTCTGGCAGAACTGCCCATGCTTCGCCTCATGTTCACGCTAAGTCGGTTATTTCCGCTTGGTTATCGCTTGTTTTAGAAAAAGTAAAATGCACTAGATCTATCGACTCCGGAAATGCATTTTTAGATCCATAAAATTTTAAGTTGTTCACAGCAGATCCATATATATATATCCACGGTAGCGAATCTAGAATTTCAGGTTTGATCTAAAAAAAAGAATTTCAGATTAGGGTGGTCCAATAAAACGATATTATTGAATATTATAGTGAATATATCAATCTAATCTTATAAAGATATAATTTCTCACTTTTCACCTTCTCAATTCAATTATCAATTGCTATATATAAGAAAATAATTAGTAACTTTTCTACTAGCAATAAATAGGACCAAATATGAAAAAAATGAGAGAATGAACCTCTTTGGGCCGAATCTTAGGGTAGGCCCCCTAGATCTGTATCCACCTATGCACGTAACACTGACATGGTAAATTGATTGTACGTTTCTGAGGCTGCCAACATGGATTATGATGAGATTTGAGATATTTGCTCTTAGCTTTTTCCTTCACCATGCTATCTTCCTTCTTTGGTCTTCCTCTTGCCTGGTAGGTCATTTGTTGATCCCGCCATTTGACAGGGCCGCCCCACGGCCCGAGCGGGGTTGGATTGGAGAGAGTGAGAGAAGAGTGAGATAAATGAGACGGGAGATGTACAGTCAGCATGCCATGTCAACATTACATGCACATGTGGATATGTATGGACCTGTACTGAGCAATTTAACAAGTTTATGTATCCAGAAATGCAATTTAAAATTGGCGGACTTAAGTGATATACCCTTACAAATTTAAGGACCACCGATGCATTTTATTCTTTTAGAAACGGCTAGAAGTGTGGATGGTTTAAAGGGTGCTTACGTCAAGTGCCTTAGTGTCCAAGCTTAATCGTGGATTAGCTTTCAATTCTAGAAGCCATTTTACAGTGTCGATAAATAAGGTTCTTTTTCTGAAAAACTTCGTATAATTTCATCTGAACTTTGGAGTAGTCGGAAATCAATGGAGCTCATGCATGTTTGGTTAGAGGTGGTGCCTTTTGACCAATTGACCTGTAGATCACCATGCCCCTATATGCTACATAGCTGTGTTGTTGCAGGCTAGAGGTTGCAGGATAGCAGATCAAATGATAGAATTTCAAGCAAATTTAGATTGCTTTGATGATATCTGGTGACTGGTGGTATTGCCTTGTAAATTACTGATCTCCAGCTGCTATAACCTGACTGTTATTGAATAACAGTGTAAAACTGGTAAAATTTAACCTAATGTAGTTCAGATTCGAGAATTTGCTGCATTCTACACTTTGTGACCTGTCAATTAGGGATCTCTTCTAAGACATGCACTTCTAAAACATGGTAATTAGCGTCTGTTAACTAGCTAGTAGGCGATTATTATGTCAATTTTGAGGTTTGGTATGATAGTTTGACTATATGGTATATTCAAACCACATGCTGAATTAGTTCCATGACAAAAATTTGATACTGCATGATGTCAGCAGTAAGATTTAACATCAATTTTCCTCAAACAGTTATTTTGAACATCAAAATTTTTCTACTCTCAGAAGCTCAAACTTAAAACTCTTCTCCAGAAGTGCAGAGGTTCACCATTCCACAAAAATTCTTCTTGCATCTTTACATGGTGGGTGTGGTAGCGACGACAAGCTTGCCACTTGCAATCTGGTTCTGTGCATATACAAAAATGTGAACAATACACAACAGCAATGGATATGTATAAAAAATATGGCAATGTTGAACCTGCAAACGATAAATGTTTAGTGTAACGATGAAGCTTATTAGATATTAATAACTGTTCAAACTTCAATGACAATTTTGCAGAGTTAATTATGCATTTGGACTTCATTGTTTATTTTTTCTACCATGACAGGGATCATTGCGTGAACAAAGAAATTCGGATGAATATGTAATTCCATGCTGTGACTGGTTTAGTCATGTGTCTTGCGCGAATTACCTTGCTGAACTAGTAAGTTCCTACTCCCTTCATTATATTCAAAATGTTGCACATACTGATGTAGTGATGTATATGACATTAAACTGCTAAAATAATGATGTCAAGTGAGAGTAGGCTAACCAATAAAATAAACTTTCCATTTTCCAAACTTATAGGATCTGGAAGCCTGGGATGGGTTCCCTATTAGTTGATGAGGGGATGTCAAACATGGGAATTTTCTGCGTTTATACCATATCTTTTTTAGCTTTATGCTGCAGCTTTATGTGATGTAATATCATTCAGACTTCTTATCAAATATGTCATAACTCCTCACCAACATATATTCCACTGCACTATAAATTTTCTCTTATGAGTGGGAGCCTACGGCACTGGGTACGTCCTTTTTTAGTGGTCAGGCCATTTAGGGGAATGCACATATTTTGTGTACGACTTAAAGATGATAAAAAATGTGAGGAACACATAAACGATGTTGTCGAACATTTTGCTGTTCTACACTTATATTTGAAATACGGCACTGAACTTTGTGTTTGAAATCAGTACTCTATTAACATTTGTTGTTATTTTGGCATATCTGTAATTTATTTTGGCATGCTGATAGCTAGAGGTGGATCCAACTTTTTGGTGTGGTTCCTGTATCTTTTTGTGGTATGCTTCTCACAGATTTTTCACTTTTGATGTTCAGAATCCAAGCAACTTGGTTCCTTCAGTATATTTCATTACAGCAGGCTCAATTGACACTCCTTTTTGTGCAGATAACAAACTTGTCCTTTGCAGTGGTACAAACTCATAAATAGTATCTTCATAAATTTTGAAGATTACCCTCATAATGCAATCATCCCGTTTCTATGCTAGATGTCTCTAGAAAATACCACAAACACGTCTTGTTTGTTTTCATCTGCTTGCACAAGTCCAATGTGCCTTGCTTGTTTAACTATATCACTCTGAATGTACTTATAATGTTATGTTTGTGTATTTAGATTAAAATACACAGATATTTGATGCACAGTAGTATTTGTCAACATTTTTTAGCTTTGCAGAAAACGTTCTTCCAGAATCATAGATGTATCGAATGGTGAATATCTAGCTGACAGTGAGAAAAATGATATCATTGCCCACCATCATGACTCTAAATGCTTTTCTAGAGCCTCAGCCTTCTATGTCATCAATGAAACGTTTGATCTTAGGTAAGTTCTGCCTGGTGCTTGAATCTCTGCTAAGAAGGCCTTCCCTCCTCCTCCTCTTCTTCTTCTTCTTCTTCTTCTTCTTCTTCTTCTTCTTCTTCTTCTTCTTCTTCTTCTTCTTTGAAATCCTACCGGGTCAATTTGTGGTGGGTCTTGTATTCAAATTGGTGTGTTGGTATCATTGATTATGTTGATCCAAAGTTTCTAGTTCTGAGATTTTCTCATGTTTTTGCTGTTTACTGACACATAACAGGAAAGGGATGGATACTGATTCAAGAAAAACAGGAATGACAATAGGCCTAAAGGACAATCTACCTAACTAATCTTTAATGTCATGGGCTGTGTACTTTTAGAGTTGTCTTGAAAAGATAGTTATTGTACTTTGTAAAAATATTTGAGTAGGAAATAGAGGTCAAATTTATATTACATTTTGAAAACACATTCTTGTTAAAAACTCAAGCGCTTGTGATTAGAGAGATTAATTATCCTTCTCCAATTTATGCATCAGGCATGCATTCTTCGCATGGGGTTAATTAGTTTGGGGGCATCAAACCCTCAAGTAATTTGTAATGTTTTCTCCCACACTACATGGAAGGAAATCTCGAGGGTGTTCATATTCATAGGTTCCAAAGCTGTATTGTTCATCAGCTACGTCACAAAGTCACCTAAGTCTATAATGCACAGTAGCAAGAAAAAAAAAGATAATAGTTTTGGCCCTAGAGCCTGAGGTTGGAGATTGTCCCAACAGATTGTCACGGAACATATACTATTGTTTCAGGTATCATGGATATGATTTCTTGTCCCTAGGATGATTAGAATACTCCTATACGTTTAGCATGTAGCTTTAATCGAATACTATATGCCTTAGAATTATTCACAAAGTTATTAGACAATCTGTTGCACTAGACCAAAATATCTTCTTCTGGCTCGGCACTTAAATGTTCAGTGTATTTCAAGGTTACACATGGATCGAAGCACATAAATGATGAACAACGCAACTGAAGCTAGTAATAATATAGTTTTTTTTCCTTTTCATAATTGGGATACATGCTCGTACAGTGTCATATATATGGTGAAATCACTAGTCATAAATAGAAATTAAAAGTACTGCAACAACAAAAAAAGAGAACACTTCCTAGAATTTCTGATGGTGTTTCTGTGAAGGTTGGGCCTGCGTGGCGCGGCGTGCGCGGCGGGGCGGCCGCGGCGGCGCGCGCTCGCGCGGCTGGGCAGATCCCGCGGCCATGGCGCCTCCTCGTCCTCCCCCCTCCTTCCTGGGCAGCGGCCATGGCGGGTCCTCCGCGATCCGGCGGCCGGCATGGCGCACGGCGAGGCAGGGCGGCGCGGCCGCGGACCGACGCGCACCCTCTGCCCCACCGCCGGCGAGGCTCTGTGCTCGCCATTCTCCCTCTCCCCCACCTTCCCAGCGGGCGGCCGAAGAGCTCCGGCCGCGAGGTCCTCCTTCGTGCCCCACCCTCCTCGTGGCGCTCTGCTCCTCGTGGCGGCGGCGGCACGCACACAGGCCCATGGCGGCAACGGCGGCGCGCGCAGCCCCCTCCTCCCTCGCCCCGCAGTGCCCACTCCGCCGCGCGGGCTGCCTCTTCCACGGGTGTGCACCGTGGCCGGAGGAGGGCCGGAGCAGGGGCGGCTCCAGGTGGCGGGCGGCAGCTCGCGGATCCACCGCCGCTCTCTCGCCGCGCCGCCTGCAGCCGCCGTAGCGAGCAGGGATTGGGGCGGAGGGACGCCTCGTCGACGGGGGAGGGAGGACGGGCGGCCAGCGGGGATGCGGCGGAGGGGCGCACGGCCACGAGGATGGAGGGAGGCTGGCGAGCTGCAGGGGCGGCGGCGCAAGCTCGAGCGCAGGGGGAAGGAGATGCAGAGGGCGGCGGGGGAGGAGGAGAGAGAGGATGGGGGATTAAAAAAAAATCTGATGCGTGGGTTCCGCAGTTGGTGGTTGGTATAGAGTAGAGATATAGAGGATGAACGGGTACATCGAAACTAGATAGGAGAATTTCGATGACCAAATAAAAATATTCTTTTTAAAATAGAGATATAAAGGACCACGTGCAGACAGCGTCAGGCTCTCCGCACTCGTCACTCTCTAAAAGGAATATTCCTACTTGATCATCAAGATTCTCCTCTCTATATTCAGTTTCTCCGTGTTTATTCACTCTCTAAATTTCTACTATATACCAACTACCATGAGTGGGCGCACGTATCATAATTATTTTTTTCTTTTTTTACCCCCCGCCCTCCCTCCCCACTCTCTCTCTCGCCCCGCCCGTTCCCGAGCTCGCCGCCGCCGCCCGAGCGGCCCGGCCTCCCTCGCCTCCCCTGGCCTCCCTCGCCCCCCTGCCTCCCTCGCCTCCCATGGCCGGCGCGGCGAGCGGAGAGGCGGAGGCCCTGCTCCACGCCAGGCCGCCGCCGCCCCATACCCTGCTCGGCACCGAGGTGAGGCACCAGCTCCGCGGCGGGGCGGCTCGGCAACGCGGAGACGTGGGAGGGAGGGAGCTCTGCAGGGCGGAGGGACGCCGGTGAGGCGGCCGCGGCACGGATCGAGGGGCGCCGGCGAGGCCCTGGCGCTCGGAGGCGGGGCCGCCTGTTCCTCGACCTCGAGCGGCGGCGCTTCTCTTCCTCGACCTCGAGCCCGCGGCGGCGGCGCCTCAGGCCTCGGGCGGAGCTCGGCCTCGGCTCCCTGGCGTGGGGCGGGCGGAGCGCGGCGCGGCGCGGCCCCCGCTCGCCGTCGCGTCCCCGGCCGCCGGCGCCGGCCTCAGGGCGGGACGGCGCGAGGTCGGCCACGGCGGGGCCGCGCGCATGCCCCTCCCCCCTCCCTACCTTGACGCGGGAGCGGGCCATGGCGAGGCGCGGCGGCCCGTGGCGCGGATCCGCACGCGGCAGAGGCCATGGCCGAGCTCCCCTCCGCCGCGGCTCGATTAGTCTGCCCTCCCCGGCGGCCATGGCTAGGCGCCCGGACCGCGCGCGCGGCGAGGCAGCAGCGGCCGGGCAGCCCTCCTCTGCTCTGCTCCTCGAGCGCGAGCACGGGTCCATGGCGTTGGCCTCGAGCGCGAGGTGGGGCGGAGGCGCGCAGCTGCACGGGTCCATGGCGGGCCCGCTCGAGCTCGGCTGGATCTGGCGGCCATGGCGGGCGGCCGGCGGACGGCGGCGGGATCCGAGCTCGGCGCGCGGATGCGCGGGCCCCGCACCACGTCGGCTGTGGAGTTCCTTCTCTACCGCGCTGGATTTGACGCAAAATATTGGCCTCGCTAACTTACCGCGCCGTTTACAGAGTGCCGCTGCGGGGATTTTTTTCTCCAATCTTCAACTCTAAAACGTGTAGAGAGCGGGATGCAGAGCCCACTGCGGAGAGCCTCAGCCGGGTGCCGAGGGACGAGATGACCAGGCTCCACATCATCTGGCGATGCGTCGTCATGCTCCTCTGCTACTCTGACTGATGATCCCTCAACTGCCCTTGCGGTTCTTCCTGGCCATTGATTATTTCACCGTTCGTTCCTTGATGTACATAGGGTTGTAGTTGCACTCCTAAGAGCAACTATTATAACAGGTTATATATAGGTTAAATGTTGAGGTGGAAGAGAGAGGAGAGAGAAGAAAAACGGACTAACTAAGTAGTTTGCAGCTAGTTTTGACACAAAACTAAAAAAAACTTATGAGAGACAAATAAGTTATATATTAATGATGAAGGACTAACTATTGAGCTGAGAGATAGCATGTAAGGATC
This sequence comes from Panicum virgatum, assembly GCF_016808335.1. Classification (NCBI taxonomy): domain Eukaryota; kingdom Viridiplantae; phylum Streptophyta; class Magnoliopsida; order Poales; family Poaceae; genus Panicum; species Panicum virgatum. The sequence continues at coordinate 17,513,835 of NC_053147.1, read as the reverse complement.
TTTGCAGCTAGCAGCCGGCTGTATTATTAACCTTCCTTTTAAGTCTTATAGTGGCAAGGACGCACCGCAAGATGTCAACATGTATCTTTTAGTTGTATTTGCTCCGTATAAGAATTTAAAAAATAGAAAAAAATCGGGTCCTACATTTTCGGCACTCGTTCATTCAGCTTAATTGTTTATACTTCTATATTCGCGCGATCTAGCACATGTAGTTTGAAGGCGAGTCTTTCCGTATATATAAAAAAAACAGCGTTGGCTCTAGACCCTGAAGAATGGTGATTGTCCAAAAAAAAAAAGAGGTCGTGGATACGATTTGTTATTGGCCCTAGAATGGTTGGGATCCTAGTAGCTAGCTTCTGTATATGTTTAGCTCGTGGAGCATCTCTAATCGTATACCATATGCTTATCCTAGAATTATTCAAAGATATCTGACAGTCTGTTACACTAGACAAAAATATCTTCTTTTGTGATCTGGCTCTTTGCGCTTTAAGAATCTTTTGCTGGCTAATGAGAAAATATCTCGGCTTCCACGGTGCCACGGTGGCAAAGTCAGAGCTCCGTCCCGTAAATGCAGGTGGTCTAGCTGTTTTATGCTCTCTCAGTTGTATACCAACAGAGAAACTGTAGAGTTCAACGTTTTTGTGCTAATTCTTCTCTGAAATAAACATGCGAGCAGCATATATATACTTGAATTTGTAGAACCGACCAAAGCGATTCGAAGACAACGCAAGGATTATGAGCCTCTCCAAACCAGCTCCAAAACTCATAAAATTTTTAGTCAGAGCTCCAAAACACACATGATGTCGTGGCACATATACTATTGTTTCAGGTATCATGGATGTGATTTCTTGTCCCAAGAATGATTAACTAATAAGATCATTCTATACATACACTAGCTCGTAGACACTTATCTCTAATCATACACTACTATATGCTTATTCCAAAATTATGCAAAGATAATTTAGTGTGTTAGGACACTTGCTTGGCGAAAATATCTTCTTCGTTTTCTCTGTAGCTTCAGGAATTGTTATGCTAGCACATGACAAAATCATGTCTCAGTTTAGTTTCCAGCATTGAGCTGAAGTCAGAGTAGTCCTGTTTGCAATTACCAGTTTGCTAGTTTTATTTACATTTATTCAGTCATGAAATGTTTTCGTGATGGTCATCCTAGCCTCTGCATCAACACATTACTCGATCTGAACCAAAATGGATCTATAGTTGCTCATGCTAATCAACACTATTAGTTAGCACCAACACACAGCAACACAAGAAGCAACATGGAGGTGGTGCGAGGGCTGACTGTGTTGAGGCGTGGCCCCATGTGACACTTGTGGCTTTCGAAGATTGCGTAGGATCGCTGGTAAAAGGGGCAAATCAAAGTTGTTAGTGGCCTTCCCGTTGCCCCTCCAACTCGGGCAAAGTTTGTTAGACTGACTTCAACAAGGATATGCAAATGCATATATCCTTCCGCCGCGGCACTGTGCATCGACGAACGGTGCTCCAACAGCACAGGCAAACGGCGAGCCATTTTGCTTCGCGAGGAGAGAGGAGAGCTAAAAATGAATCTCCTCTCTCCTCCTATGCATTTGTCCGCTGCAGCTCGGCAGGGCGGGGGCGGCGCGGGGACGGCGCGGGGGACGGCGACCAGAGGCCCTTGAGCGCGCGCCTGGCGCCGGCGTAGGAGCGGTTGAGCTGCGCCTGCTCGCGGCGGCGCTCGCGCGCCGCCATGGCGGCCTCCCGCTGCAGCTCGGCGGGCGTGGGGCGGCGCGGGGGACGGCGATCGGAGCCAGGCGAACTTCCATCGTATCCGCGACGACGTGGACGAGCACCGGCTGAGGCGGGGTGGCGCACCGTGGTGGTGCGGGGACGGCAACGGCCCAAACCCCGCGGGGGGCGGCGCCGTAGAGCGCGGCGCTGGTGGGCGTGAGCGGCCTCGCCCCCTCCCTTGCTTGATGGCCAGCCCCGTGGAGGAGCGGAGTGGAGCTCCGCGGCGCGGGCCAGCCCCGCCGCGGCCGGTGGGCGCGAGCTGGAGCTCCCATGCTCCACCGCCGAGCTCGAGGCCGAGCCCGAGGCCGCACGCCGGCCAAGCTTGAGGCAGGGCCCCCGCACGCGCTCTGCTGGCCCGGCCGCCGCCACCGCCGAGCTCGAGGGAGGAGGGCTGCCGCGCCGCGCCGCCCACGACGGAGGAGGGAGCAGGGGCGCCACGAGGGACGGATGGGCGTGCCGCCATGCCTCCGTGGCCCGCCTATCTGCGACCGACATCCGCCGCCGGGAGCCTTGCGCGGAGCAGGGGGAGAGAGGCCGGGCCGCTGCCGCCTTCGCCTCGCCGTCGCAGCATCAGCTGGAGCCTGGCGCGGCGAAGCAGGGGAGGCGGAGCCGGGCGCGTCGTCCAACTCGTCGTCATCCAGCGCGCCAGCGAAGGAGTGGGGAGGACGACGGGAAGGTGGAGCTTCGGCCTGTCGAGATCTGGCGAGCAGGGGTCCGGCCGCCGTCCTTTAGGGGCTCCGGCGCGATTGGAGAGAAGGGGGGAGGGATGCGCCGGGGGGAGTGAGCCGCGGAGGGAGGTGGCCGGTGGCGGAGGACGAGGCACGACGAGGAGGCCGAGGCCGGAGGAGGAGGTGGCCGGCGGCGCCGGAGCTCGAGTGGGCGAGCCTCGCCCTCTCCCCACGAGCTCGCCGGATTCGGATTTTGCATCAGCTCTGTTGGAGACCGGAATTTTTGCGTGCTCCATCCAACTACTGTACACGAAGCAAACTCCTAATTGCCTCTCCGATTTTGCGTTGCATCGTTGGAGTCAGTTAGACTGACCCCAACAGCTCATGCAAAGGGATAGGCAAATGAAAAAATGTCTCTTCAGGCGACACTGTGCACAATGCATCGCTCTCCAACAACAGAGGAGGCAAAGCGTGAGCCATTTTGACTTTGAGGAGAGAGGGGATGCAAAAATAGATTCACTCTCTCCTCTAATGCATCTTGCCGGCCCCGCGGGCAGGGGAGTGATGGCGAGCGGCGCTGGTGGCGGAGGTCCATTTGCCTCTCGGAATTGGCACTGCTATTGGAGTCGTCTATAAAAATTATCTCTTCTCATCACTGTTCACGTCAGGCAAACTCGGTTTGCCTCTCCAAAATGCCTCTTGGCTGTTGGAGTCGGTCTTAGATGTGGGCTTTGCTTGACACCCCGTTCCACGATCCGCTGTTACCTGGGCAGACCGGGCCACTTGTGCGGCGTGGGTTCTTTTTCTCAAATACCAGAGCCAATTTCAGCATCGAAATTGTAAGGTAGATAGAGATAACTCAGTGGTTGGAAGAACAACAAAAAAAAACAGCTCTTTAGAATCCGATTAATGGCCCGAAAGGTTTATTATTAGCAACGTCAAATTACTAATAATCAAATGTGCAGGATCTCCTCGGTGTCAAGAGGCATTACGTCATCAAATTCGCGCTGAATGGAATGCTGCCCGTGCCTGACCTGATGACCTGATGAGGAGATGGAGTCTAGGGATGGTACCCTGCCTAAGGTTGGGCGGCCAACTGGCTAGCCTAGTCCGATGGCACTCCCACTCGAGGTCGCTGGTTCAATTCCCAGTCGGGACGAATTTTTTCGTGGGCAAAAAAATCCCCCTCACTGTGCTTGCCGCAAAACTTGGCCCTCTCGGGCATGGGCCAGAGTTCGGGGGATTTTTCCGCGGCCGGGTGAAGCCGTGTTACTTCCTCTTAATGAAAAACGGTTGGGGTCCGTTCACCCCTCCGGCTGCGTTTTTTTAGGATGGTGCCCTATCCCTAGAACCTCACCTAGACGGCTAGACGTTGGCCCAGCTAATTGCAGTGGCAACCTGCCAGCCTTCAACTCAATTACTCGAGTATTGTTTACATCTCAGCTACTCTTTTTTTTCTACGCCGTGTTTAGTTTCCTGCCGTGTAAACACAAAAAATTTTTACGATGGAATCTTACTAATTTGAAGTATTAAATGAAGTTTATTTACAAAATTTTTTGCACAGATGTGCTGTAAATCGCGAGACGAATCTAATTATGCTAATTAATCTATGATTAATCAATAATTAGCGGATGGTTACTGTAGTATCACTGTTGCAAATTATGGATTAAGTAGGCTCATTAGATTCGTCTCGCGATTTACATGCTATCTATGTAAAAAGTTTTATAAATAGACTCCATTTAGTACTTCAAATTAGTAAGATTCTTTCGTAAAATTTTGCGTTTTTGCGTTTACAGGGTGGGAACTAAACATGACCGAAGTTTTGATTTGAGATTTTGTAGATAGGCAGGTGTACATGTATTAGCAATGCTGTGACCTTTTTCATGATTCTTTTTCAGGGCCTTGGGAGGGCTGTACCTGGCTGGGAGGCTGAGAGCTGAGATGTTGGTCTTGACTACCCTATCAGCAGCCTCCCACTTCCATGATTTTAGGATATGCACAGGTAGGCACCAGCAGTAGGCAGCCATTGGGATGGAAGGTCCAAGGCAATGACGTGGGCCTTTCTTCCTTCCCCAACTATATAAGCCAACAAGATGCGCTCGCCTGACCACACCACGGCAGCAGCAGAGATGCAGATCCGGCGATAGCGGCGGCGGGAGCCCTGGTGCTCGGGTTACCCACCCTCCGTGCCTCTGTTCATCCATCCGGGAAAAATAATCCGGGATGATGAACAAGCCGAGGGGTGGCCAGGAGAAGCGCGGGGGGGGGGGGGGGGGGGGGGGGACTCGGCAGGGTGCTGAGGAAGCAGGTGGCCAGGCTCTGCATCATCCGGGAGTGCGTCATCATGCTCCTCTTCTACCATGACTGATCCACTGATGCCTTTGCGGTTCCTCCTGGCCATTGACTACTTTGATTGGTTCTATCGGTTGGTTCCTTGATGTACCCATGTACATTGGGTCCTTCAGATATGTATCTGTACCATCTTTAACTTTTCTGGGTTTGTTGTTACTTTCTACTCCTAAGTCCGACAATGGCAAGGATGTACCGCGAAATGTTGGCATGTATCTTTTTGTGTGTTTGCTCTATGAGAAATGCAAAACAGAAAACTTGTGTCCTACCTTTTTGGCTTTCTCGTTCGGTTTATTGTTCATACACTTGTCTGAAAATTAGCTAACAAAATAGCTTTGCAATGCTGCGTGCCGTACTCTGAAAAATGCTAACAATGCAGATCCAGGATTTTGTCTTTGGGTCAAGTTTTCTTTTCTAGCATATTGATAATTGATCCTTTTGCGGGAACGGAAAAGGAAGCTGTTCCCCGCATAAGCTCTGAAAAATGGCATGAGAAGTTACTGCTACGTAAAAGTCAGTTCGGCATCTCCTCAACCCTCCAGCCTGAAACTAGCGAGTCTGCACGAAGCTTTGTTTATTTAAGTTCAGAGATAACTTACTAGATTAATGCAAACTGACCCGGTTTCAGGATTCATGGAATCCATGATTTTTTAAACTACCTGGTCGGCGCGACAGGTATTTTTTTGTCGAGATCGGAGACAGAGCTCACGGTAGGGATGCAAATCCGGCATCCACTTGGTGTTCTTGCTTCAGGATTCATGGAATCCATGTCCACTTGGTGGCAGTATCGTGATGAAACTTGAAAGTAAGAAGTTTTGGTCGTTTTTTTCGGATAAGGAAAATAGGGATTCAGCTGATGGCCCATGGAACCAGATGCGTCACTTCTTCGTGGGCTCGGCCCGTTGTCAGCTCGTGTCACATGGGAATTTTTTCTTTTTTATATTTAAAAAAAATTAAAATTTCAAAAATATAAGTCGGTTTTGGAAAATTTCAAAAATATACCCCGGTCGCCCTATGGGGGGCGACAGGGCTCAAATGTTTTTTTTTTCTTCAAATTTGCAACGAAATCCCTGGAGAAAAAAAAAGAGGGGGCCTGTCGCCCCCCCAACGGGCGACAGGCCCTGTCGCCCGTTGGGGGGGCGACAGGATCCTGTGTTTGGCCAACAAAGCCTATTGAATTGCATAAAATTCCTCCAGCGTCCGAAGATTTATTGTGATATATTTGCAGAAGGATTTGGAAATCGAGTTCGAATTATCATGAAATTTACGGAAGGTGTCGGATGTCAATTTTGGTGGGTGATGCGGCCTCTAAAGGATGACACTAGAGAAACTACTTTTCATGTGATTTCGAACTATAAACTTTTTTGTCAGCGCGGATGTCTGGTAGATGCAGATTTCACGTTGATTTACACAAACCTATAATGATTAGAAACTAAAAACGAGATCTCGAAGCAATTCGGACGATTTCGATTATCATTTATTTGTACTTATTAGTTACTTCTACCAATAGAGCTTAGAAGTTCGAAGTAATAATTTCTTGGTTGATTGTATCCTTAACCATTTCTTTTTTTTTACACGAGGAACTCAACATGAATCCACTAATTGCTGCTGCTTCCGTTATTGCTTAAACCCTGGCCACCATTTGCCGCCATTCCCTTTGTCATTTGAGCCTAAAAATTCAGAAAAAAAGAGAGGGGTGAGGATAAGAAAAGCGGCGAAGCTCTGCCGAATTGCGTACTCCTGATCTACAGGTAACTTAAAAGCACACATGTAATTAATATAACGATAAGAAATAAGAACTAAGAAATGCATTACGTAATGTGAACCACCAAATTTTACATCATAATACAACGATAATGAAACACACATCACACATGCAGTGGCATGTCAGAACCCGTTGCAAACTACGGTAAACAGATTCCTAACTAACCTAACATGCCTTAGGTAATTTAAAAAAACAGAATAAACACAATGATACAGCATGTCACTAGCACTAGGGTAGTCCTAGTAGCCGTACCCCCACGTAGCAAACTGCGTTGAGCCTTCTCCGCAGTATCCACCCATTGCAGGTGGTGCAGGAGGTGGTGCCGGAGGCGCATGGCCCTTCTTCTTGTGACAAGGGCAGTTGCAGTAAGGAATAGTACATGGTTCATCCTGTGAAATGGCTGCATTGCTGATATCATCAACTTCGTCATCTTTGTTACCCTCGCTCACTTCCTCATAATGGTTCACCTTACATTCCAGATCAAAGATCTTTATCTGGAGGTACTCGATGAACTCCTGAACAGAATCAATTGGTGCAGGATCTATTGTCTTATACTGCAATAACAATAAGGTACTATCATAATTCTATTCTAATGTATAATTATTTTATTTGAAAAAGTCCGTAATAGTACTCAAATTGTAATACTAAACCAGTGTTCTAAAGCACCAAATCTAATTCAGCTAATATGCTAATTAAATTAAATTGTTATACAATATCAACGAATTTATACGAAAGTTACCGGTAATTCACAAGTGCGAAATTCGGCAGAGCTTCGCTGCTTCCCTTCTTCTCACCCCTCTCTATTTTCTGGATTTTTTGAGGTCAAATGAGAGGAGGGAATGAGGGGGAGGCCTTATATAGGCGGGCTGACCCGGTCGCCCGTGGGGGGGGGGGGGGCGACAGGACCCCCTATCGCCCGCAGGAGGGGCGACCGGCCCCCCTGGCGGGCCCACTGGCCTGTCGCCCCTGGGGTGGGCGACAGGGTCCTGTCGCCCGTTGGTGGGGCGACAGGCCCCCCTCTTTTTTTTTTCTCCAGGGACTTCGTTGCAAATTTGAAGAAAAAAAATTACATTTGAGCCCTGTCGCCCCCCAATAGGGCGACCGGGGTATATTTTTGAAATTTTCCAAAACCGACATATATTTTTGAAATTTTATTTTTTTTTAAATATAAAAAAAAATTCCTGTCACATGGCTGGGCCGGCACACCAAGCGGGCCATGTGACGTGCGAACGCTCCGGCAGTCGACCCGGCACCGGTCACCTGGTAATTACGCCGAAGTTGTTTGCGCAAAAAACTTGTATTGTTTTGGTGGAGATGCTACGAGAGTATTATGAGTATTAAATTTTTTGATATGATAGATAAGAAAGAAGAGAGAGTGTCATAAAAATATGAGAGAAATATCATCTTCATAAAAGCAGCTGATTAGGAAAGTTTCTTGCAATTAATAGGGCTGCCACGTATGTATTTCGGTGACGTGGTGAGACAGTGAATGAGGAGAGAGAAGGAAAACATTTCTTGATTGAGAAACCGTGTCGGCGTGCGCAACGAGGAGGCAAGAAACCACCAGTTCCGCGCTGGGGCGAACATCCCGTTTCCACCATTGTGGGCTCACGTTGCAGCCTTCGCCGCCGTAGCCTAGATTGGGAGAGGAGAAGAGTGGCCAGAATTTGTTTGGGGACTACATAGAGAAACGCTGCGTTGGGTGGAGTAGTTTCATGATAGAGTTTCTAGCTGATTTGGCAGCTATAGAAACGGGGAAGTGATTTCAAGGTTGGGACTGCCCTAACGCTTCTCTGCCTCGGTTATCTAGTTCACAGTTTTGGTAACTGCGCGATGACACTCCATATTGGGACTGACCTTCTCAATGCAAGTGTCATATGAGTTTCATTCTCATTAAATGACATGCCAAATAGACAAAAGTGATGACATGACATAAAATTGAAGAAGAAAGAGAAGAATGGAGTTTCATGGATATAAACTTGGTGGGCATAGTTACCAAGTGCCATGAAACTAGAATGAAACTCCATGAAGAGCATTTAAATTTCATCAACACACATTCATCTATTGGTCACATGGTATACTTGATCATTAATACCAATCAACAATTAAATATGATAATTTATCTATGAAACTGTGTGACGAAACTATGCATTGAGAGAGGTAGTTTCATTTTAGTGTCAAGATGACATAACATTTTTTTGTAACCATGTGATGAAACTATGCTCTAAAATTGGCAGTGGTCCTGTTGACCACTGTTGTGTGGGGAAAAGTGTTAACCTCTGCTGCCTAGGGAAAGGAAGTGGAGAATGCTGCAATTAGACCTATACAGAAAACCAAAATCGAGGAACCGATCGGACCAAATCCAAATAAACCGAAATCGAATGTCTCAGTTCCTAAGGCCAGTCTCAGTGCACAGTTTCATGGCACAGTTATCTAGACTGAAAACTAGATAACTGTGCCAGATAAGTTTCATGGTGATGAAACTCTTCTCACATCTCATGAAACTCCAACTTTCTCTATCCTTGCCATATCAGCAAATTTGATGATATTTAATGCTATGAAACTCTCTATAAAACCCCCATTAAGACTGACCTAATTCGTTCTCCGCAACCAAGTGACCAAATTTTCCTTGGGTATTTCGGTTAGTAGCCTCGGTTAAGCGAAATGCATGAGAAACCTAAACTAACCATTAAATCCCATAAGACATTTCCGGTCCAAACCCAATAGCTCAACCCCGAAGCTAACCCTAGGTATTTAAATAAACTGCTTCCCATCCAACCCGGGCACCAAGCTTGAGCAACAACAACATATATAGACCAACTGGTCTTTACGGTGGTTCTAGACAAAGTAGTCTATAGACTACAACAAACTTCACAATGTGTACTCACTTGAAACAATAACAATTGGGCTCCATGAACATTAACAAAAGTCCTACAGGTCCCATCTTCTCCAACCATCTTCCACCAGCGCACACAAGTGAGAAAGAAAAGTAATTTTTTATTTCTTACAGTCCGGCCATTGCGCTATGGTCGACCACGAGAGAATCTTTCCTATAGACCGGTTATGTAGTGTTTTGTGTTTATGAACAAGCCATAGGATAGCATTTAGGTCCTGTTTGGCAGGGCTCCAAAAGGAGCTCCAGCTCCGGCTCCATGCGGAGCCTTGCCAAACGGGATGGAGCACCGCGGCTCTGGGGATGGAGCCCCGAAATTTCCGCTCTCTGAAGCAGAATGGTGGAGATAGAGCCACAAAATCGTGGCTCCACGCGGCTCCACGGAGCTCCTCCCGCCTTGACCACCTTGCCCTCACCAGGGCTCAGGAGGCGGCGGCTCGGGCGGACGCCGGGAGGCGCCGGATCAAGTGGAGGCCGGCAGCGGCTCGGACGGAGGTCGGGAGGCGGGAGGCACGAGCGGAGGCGAGGGGGCGGACGCGGCGCAGAGAGGAAGGAGAGGAGTGGGCGACTGGATAAGGAGGAGAGGAGGAAAAAAGAAGAGGGAGAGAAAAAGAAAAGGAGAGGAAAAAAATGAAGAGAATGAAAATGGAAAAGGAAAGAAAAAATAAAAGAAAAATATAGGGAAGGACAATTTAGACATTTCAAAATTTCAATCCAATATGTAAAGCCATTTTCCCAAACATTTTCCAAAACAGCTCCAGCTCCACTAGAGAAGCCACTCCACTAAAAGAGCCGGAGCTCTGCCAAAATCATAATAGTTATCAAGATCATAAACTAGATAATCATGACACTTCATATTCTCTCTCTTCATAAAATTTGATGTCAGCAAATTTAATATTCATGATACTACTATGAAATTTTCATTGAAACTGATCTATGTTCGGTCACGACACGAGACCGAACCGAAATAACCGAGATCGAATTAACTCGGTCTCCATAATTTGAACTAACCGACCGGTTCGGTCAAACCAAATACCCACCGTAGCTGCAATGAAACACCACCGCCTTGGTAATAGTGGGGATTGAGGCCACGCGTGCTAGCTGCCCGAACTGGTGCTGCTCGTTTCAGTTCACACTTCACACATTTATCCACCACCATGCCGGCATGCCGGCCAGTCTCCCCAATCTCAGGACGTGCATGGCCTTGACCCCAAGGCGCCGTCAGACCCGCAACCCGGCCGGAGCGCGCCGGGGAGGTCGTAGGTGGATGGAATGGAAGCCCAAGCGCTCTGCCGATTTTCCCTCCGCCGTTCTGTTCAAACGAAACGAAGCTCCGTTGGAAAAAAGATTCGAATTCCGCGCCAGCATTCATATCTCAACGAACCCGCACCGCACCGCATGCGTCTCCGCGTCCCGCCTCCCGAAGTGCCCGCCCGCGTCCCGCCTCCTTTAAAAGGCAGCCCCGGCCGCCGTCGCGGCAGATCCCATCCATTGTTCCAGACCACCATTGCCGAGAGTCCGAGACCTAGTCCTCGGGCCTCGGCCAGTCATGCCTTGGTCCAAACACTACTACTCCGCGGCAGATCCGCCGCGGCAGACCACCGGCGGCGGCGGCGGCAGCGCTAGCGGCGAGGCGAAGGGCGATGACGACAGCCTCCTCTCGCTCTCGCTCGGCGACATCTACAGCCGCAAGGCGCCCGCGGCGAGGGCGACTGCCGATGCCGGCGGCCTCCGCTCGCCAGTGGTGGAGGCACCGATGGTGGCCGCGGCTGCACCCGTGTGGCCCGCGGATGTGCTGGGCCCGACGTCCGCCGCCGCCGCGGCGGCGGTCCACTACCCGCCGCTGCGCTTTGATGCCCTAGTGGGCGAAAGCAGCGGCGCCTTCCCAGCAGCGAGTACTGTCCCGGCGCTGGCTCGGATCGCGACGATGTTGTTTCCCCGCGACGGCAATGGCGTCGTCCCCGCCCCGGCGGGGCATGGCGACGGCGACGGCGACGGCACTCCGCCTGCAGCATCCACGAAGCGCCCCGCGAAGCGTTCGCGCTCTGGTCGCCGCCGCTCGAGCGCCACCTCCGGCCATTCAGGAGCGGGCGCGTCCGCCCACGCCGCCAAACAGGCGGGCGACGACGACGCGACGATCGAGGTCGAGGGCGGCCGCCACGTGGTCCCGCCGTACCCGTGGTCCACGGAGCGCGTGGGCGTGCACCACTCCCTCGCCGAGCTGTCGAGGCGGGGCGTCGAGGCCGTCACCGGCGAGCTGCAGTGCAAGCGCTGCCACGACCTCCGCGTCGTGACGCTCGACGCCAGGGCCAGGTTCAACGAGCTGCACGGCTACATCTCGCGCAACGTCCAGGCCATGGACGACCGCGCGCCGCGGAGGTGGAAGGAGCCGGCGCTGCCGGACTGCGAGAGGTGCGGGCAGAGGGGCAGCATGCGCCCGGTGATCCCGGCGGACAAGCACCGGATCAACTGGGTGTTCCTGCTGCTCAGCGAGATGCTGGGGGTGTGCACCCTAGAGCAGCTGAAGCACCTCTGCGAGCACACCCACCAGCACCGCACCGGCGCCAAGGACAGGGTGCTCTACTCGACCTACATGGAGCTGTGCAACCAGCTGCTGCCTAATGGGCTGTTCGACATGGAAGCGGAGAGGAGGAAGAGGGGCCGTCCAAATATTGTTTAAGTTTCGTATATGTAATACATGTAATGTTCCTCCTGGTAGGATTTATGAATTTATAACCAATATATATATATATATATATATATATATATATATGTAAATAGTAGTGGCTTTTTCCCCCTTTCTATCACAAAAAATGTGTCTTGGTTTATCTATGGACTTCTTTTTTTTGACGGAATATCTATGGACTTCTCATGATTGATTGTAAGTATAAGGTAATTATACACCTGTGCCTTAAATTGCCATGTAACATTCCTCGGTTAGTTTTTTTCCACCTTTTCAGGTGCTCTAAAAATCAAATGCCGCTAGAAAATCAACACGGCATGTGCGCCGTGAACCATTCACGTGGCAGCTCTCTTGTTTTTCAATCTCAAAAGACAGGCCTTTCTTTGCACCGCTGTTGAGAGTGAATTTCTAAATATGTTGTTATAAGAATTTTTTTTGACACGTTTATCCCATCATGATAGTAACAAAATGCCTCGAGTAGTCGAGTACTTCTTGTTCCATCGGCGGATAGTAGACAGTGCAGCCAGCCCGTAACGTGCGTAAGCCGAAATGTCGGCCCAACTGCGCTAATAAAAAAGAAATGTCGGCCCAACCAGCCCAAACAAGCTGGCAATCGGCCCACCCCGCCGTATCCTCTTGCGGTCAAAGACGACCCGTGATTGTTCAGCTCAGAACCGCGTGGTATAAAATCACCGGCGGCGATGCGGATTCTCTCCGGCGTCCTCGATTCCTCGTCCGCGCTTCTCTCCGGCGTCGTGGGCTCCGCGTCTGCCGCGTGCGCCCGCCTCGGGTTCTCGCGCGTGTCCTTCGTTCGGGCGGACCCCTCAAGCATGCCGGCTCCCGCTTGTAAAGCCGCCGCCGCCACTTCCTCGTCTGCCGCAGCCGACGACGGCGCCCAGAAACCGTGGCTCTTCGTCGGTCTGGGGAATCCCGGAAGGATGTACAAAGGGACTCGCCACAACGTAAGCTCGCAGGCTCCCTCCAATTCTTTATCCATCCCGTCGTGGGTAGGATAGGATAAATCTAGCTAAGACGGTGATGCGCGAGGGGGGCAGCCTTGTCTGCTCCAGTTACTATTTGGGGGAACGCCAGTCGATAATCTTAGAATAGAGCTGTACTTCGATAAGGATGGGCTGTCGATGATATAGGATTCAGCGGATGCGGTAGTGGGGAATCAGGTCAAGAGTTGGGGGAAAGATAGGTTGCACAGCTCCGACACTGGGCGTATTTGTTTGGCCGGCCTTTGATTGACAACAGCTGCTGTTGACTGTGGTGCTAAGATGGTATTCGCATCAAGCGATTTATCTATCACGACTAGCTTGGCACCCAAATCCTGCTTGCATAGCTGACTTGAGAGGGGAGTAAGGTTTGCGATACCTTTTTAATTTGCTAACACAGACCATTTGTTTTTCCCACTGGCGGTTGACACTTGACAATAAAAATTATTTCCTTATAGGCTCTTTTTCTCTTGGTGCTCATAGCATGTATCCCGTATTGGACAGAACTTTGCTCTTCTAAGGAATTATGCTGTTTTAGCTTTTATAAACCATAACCTCCATAACCTTGTTGGAGCTAACCACTTAAAACTAGTCGACCATGAGTAAAATTCATGAAAGATAAAGCTCTAGTCCAAAAGTTACAATTTTGCATTTCACAAAATTATGGACTAGAATAACCAGGCTAGCATGCTAGATTTGGAAGGCTGCCATTTATTTAAGCTGTTTTTCATTTTTTGTTGCTCTATACTACTTGATAGAACGTTTTGACAGTTGGGCATCTTGGATTTGGTTTGCATTGGGTGTATTGAGCACATTGGAACTTCCATGTAAATATGTAATTCTTGTTGGTTTGCTTCAACGTTCAAAGGCAGGCATAAATATATCATGTTTCATTCAAAAAAATGCATCTTTAATAATGAACCAGGATTCAGACTTTTAGTAGAGCATACTGTGAATTGGGTAGTAAAGTATGTACCTTGCAGTATCATGTTGTAACTATAGCATGTTGTTATCTAGGTTGGGTTTGAGATGATTGATGCTATCGCAGAAGCTGAAGGAATTTCAGTCAGCAGTAAGCAATTTAAGGCAATTGTCGGGAAAGGTAATTCTGTGTATTTCACTGATATTAACATTGATTTTTGCTATTTCGACCTTGCTCAGCATTTACCTCAGTATTTATGTATCAACTAGAACATAATAAAGGAAGGTGTAGTCTTTCTTGCCATTGGTCTTTCTAAGATTTTTCGTGCTTCTTGCAAACTTTCCTATTAAGCAGTAAAATGAAGTGCTGTACTGCCTTTTCTGGTGCTTTTGAGTACTATCGAAGGTACTGATTTCAAGTAGATGAATGTGAACCCGCTTTCTGAAGTTTCTCTGTTTTTATTTTTCTGTAGCCATTCTTCTGATTTATATTTTGCATTTACCCAATGTTCTGAGTGTCTGCATTATAAGAAGTACCGGGTAGCCACTTTGTTTGGATTTTCTCAATTATATGCAGCCAAACAAAACCTATGGATGGACAATTTTTTATTAAATTTGTATCTGGGTGGAATCAAAGTATGCTTACATGTTTTTGAAAATACAATGCTTCTTTCTATTTAGGCCTCATTGGTGATGTCCCTGTAATGCTTGCCAAACCACAGACTTTTATGAATGCAAGTGGTGAGTCTGTAAGTAAAATACTCTACTGTAGCTTCAAATTAGTTATGCTTTGCTAGTCCTTTGCCCTTACTACCACTCAGATTTATCGTGCTTCAAATTTATGTAGGTTGGACAGCTAGTTTCATATTTCAAGATACCACTCAATCATTTAGTTGTGGTAAATGTTATTCTTGAGCTGGTACTTTATCATGTTTACATAATATTTGTTTCCCATAAATTGTTCTCCTATCCTTTATAGATATACGATGATCTTGATCTACCCTTTGCGAAATTGCGTCTGCTGCCAAAGGGGGGACATGGTGGGCATAATGGGTATTCAGTCCTTTTCCAGAATCCCTTTCCCTTTTACAAAACTACACCTTCATGGCCGAACATGAAAGGGACTTGAATAAATGCTGCAAATCTTTTGTTATGAAATGATTGTTACATGCTTAGACAAGGAGGATTCTCAGTTACAAGTCTCACCTGCACTCAGATTGATTGTTTTGCCTCTCTTTTTTCCTCCCAAATGGAACTTGGAACTTGAATCGTTGTGAACCCTTTATCTTGTTCAATATGTTAATACACCACATAGTTATACTAATAACTCTAACGCCTCAAAACTATCAGGCTTAGTTATTAGACCTAATAACTTGATACATTGCAGGATGAGGAGTATTATCGACCATTTGAAACAGAGCCGCAATTTTCCACGTCTAAGGATTGGTACTGCGATTATTTGCTTCCTTTTGTTTTCATCCAGGCGAATGTCAGAAATATTATTCCCCAAAACTGTTGTGCAGGCATTGGACGGCCATCTGAGGAGATGGGTGCTATCAGTTTTGTTCTGGGGTCATTCAGCAACCAAGAAAAGGAAGAGGTTTGTAATTTTGATGCATGCAAATTTGATTGAGCACTATGCCTTTTTCCTTTAGCAGACCTTGGTATCACCTTGAAGCAAGCTTATGCCACATTAAGCAGAACATCAGTAACTATTCGCTCCACTTTCTGCAGCTTGAGGTGACGTTCCAAAGAGGCTTGCAGGCAGTAAGGATCATGGTCCGGGAAGGATTCAACAAGAGCGCAACATTTGTGAACACTCCCCAGCCATTAGAAATGTTGAATAGATGAAAATTATCCCCATAATGTATCCAAACGGCGTGTAGGTTATTAGATCCACATAGTTGCTGACACAAGGGCCATTTGCCCCTGAAGATTCACTCAGATTCTGTAAAGATGTGATCGCACAGGCCACAGCAGCAAGTATTGTACACATTGGATTCACATGACTATTTCCAGGTTATGGTGGATTATTTGAGTTTCTATTTCTTGTGCTATTACTCGATGTTCGATATATATACTGCTGCAGTTGTTTTGTGGCGTATCAAACACCAAATGTTTATCACTAGATTCAGATTATCAACTATAGTTTTTTCTTTAAATTTTCGTTCATTCTAAGGACATATGCTGTTCCTCCCTGACAGATTGCTGGTATGTGGTATTTTTCACTCGATCAAACAGTCTGTATACAGCGCTGTGCCGACTTCAGGGTGCCGACTAGTGGACGCAACATTTATCCCCCCTCTATAACCACTCACTCTCGATCGTGATCGTCCAGAAAACCGCCTCCATTCTCTAGTTGGATCACCACCGTCCGCGCATACCTTCAGCTTTCCACCACCCCCCGTCACGCGTCCAGATCCACCTCCCTAAAACCCTCCCATCCACATCACTCATCCCCCTCCTCTGGCCTCCCCTAATCCCACTACGCCGCCGCCGCGCCGCCAGCTCACCCCACCATGGCGGCGACTGCCCACGCCTCCTCCATGTCTTTCCTGCTCTCCCACCCCCAGCCACGCTCCGCCACCCCAGGCACCCGCCTCCCGCTCCGCCCGGCCGCCCGGCGCGTCCGTTGCGCCACCGATGCCGCCGTCCCCACGGCCCAGCCCGCCGCCGCCGCCAGCACCAAGCACCGGCGCGCGGCGGATGAGAACATCCGGGAGGAGGCGGCGCGGCACCCCGCCCCGAAGCAGGGCCTCTCCGCGTGGTACGAGCCCTTCCCGCCCGCCCCCAACGGCGACCCCAACGAGCGCTACTCCCTAGACGAGATCGTCTACCGCTCCAGCTCGGGGGGCCTCCTCGACGTGCGCCACGACATGGAGGCGCTCGCCCGCTTCTCGGGCGCCTACTGGCGGGACCTCTTCGACTCCCGCGTCGGCCGCACCACCTGGCCCTACGGCTCCGGCGTCTGGTCCAAGAAGGAGTTCGTCCTCCCCGAGATCGACCCCGACCACATCGTCTCCCTCTTCGAGGGCAACTCCAACCTCTTCTGGGCCGAGCGCCTCGGCCGGGACCGCCTCGGCGGGATGAACGACCTCTGGGTCAAGCACTGCGGCATCTCCCACACGGGGTCCTTCAAGGACCTCGGCATGACCGTGCTCGTCAGCCAGGTCAACCGCCTCCGCCGCGCGCCGCTCTCGCGCCCCATCGCCGGCGTCGGGTGCGCGTCCACGGGGGACACCTCCGCCGCGCTCTCCGCCTACTGCGCCGCCGCGGGTATACCGGCCATTGTCTTCCTCCCGGCCAATCGCATCTCGCTGGAGCAGCTCATCCAGCCGATTGCCAACGGCGCCACTGTGCTCTCGCTGGACACCGACTTCGACGGCTGCATGCGGCTCATCAGGGAGGTGACTGCCGAGCTGCCTATTTACCTTGCCAATTCGCTCAATTCTCTTCGGCTCGAGGGGCAGAAGACGGCGGCTATTGAGATACTGCAGCAGTTCGATTGGGAGGTGCCGGATTGGGTTATTGTTCCAGGAGGCAATCTTGGGAACATCTATGCCTTCTACAAGGGATTCGAGATGTGCCGCGTTCTTGGGCTTGCTGATCGTGTGCCACGGCTTGTCTGCGCACAGGCTGCCAATGCCAACCCGCTGTATAGTTATTACAAGTCGGGTTGGACTGAGTTCCAGCCACAGGTAGCCAAGCCGACCTTTGCATCAGCGATCCAGATTGGTGACCCGGTGTCTGTCGACCGAGCTGTGGTTGCACTCAAGGCGACAAACGGCATTGTTGAGGAGGCCACAGAGGAAGAGCTCATGAACGCAATGTCACTAGCTGATCGCACTGGAATGTTTGCCTGCCCGCATACTGGTGTTGCGCTTGCTGCCCTGTTCAAGCTCAGGGATCAGCGTGTCATCGGGTCGAATGAGCGTGTTGTGGTTGTCAGCACAGCCCATGGTCTGAAGTTCTCTCAGTCCAAGATCGACTACCATGATAGCAAGATTGAGGACATGGCTTGCAAGTATGCCAACCCACCAGTGAGTGTGAAGGCTGACTTTGGTGCTGTCATGGATGTCCTGAAGAAGAGGCTCAAGGGTAAGCTCTGAGCCTCTGTTTTGCTAACTCTACCAATTGGTTGCTGTGGGTCAATTGTGTTTTGCATCTGATTCAAATGCGGTGGGTGACTATGGAGCAACGATTCATCAATTACTAGTCCTTTAGTTCATTGGCCTCATTCAGGCTTCAATTGGGATTGGGGGTAGGCTATCTGTTTGAGGAATTTAGCAAGACTTGGAGGGGGTATCTCTTGTACTACCATGTGTTCTATGGATAATAAGTGATGGTGTTGCAGTCGGATCGAATAATCTTACCCCACTCCTCTGTCATCTGTGCATGAACTTGTCAAATATTATTTTGGCTGTTGCTATATGGATTGTTGTTGTCTGATCACTTGCTGTTGCTGACTGACAACTAAAATCAAATCCGGTGTGTACTGGTGATAGTTAATGGCAGCCTGATGGTTTTGCCTCAATTCTGTTGAGAGTTTCTGTTGCAGATTTGATGCCTGATTTTTTAGGTGGTCCGTGACAATTATTTGCTGCAATCAACGTGGTCCAAAGTAGATTTTCTTGTGTATCACTGCCTAGATTCGCTTGTGCACATATAACGACAGGCCGAAAATAGCACCAATAAGCTCTAATCAAACGTGGTCCAAAAGTTGATATTTGAAGCCGGCTGATTTATTCAATAGTATTCTGTGAAAGAGAATAAGCTGGAACATGCCGAAATAAACCGAAAGTAGACAAGCTAAAATAACATCAGAATTTATACACATGATCCTTTTCTATTTCTGTTTGTTTTTCTTTTTTTGTTAGCGGCCAATTGGTGGTCTTTTTCAATAAATTTAGTTCGGCAAACCCACATATTGGAACTGGAATTCTATTGTCTCATACCGTGGGGCAGAAACAGCATGACTCGCTAGTTTTTATTGTTTTTTTTTTGACTCACTAGTTGGAAGAAGGGTTGACCCCTGTTTTTCGATTCGGCCACACAAAATCTTATAAAAGCACAGGGATACGTAACAAGGAAGATAAAAACACTGGGCTGGACCGAATCGAGCCCACAAGAGGCCTTGCTCGAAGATTTGCACGGCCTGGGCACCCTCAGCTGCACTGGTGCGGCATGTAGCGTACACGGCCCAACACATGGACCGCGAGATTTCTCATGCTAGAGAGGCCCATTGGATCGGCCGGATCGGCGCCGTTCTGACCTGCTGAGTAGCCAAGTTTTTTTCTCTAAAGAAAAGGAGTAGCCAATTTCGGCGCATCAGGAATCTCCTCCAAAGATCAGAGTCAGCTGCTATAAATAAAATATAGTGGGAGAGATACATCTCCTGACAGTTGAAGTCTGACACTAGCTTATATACACGTAAAAAGACCAACATATCAATCTCACTAGCTGACCTCTCCTAAAGTTGCATTCCGGCAGTGGGACGAACTACAGTAGAAATTGGTCGGCAGCCGCGGCCCAAACAACGGCCATGGGCACACGAAGGTTGTCGAATGTCGTCATCTGCTAGTGACACAGAGCTGACTCTGATCTGGTCGGTCGGTCAATGCAGCCATCGCCCATCCAGCTGATCCTCGAGGCCCGCCCGATTACCCGACAATTCAGTTACCAGTACTACTCCGTATTTTTCTAAAGAAATGTACGCAGAAATGATTACCATGAGGGTTGCTTTATACCTGATCACTGATCACTGATCACGGATCACCCGACGCAATCCGGCTGAAAAAAATCCGACCCAATCCAACCCGATTAATGTGTGAGCCAGCTCGGGCTTAATTTTTTTGACGTGACAAAAAAAACAAGCCGGGCTCGGGCCGAACTTTTTAACCCAAAATCCAACCCAACTTGAATTTTATACAAAAAAAATCAGATTTGACCAAACCTGATACGAACTCGACCCGACCCGACCATGTGACGGATCGGGCTCGGGCCAAAAAATTTAGCCCGATGGTTGGGTCGGGCTGGATACGGGCCGAAGAAAAATGTTGAGTTTTTTTACCCTGTCGGTACTCTGTAGCAGAGGTACCCACTTCTACTGGAGCAAGGCAGGACTCGCGTAGTCATCCGTAACTACGCCATAAGGGGCGGAGCAGCCGGGGCCCACGGGTCAGGCTCCTACCTCACCGGGCCAACGGCCCCGGACCCGCTTCCCGCTCTGGGACGGGTCCGGTGACGCCACGTGTCCCTGAGGAGGGGAAGCTCCGAGCCAACAGCCGAGGCCTCGGACCCCCCATAAGGGTCCGGGACCTCCCGCGTCCATCCGGACCTCCCACGCGCGTAGAACCAACATACCGCCGGGGGGGGGGGTCCGGAGCCGCCACGTGTCCCGCAGGCGCGGGCGCGGGCGCGGGTCTTCCGCTGGAAGACTCGCCCACCCACCGCATTCAATGCGGGTGGTTGAGGCGTGCTCTGCCGCCGCGGCACGCGGGGCAGCCTTTGTCAGGCCTCACTGTAGACCGCATATTACCGAGGTACACAGTGCAGCCGCATGCGCCACATCCGCGCAGAGCCCGTCTGCCGCATTAAATGGATACGATGGCACGACACTTTTCCATCATACCGCCTACGCCGTAAGCTACAAGGCCGTTCAGCTACGCTGCTAGCGACGCTGCTAGCGACGCCGCAAGCTACGCCTGGCACCGTTTCGACAAGACAGCGCATGGATATGCTGGACGGAGGATTCCCGCGGGCAGGTAAGGAAATCCAGGGATGAGATCTCCTTCGCCTGCAACGCCATAATGTCTGTACAGTATGTTGTTATATACTACATCGATTGGGCCCACCTGTCGGGGACCCAACGGCCATGTATGCACCTCCCTTGAGATATAAAAGGGAGGCGCTCGCTGCACGCACGGGGCACGCCCAGGCTCCCTCAAGCACTCTCAGACTCAGCTTCACAACACAAGCAATTCAACACACAGTGGACGTAGGGTATTACGCTCCGGCGGCCCGAACCACTCTAAACCTGCTCATCGTGTTCTTCCAGCGAGATCGAACTAGTCCTAGCTAACCCCCGAGTACTCACCCTCTGGGTTTAGGTGGGTGCATTACGCCACCCGGCTGTGGGTTTCCACTCCACGACAGACCCGATCCGACCCGACCCGAAAAATAATCAGGTCATGATTGCTTGCTCTTCTTCCTCCTCAAATTTGGGGAAAGGGGGAGGGAGGGGAGAGAGGAGGTTAGGAGGAGGAGCTAAATCACGACGATAGGAAGGACTTGAGCCCCTTCCTGCTCCCGCCCCACCACTAGATCCACCACTGATTAGATAAAAAAAATGTACATAAGAATATAAATACGTATGATAAGAATATAAGGATAGTTGCTCCAACCAAATTGCAAAGGAGTCCCTAAAAAAAGAAAAAAATACAACAAGACTCTGAACTCCTCTGATTGCCATTTTCGCCGGAGCTCGCCGCCGCCGGTGACTGTCGTAATCTCCTCTGCCATGCGGCCCTGTTTAGTTACTAAAAATTTTCACCCAAAATTTTTTGCCACCCCTTTGGACACATGAAATATTAAATGTAGTTAAAAAACAAAACTAATTGCATAGTTTGGATGGACACGACGAGACGAATCTTTTAAGCCTAAATAGTATATGGTTAGTCATAAGTGCTACAGTACCCATATGTGGCAAAGACCTCAGAAGATTCGTCTCGCGGTTTCCAAACGAGTTCTGAAATTAGTTTTTTTTAATTAATGTCTGAAAAACTCTCTCAATACCTGATCAAACATTCGATGTGACATTTAAACCAAAAATTTTGATCAACTAAACAGGGACTCTCCAACACCACACATGTCCACTTACGCGCGGCCATTGCAGCCGCGGCCTGTCCATACGTCACCGACGCTAGCTGCAGCGCGGTGCATGTGTCTACCTGTCCTCTACCAACGTTGCCATGTCGAGCCGGCGTCAAACTTGATCGAAGAATTTAAGTACCCAAAAAACAAAACGAATGATTTATATTATATTAAAAAAACTTAATACACAATTTAAGTATCACGGCACCTCCGGTTCCCTTATCTGACAGACTTTTACATGGAACAGGCAGTACATAGAAGACGCATCCCGGTGCGACATATTTGCCGCGACCAGGGCAAACGATCCAAAATGCTGTTTGCAAACACAAATGCACAATTCAGCCCCCAAACATTGCGTTTGTTTTGTTCTTTATGTCTTGTTTAGTTCATTTTGTATTTTATATTTTTACATTTTTGGAAGAAAATCTTCAACATTTGAAGTATTAAATGTAGACTAATCACAAAACTAATTACAGATCTCGTCTGTAAACTACGAGACGAATCTAATGAGCAAGACAACCCTCTGGAACATTCTCCACTAAGCAAGAGTGAGATATTTTTCATCGAGTACTCTAGAATTGGTAAAATGTTAAAATATTTTGGAATTCTCTAGAAGGGGGACACTTGTCCTAATACCATGGCTCCCCTTGGCCTATAAATAGAGCCCCCCTCCTTGCCATGGCATCCATCCATGAGCAAGGTAGATGAGTTGTGGTAGGGCTAGAAGGGTGAGTGCTAGGCTAGCCACTTAAAGGTGTGTGTTCCTTTGTAACTTTGTTGCTCCAATAAGGTAAGTGTCTTTATAAGTGTTAGTCTCCCGATTAAATTTAAGTACTTAGTGTATAATTTGTGATCCATCGAAGGTTGGCTCTGCCACCCGGGATCACAAAAGGGTCTGGACTTCATCGAATGTTGGCTCTGTCACCTGGAAGCCAGCTTCATCTGTTGATAGGCTCTGCCTCCCGGAAGCAAAAGGCGGCTCTGCCGTCAAAAGGACCCGGTACACTAAGTAACTAGAAGCTGACCGACTTTGAATTGAGTTGGTGTGTCATAAGGGTAGATCCTCAACTTAGTGGGTATTAGGGCCACCTCAATTTCCAACAATCACTAAAATAAAACTTATGTTGCAATTAAACTAGTAACGTAAAATAATACTAACGTATTATGAGGTATTACATAACTACTAGGCAAACTATTTTATACTCTTGTCTTGCGTTAGTACATTCGTTCCCTTCAGTAACCAGCATACGCATGCTTGCACTTACGACAAAAATCATCTCGTCTCTTTCCATAGAAGCCTCTCGAGTCACCGTACCACGCCATAATTCCCAGACAATCATGACAGCGTCTACCTCCTTCGCCATAACTTCATCATCCCCTGGAAGCCACAGAGTACCCACACCATTGACCTTGAAATGACCCGTCATGGCAGCACTCACTCCATTTCCTGGAAGCCGGCAAGAGTGCTCACAATATTAAATAACCCGTCATGCAAATATGGCGGCACCCACCTCGCCATAAATCGGGGTCGTCGCGCACAGTGCCGGCCTAGATTTTTTTCTCCGCCGCACGAACCGCCTCACCTCGTCTATAAAAGAAGCCGACGCCCCCTCACTGCCGTCCTCACCCGCGCTCGCTCTCGCTTGCGCACGCGCGACACGCCGGCCCCACGACAGGACCGCGCACTGCCGTCGGCACCACGCCGTGCCGCCCACCTCCGCGTCCCACCTCGCCCACGCCGCTGCAGCTTTCTCGCCGGCTAATTCACCTCGACGCTCGCGCCTTCAGCGCTGCCACTGTTCGCGTTGACGACGAGCTGCCGCAGCCCACGCCGTCGCCCGTCCCTGCGCGACACCACTGCTGCTCTCCTCGCCTATAAAAGGAGCGAGGCCGTGACGAGCCCCATCATCAGCCCAAGCACACCGAGCCGCTTCGCTCCACTAGCTGAACCACTCCTCACGAGCCCAGTTCACTCACGAGATGAAGCCCCAACAGCTGACCCTCTTCCTCGAGCTGTTCCGCGCCAAGGTGAGATGGCAGGCAGCTCCCCGACCATTAACTCCGCAATACTAATAAAGGCCCAAAACACCCATCAGGCCGTGAGCACTTAATCCAAATCATTCTATTTTCAAAATTGAATACCAACCAATACTGTAAACTCAATATCTCCTTCATATCAACTCTTTTTCCTAAACTCTCCTCAAATCATATACTATCTATTCCTCCTATTTTCATCTCCATTTGAACTTATTTTATAGTTTGCTTGTGTTTGTTTGCCGGTTGTGCCGTTTTCGCCCGTAGATCACGGAGTGACCGAGGAGGAGCCTGCCAAGGAGTACGAAGGCCAGTACCGCGAGCCGGAGCCAGAAGACCCGTACCGCGAGAAGGAAGCCGCCGCCGCCGCCGCGTACGTAAGCGAAGGCAAGTTTCATCGACCCCTACGTGAGCGGTTGCATCCATGTGAGGACGTCTAGTTGTAGCCCTGATTTAGGATCGATTACATATACCGGTACTTGAGTGATTGAGTGTGCTCATACATGCATATGAGTAGTTATGCATATCCAGAGTTGAGACTAGGATATGAAGGGTTTTGGCTGAGGCTAGGGCAGCTGGGTATGCTGGAGCCGGCGCTACCGTGGTGGTAGACTGGCAGGTGAGTGCTACCGTGGTGGTAGGCTCGAGTTGACATGTTGAGGGATGGTTGCTGCCCTGGTGAACCATAAGGACCGAGTTGTTTTGACATCTCACCTAGCTTACTTTAGTACGACCACAGGTTCCGGTATGGGCTGGACTTAGCCTAATCCCACTGGTTAGCTTGACGGTCGCAGGGATGGTTTACGGGTATGGACCATTGGGGTCAGGGCCCGAGGGTTTGTGCGGCCGGGCTGGGGCGTGACCACGGCTGGGTGTCGGCTATGTCGGTTGTCCGTTCGGGCAGTCGAGCGTGTGGGTACAGTGTACGATCTCTGTAGAGTGTATAATCCATTCGAATGGTCCGTGTCCACGGTATGGATATGCTACGGTGTGGTCCTGACAACTAGTGAGCTACCTACTGTGGGTTGTGTCGGGAAGTGTTGCATACCATGAGTTGCATTGCTAATGCATTGTGCTTAATATGTGTCGTGCATGTCATCTCCCCTCCCGTAGGGCGAGGTGGAGTTTGTTGAGTACTTTTGTACTCACCCCTGTTGATTTTCTCCAAAGGATCCTGACTTTGTGCCGGAAGACTGCGAGTAGATCGTGTCCGCACCCAAGCTTTTCGAGTGGAGCCGTGATGGATGAAGAGCTAGTCCTGCATGTCGTTATGCTAGTTGTTATCTTATGGTTGTTCTGTGTAGCTTTGTGTTGTCACTTTACTCCTCATGTACGTGTTAAATAAAGCTCTGTATGACTCTGGACTCCACTTGATGTAACATGTATTGTGCCGGAGACTTAATTCGGTAAATAATACATGGTTTAGCCTTGATCTTTGGGTCGGGGCGCTTCAAGTGGTATCAAAGCCATGCTTGGCTGTAGGACACGCACCGGTAGTAACGATGACCGTAGGAGCCCTAGGATGGTCAATCCTTGAAACCCTATTACTCCTTAAAACTTTATCCTTATTATGTTAACCCTACCTTTGTAAGTCAGATGGCGGATGACTGGACCACCACCTACTGCATCAACGAAGATGGATTCCCCAGGGTGCTTTATGCTGCCATGGTGCGACTTGGTATTCCGGAACGACCGGAGTACGTGGGTCGCAAGTTCATGGAGCATGGCACCGAAAGCTGTGAGGTCACCATCCATATTGGCGCCAGTGATAAGTACTTGGAGATGCAACCCTGGAGTGTCACTGCCACTGGAGCCCGCATGCCTGACACCATTCAACTTGTAGCTCGCAAGGCATTGCGGTACCTGTGCCAGATGTTTGAATGGCACTTGGGTTCTACCCCCATGAAGTACTTTCCCCCGCTGGATCGTAACCGTCCTGCTTGGCCGGCGAGGATCCACAACCTGGAAAGCCCCGCAGGGCCAGAGAAGAACCCCACATTTGTCACTATGTCTGGCTATTTGCTTAGCCTCGAAGATTTGTGCGACCAACTGCATCAGCGTGTGAGAGATTTAATCCAGCGTGCTGAGGGAGCGGAGTCCCGTTGGCGTAGGGCTAAACTGGCCGTAGCCCAGGCAGAAGCCCGAGCAGCCAAAGCTGAAAGCCGCCTTGCCGTGGCCGAAGAGAACCTTAGGGAGCAGGCAGATCGCCACAGTCAGCTCCTTAGGGGTGTCTACCTAGTGGACCATGCCAAGCGTAAGGAACGCCATCCCAAGACTACCGCGGAGCCGCTAATCCTAGAGGGAATCCCGCTGTGTTCCTCGTCCCAACCACGCAGGAGGATTTGTGAATCAGTGCCGCCCACGCCTCCCGCGTCTCCCCGAGATCCCAGAAACAGTGACCCCGAAGACCGTGTTGTAGGGTTCAGTAGTCGAGTCGTCCCGTCCGACCCTTAAAAGTCGAGCCGCGTTATTGTAATCCGTCGTGTCATGTATCCCTGCTTGTTTGAATGAATGCTTGTGTGGTGCTTGAATGATTCGCTTGTGTTGTGTGCTATTATATATACAAATCTACCCCAGTAATAAATTAGGAGAGCCACCTAATCTTACCTTATCCCTCATTGACCGTAGATGTCCCATCGTTCGAGCCAAATCCAGGGACTCCATGCTCAGGAAGACGGTGACGAGGTCAACCCGAGAAACCAGGCCCCTCTGAATGTAGCCCCAGAAGCACCAGAAAATGGACACCTACCGCCGCCACCTCCCCGTGCCCCAGCACCCATTGATCTGGCAGCCATACTGCAGCAGCAGAACCAACTCCTTCAAGTTCTTGTGACTACTCTCATAGCTCAAGCTCAAGGCTATCTTGGCAACAATAGACCTGCAATGCATCATAATGGCAATGGCAGCATAATTGCAGATTTCAACCGCTTGCAGCCACCTAAGTTTGGAGGATCTGATAACCCTATTGTCGGTGTCCCGACCCAGGGGGCCCGAATCCCAACTAGTAAATGCTGCGTGCTTCCTCGTCCCAGATGATGATGCAAGAGGCAACATAGTAATACACGGTTTATCCTGGTTCCGACCGCGGGGCCGTACGTACAGCAAAGGGGGTGTGCGATGGCACTGTATTATCTTGCACCCGGAGTGCTTGTAGCAGGGGATACAAGCAAGGCAAGAGAGGGAGGGAAGCTCCCGAGTCTCTGCTAGGGGTGGAGTCGGTTGAGATGAATGTTCAGTAGTCCCTGAACGTCCTCTTGGAAAAGAGAAACCGGAGAAGGTCCAGCCAGAGTCCAGAGAGGGCTTAAAGGGAGTCCGCCTCCTCCTTTTATAGTCACAAGGAGGGGGCGGCGTACACGAGTGTAGGGGCGCGGAAGTCGTCGTTTCCCCCTGAATCGTAGGGTACAATGGTCGGACACTGTAGGAAGTACACTGTGGGAAGGCGGCGTGCGTCGCAGTCGTCCTGGATATCGTCCTTCATCCTGTGAAGACTGCGCCAGTCGCCGAGTCAGTCCCTGCAGTCGGCGTGGTCATTGCTGGTGCATGGTCCTCTATATATGGTGCGGTGGCGTTCAGTGGGCCCTACGGATTAGGGTCCTGGACACACCAGCGGTAGTGGTGGCATACGACGGCCCCGGACCCCCTGGTCGGAGTGCGGGCGTGCACACTAGAAGGTCCGGGGGACACGTGGAAGTCCTGGACCCCTAAAGGGGAAGGTCCAGGACTCTGTCCATTTTGTACTGGGCACCCCTCCCGGAAGGACACGTGACGTCGCCGGACCCCTTCCCCAGTGGGAGGCGAGTCCGGATGGTCGGTGTCGGCAGAACAGTAACGGGAGCAGTGTCGAGCCTGTCTTGTCCCGCGTTGCAGGTCCCAAGGTGCTGCTACAGCATCCGGGATGGTGGAATGGTGACCAAAGTCAGCGGATGGGACCCCGGTCATATCTACTGTGGGAGTGGCAGCCTAAAGCCGCCCGTCCTTTGAGCCGTGGCGGAGTGGCTGGCTTTTAATGCCTTCGTACGGCGAGCGGTTGGGCGGCGGGGTTGTTTGTCCCTTGTGCCGAGGGGTGGCCTCGAGCGAGGCGGAGATGAGCTACTCCCTCGAGGGTAGGTTCGCTACCCTCGAGCGAGGCGGAGATGAGTCACCCGCTCGAGGGTAGATCCGCTACACTCGAGCGAGGCGGAGATTGTCCAGCGGGCCCGAGAGGGACCCTCAAGCGAGGCGGAGATCATTCCGCGGGTTCGAGGGTGATGCGAATGGGCCGCACGCTGGACTTCTTTGAGTCCTTTCCTTTCTTCCGGATGGGAAGCAGGCCGTGGGCCTTTGTGGGCCCAGTTGCCTCAACAGGTGTTTGCGTTTTTAAAGAGATCTTAGTACCCCGATTAGGGTGTCCCTAATCGTGGTACCCGACAGTAGCCCCCGAGGCTTTGGTCGAGTCAATGGATTCGGCCAAAGGGTGAGTCGGCGATTTCCCCTTTGATGTGATCGGTCAATGCTGCGCACCTGCCAGACGCGCCTGAGCGCCAGCCCGGCGGATGTGGCAACTCACCGGTCGGGGTAGTACGCCCGTGGGAGGAGTACTTCGAGGCGCGCGCCTCTTTGTTTGTTTGAAGGACAAGACGTGTCCACGCGCTGAGGGGGGCTAGGGCGACGGTGACGCCCGCTGCTTGGCAGCTGGTGCTTTCATCGCGATGTCCCGCACGTAGGGCCTTGGCCCCGGTGTTCCTGGTTGCTTTGCAGCGCGCCGTTCGAGGGCAGCCAGCCAGAGCCGACGCTGCCCTGCTTAGTGTCCAGGGGCTCAGCTCCGCTTTATTTCGTTCGGTCGTGTCTCGGTGCGGTGACCGAGGACCTTCTTTGCTCGTGGAGTGCTGCGTCGTCACGGGTGATACAAGCCTCGGCTCTTCGCCAAGCTTGAAGCTTTGTGCCCGGCGCAGCTATAAATAGGGGTCGTGGGGTTCCCTTTCCTCTCCAACCTCCCAACTCTTTCTTCCAGCATCGCCCAAATCTCGTAATGTTTCCTTTGCCTTTTTGTGATCGGCCCCCAGATGGGGTGGCCTGGCTTTTTTAGGCTTTTGGCGATAGAAGAATGCTTGCGAGCGGTAGGGGAAGACCGGAGTGGGCGTGCGCTCCATCCCTCAGGTTAAGTGGGATCAGCAGAAGAGCATTGGGCCCGTGGGGTCCTGCTCCTGCGATGTCCCCTAGCCTGAAGGGGGATGGAGATGCCTGACCGTGGCGCTGGCGCCAGGTCCGGCGGCTGTTTTTCGCATCGTCCCCCCCCCCCCCCCGGCGACAAGGTTGCTCTCGGGGAGACGATGCGGAGGGCACTGTCCACCAGCTCGACCCCCCGCGTGGTCTTCGGTGGAGGAGACGCTAGAAGAAGGCTTGCGAGGAGAGCGTCCCGCTAGACCCGTGAGATCTGGGGGCTGCTTCTCGCATCCCTAGCAGCCTGGCCGTTGCGTCAGCCAAGGGCTCGGTGCCTTTCTTTGTCGCTTGTTCCTCCCCAAGACAGGGAAAATTGCCACGTAGGTGGCAACGTGTTTGTATCTTTCGATGGCTTCGCGCCGGTAACCCTTTGTAATCTTTATTTGTATTTGGGCAATAAAGTCCCCTTTCTCCTGTACGGGGAGGATTACCGAGGGTATAGGGGTGTACAGGGAGTTATGACCCTTGAATATGTGTGAAGTCTCCTTCGCGGGGGCTCATCAGCGCACCCGTGGGTGTAGCCCCCGAGGCCTTGGAGGAGGGTTTGTGCTCGTCCAAGGGCTATAAACGTTGTCCCACTGGGTAGCTTTACTGGGGCGGCTGCCCGGCACCTTTTTCAGCCGGCATCGGCACTCTTTCAGCCGGCCTCGGCACTCTTAGTGCTGGTACAGCAGCCCGACGTTCAGCCTAACCATCAGGAGAGCACACGTCAATAGCGGAGGGTTTGTTTAGACACGTGGAGCTTCACGATTAAAGGTCATTGACTTATTCGAGGGTGCGGTTTGAACCGTGGTGTGCGAGGAGCCCCCGAGCCTAGGCCCGTGTGAAGGTGTTCAGGGGAACCCTCGACTTCGATTACGACCCTCGTCGCCCTTCCGCAGGGAGGAGGGGTGAAGCGCACCATGCTACCCAAGCCCGGGCCGCGAGCCATGGCTGCTTCATTGAGCTATTAGCGGGTTGTTCAAGTGGACGTCCGTGCCCCGTTCGATGAGGGTCGGCTCGTGGTCCATAGACACGTCACATAAAGCGCTTGCGAAGGTTCGCTAGGCGGGGCTCGGACCCATTCGATAGGGTCCGAGGGCTCGATGCTCTCCCTCGATGGGATCCCCCTTCTAGGCACCCTCGACTGGCCTTGAACACTGCGTAGGATGTCTCGAACTCCGCGTTCGAGGGTAGCTTGTACGACACATCCATGCAGTCCATGACTCTGGTGATCTGGGGCGCCTGTCGAACCTCCGAAAGGCCAGGCCTCGAACCCCTGATCAGTGAGGCTTCGAAATGCGGTTCCTTCGAGGGTAAAGAGGCCCCTTGAAGGAATATTCCGTCGTGATCTGAAAATGTCTCAGAGTCGCGAGCCACGCGCGCAGGTCTTCTGCTGGTGGGGGGCGACGTGGCCCGATTCGTGCGGTGCGGTGTGGGCGCGCCTTTTCAGGCGACAGCCTCGGGCAGACAAAGCGGTGTGGGCGGCAGCTGACGGATGGGATAGCGCAACAGTCGCGCCGCGCCCGACGGTTACCGTGCCGCATTTATTGCTGCGTGCGCGCGTGGGAGACTCCGCGGTCGTGGGGCCCAGCCGTCAGCGATAGCGGAATCTACCGCATTCAATGCGGTAGATTTGGGCCGTTGTTGCGACTGCGCCCGTCATGATGAATAAAAATGAAGAGAAAGGGGGTGTTTGGGCTCACCTGGCCATTTGCCTTCATCCTGCTTTGCCTTCTCCGCCTCCCCTTCATCCTGAGGCCGTAGCCAAGAGCGGAAAGAGGAAGAGGAAGGAGAGAGGGAGAGAAAAAGGGAGAAAGAGCACCTTAGCCCGCCCAGAGCCTTCGTTCCCACATTCCCCCTTGAATTGAAGACATGTCGGACATCCAGGAGCCTTTGCCATGGGGGAAGTCCTCCGCCACCGTGGCGGTCCTGCAGCAGTTGGTCGCCGACCGGCTGCTGCCACGGATCACCGACTCGGGGGCACCGGCGTGGATTTCCCCACATCCGGACGAGACCGAGCCGAAGCCCCTGCAAGGCTACGTCGTGAGCTTCGTGCGCCTTCACGAGCGAGGCTTCGGCGTCCCCATCAGCAGGTTCATGAGGGCTTTGTGCGAGTACTACGGAGTGGAGCTGCACAACTTCAGCCCCAACTCCATCTCGCAGGCGGTGGTCTTCGTCGCCGTCTGCGAGGGGTACCTCGGCATCGAAGCCCACTGGGACCTCTGGATTCATCTGTTCCACGTCCGCCCGACCCGGAGGAATTTTTACATCTCGAGCAAGATGACGACGAACAACGCCTGGTGGAGTCGAGGGTGGTTCTACGTTCGGAACTACAGGGGCGCGCTTACGGCGTTCACTAACAGAGTTCTTCGGGAGCGACCGCCGAAGTGGGACTAGGGGGTGTCGCCCCCATCACAACAAGCCAGGCTCGAGGGCCTCACCAACGCGCTGGTGCGTCTGGCAAAGAAGGGGCTGACGGCAGCGGCCATCGTCGCGAACTTCCACCGGCAGAGGGTTATCCCTCTCGTGGAAAGGGCCCTGCCGATTTTCGAGCTCACCCCCGGGAGCCAGGTGGAGGGCTCAAGGACGTCGAACAAGCTCCTTTCCCACACCACCGCCGCCCGGAGGGCGAAGTACGCGGTGGCGGAGTTCCCTCAAAATCCCGAGGATCTCTGGAGGATCAAGATGCGCCCCGAGCCGGGGTACATTTCTCTGGTAAGTTCTGGTTTCGAATTCGCTGTGTGTTGTGTAGTCCCCTTTTCCTGACCCCATCCCGGGCGTGCTTCGCAGGGGTTGAGGTGCGGCTCCTCGAAGCCCCCGGTCCCAGAACAACGCCTGATCAATCGCCTCCACGCGGAGAAGATGAAAAGGCGGAAGGACGCGGCGGAGGCAAAGGTCGAGAGGAAGAGGAAAAGGAAGGCGAGGCACGACAAAGCGTGCAAACTCGCTCGCGCGGAGGGGAAGCCGCAGCCCGCCACGCCCGAGTCCTCGGAGGAGGACGAAGAGGAGGTCTCGGATGCCGAGGACCACGCTCTGAGGGGCGACGGGGAAGGTGCGGGCGCGAGCCCCCCACCGTTCTACCTGTGGGACGAGGACGAGGGGAGCCGGCGGCGCCGGAAGAGACGAGGGCCGTAGCCTTGGTGCACCCATCCCTCGAGGGGGCGGACCGGGAGTCGTCGCCTCCGGCAGGCGGTGAGGAGATGCCCGAGCCCGAGGTGCCGATCCGTGGTGATGAGGCTGCGGCGGGCGCGTAGTTGTCCGCGCTGCCGGCCTTGAGTCACCAGGCCGACACGAGGGGGGCGCCCTCGAGGCTGTCTTCGAGGGGTGGCTCGGTGACCCGGGCTCGAAGAAGCGCCACGAGGAAGCGGAGCATGAGTGCTCGAACTGGGTAAGTGAATTGGATTTCGTTTTCGTTGCGTGTTTGGTGAATTTTCTCGATCTCGTCGTCCTCAACTCGTGTCTCTTGATTTCCAGCCCCGGGGCCGTTCCCAAAGATGCGGTGCAGCTTGCCCCGGCCAAGGCTCTCAATACCGGGGCACGCAGGACGCCGCACACGGCGCCGCAGCCCCTGCCTGCTGTGGATCTCGAGGCAGCGGCCGCGAGGCTACAGGAGGCCATGGCTCGAGGTGCCCAGGCGGCGCAGCAAGCTCGGGCACAGGAGGAGGAGGGTGACGCCGGCCAGAGCGGTGCCAAAGCAGCCGCTCCGGCTGCCGACGCCGGGGAGACTGGCAAGGGCGGCGTGGACGGCGCCGCCCTGGTAGTTACTGAAGTTGAGGCCAGTCAGGGCAATGCGGCTAGCGCCGCCCGACCGGACACAGGAGGAGAGACCGACGGGGGCGCGCAGGAGCGCCCTGCCGACCGTGTGGAGGAGGAGACCCTCGTCTTCGAGCCCTCGAGGGCCGAGGGCGAGGGCATCGCAGAGGAGGAGACGGCGCAAGAGGTGCCGATGGTGGAAGGAGCCCCCGTCCCGGGGCCCGCGGAGGCCCGGTACGAGGGTACTGTCGCAGTAGTACCCGTGCCAACGGCGCAAGGGGGTGTGACGGCGGTGGTGGAGCTGCCGGACAGCAGCGAGGAGTACGGGGACTCGATGGACATCGACCCCGCTCCTGCGGCGAGCGCCGCCGCGCACATCGCCGAGTTCGCGTCAGCCAGCGCGGGCATGCTCGAGGCGGGGACGTCCGAGGGGGGCCATCTCGGGGCGATCGTCCCGTCCGGTGTCCCCTCGGAGTTCCTCCGCAAGGAGCAAGAGGAGGAGGAAGCCTGGAACAAGCAGATGGGCGTGGGTCGCGAGATCTTGCAAGCCCTCGACCGCGCCTTCCAGCTCCACCAGAATGCGGATTACCAGGTCAGCCAGGTAAACACTTCCCCCCGAAAATTGCTCGGATTCGGCTTAACTTTTACGCGTCTTCACCCACGTCCTCCCCTCTGCAGCAGCTGAGGGAAATCTCGCGCGAAAAGAGCGCCGAGATGACCCGGCTGTACTCCCAGATGAGCCAGCTCGGGCAGCGCAACGCCGAGCTGGTGCTCAAGAACATTGACGCCAATACAAAAATGGCGGATCTGGGGGCGCGTCAGCAGGCGCTGGAGGAGGAATTGGCACGGGTTGCCGATGAGCGGGACGCCCAGAAGGCGGCAGCGGAGCAGAAGGCCCGGGAGGCCGAGGCGCAAGCTACCGAGCTGCAACACCTTCGGACGGTGCTCGAGGAGAGAGCTCGGGAGGCTGAGGAGCAGAGCGCCGAGCTGCAGCGCCTCAGCACAACGCTCGAGCAGCAGAAGGCCGAACTCTTCCACAAGGAGGTGGCCGTGGTTGCGCTCACCGGGACCCTCCGGGAACAGGGCGAGGCCCTCGAGGGGAAGGAGGTGGCCCTCCAGAACATGGGGGCTACCCTTAAGGAGAAGGAAGCCTCCTTGTCCTCGCTCGAAGAGGCCGCTCGAGCCCAGAGGGAGGAGGCACAAAGGAACATCACGGGTGAGTACCTTCGAGTTTTTCATTGATTTGTTTCTTTTCGTAGCTGACGTTGATATCCTTTGCTCAGAGCTGAGGCAGTAGGTGGCGGACGAGACCGCGGCGAAGGAAGCGGTCCACACCGCGCTCACGGCGGCGCAGATGGAGTTTGCTGAGCTGGAGCAGACAGCCGTGAGCGTGTGTCAAGAGCTCGAGGGGGAGGGTGCCGTCTCGGGTAGTTCGGTGATCAGCCGCCTGCGCGCGCTAGGCGGCCGGATTGCCGAACACGCCAAGAGCACCTTCCGTCTCGGTGTCCTGCGGGCTCTCGCCGTGGCCTCAACGCATTACCTCATGGATCTCCAGAGGGTGTCGTCGGGGTACGTCGTTCCCGATGATGCTGATGCGGACGCCGCGTCGGTCATTATGGACGAAGCCGATGCAGCCGCGGAGGAGTTCGCCACCGTCCTCGCCGAGAAGCTCGAAGCAGACATCCCTCCCATCGCCGAATTTGACGCCCCTGAGGGCCTGCAAGGGGGGGTGACAGCCTGTAGGAAAACTGGACCTCGAAGCCCATGTAAATAGATTAGTGTTTATATCATAGTCGCGCTTTGTAATAGCATCCTATGGATATATGAGTTTTTATTTTGTTGAATTGACTGCGTGGCCCGTCGAGGCCTTGTGCGTTCGAGCCTATGTTTCTTTACTTTATTTCCGTGTTCTTCGTATGCGACTTAGATAAACATATGCGAGGAAGTTTGCGTTCGTAAGCAACGTAGGCGTAGGGTGGTGAGGGGGGTGCCGTATCCCGGAGGCGTAGGCGGCCCCATGACTCGGCCGGCCCCGTACCGTAGTTGCTTACTCCTCGCGTCCGTTTTTTCCAAGGATACGAGAAGCTTAGGGTCGAGACGGAAATATTTCAAAAAACATTGGCGACCTTTTAGGGACGTTCGGGGGTCCCCCCCCCCCCCCCGTAGTAGCCCCCGAGGGAGGCTTGGCTTTGCCGAGGGTAAAGCCGAGCGTACGTCAGTGTTAGTGCGCATCCGATCCCTCGAGGGTCCGGAAGGTTCCCAAAAATAAACAAGTAATGTGTACTTCTTTATTATTTCGGGGAAACTAAACTGTGAGTACAAACGATGTACAAATAGCTTGAAATGCTAGGGATAGAAGCGACGTAGCTGTTGTATGTTCCAAGCATTGGTGAGGACTTCGCCTTTTTCGTTTGCCAGCTTGTACGTGCCGGGTTTGAGCACCTCGGCGATTATGTACGGTCCTTCCCATGGAGGTGAGAGCTTGTGGCGGCCCCTGTTGTCCTGTCGAAGCCTCAGCACCAAGCCCCCTTCATTGAGGTCTCGGCGCCGGACCCTCTGCGCTTGATACCTTCGTAAGGACTGCTGGTAGAGCGCAGAGTGGAGGAGCGCAATGTCTCGAGCCTCGTCCACTTGGTCCAGCGAGTCTTCGCGAGCTCGCTGGTTTCGTTGCTCTTGGTATGCCTTGAGCCTCGGCGATCCGTACTCCAAGTCAGTGGGGAGAATGGCCTCGGCGCCATAGACGAGGAAGAACGGGGAAAAGCCCATAGCTCTGCTTGGGGTCATCCTCAGGCTCCAAATGACCGAGGGCAGCTCCGTGAGCCACCTCCGGCCAAATTTGTTCAGCTTGTTGAAGATCCTTGGCTTTAGTCCTTGGAGGATTATGCCATTGGCACGCTCCACTTGCCCGTTCATCTGTGGGTGTGCCACAGCCGACCAGTCCACACG
Source organism: Panicum virgatum (assembly GCF_016808335.1). Lineage (NCBI taxonomy): Eukaryota > Viridiplantae > Streptophyta > Magnoliopsida > Poales > Poaceae > Panicum > Panicum virgatum. The sequence goes on along the minus strand of NC_053147.1, from coordinate 17,478,005 downwards.
TATGTGGAAGCTGTCGCAGAACGCCAAGAACTTCTTGCCTGTGAACTGGGTGCCATTGTCGGTGATGATCGAGTTTGGGACCCCGAACCTGAAGACGATGTCGGTGAAGAACAGAACTGCTTGCTCGGATTTGATCTTGCCGATGGGTCGAGCCTCGATCCACTTGGAAAACTTGTCGACCGCCACCAGCAAGTGGGTGAAGCCCCCGGGCGCCTTCTTCAGCGGACCGACGAGGTCTAGTCCCCACACGGCGAACGGCCACGTGATGGGGATGGTCTGCAGAGCATGGGCCGGGAGGTGTGTTTTTCGAGCATAGAACTGGCAACCCTCGCAGGTCCGCACAACGTCGGTGGCGTCGGCGACCGCGGTGGGCCAGTAAAAGCCTTGCCGAAACGCGTTACCCACGAGGGTGCGCGGCGCGGCGTGATGGCCGCAGATGCCGGCATGGATGTCGCGGATCAGCTCCTTGCCCTCGGGGATGGGGATGCATCGTTGCAGGACACCCGAGGGACTGCGCTTGTGTAGCTCGTTGTCGATTAGGACGAAGGACTTGGCCCGCCTGGCGAGGCGCCGCGCCTGAGCACGGTTCGAGGGTAGGGCCCCTCGAATCATCCAGTCAAGGTGCTGGACACGCCAATCTCGCGAGGTGGGGGCCTCGTCGACTTCCATTGCTTCGGCCTCCTCCGCAGAGGTGGTCCCGAAGCCAATGTCCATGGGCTCGACCTTGTCCGCCGAGGAGTTCCCGCCGGAGGGCCCAGCGGACGAGGGGCCTGGCTCCGTCAGATCTTTGAACTCGACGGAGGGCTTGGTGATGTCGCGAGCGAAGATGTTCGGGGGGACGGTGGTTCGTCCCGACACGATCTTGGCTAATTCGTTGGCGTCCTCGTTGTACTTGCGCGGGACATGATTGAGCTCTAGGCCGTCGAACTTGTCTTCGAGGCGGCGCACTGCACTGCAGTATGCCTCCATCTTCGGGTCGTGACAGCTAGACTCCTTCATTACTTGGTCGACGACGAGTTGAGAGTCGCCGCGCGCGTCGAGGCGTTTGACGCCAAGCTCGATGGCGATGCGGAGGCCACTGAGGAGGGCCTCGTACTCCGCCATGTTGTTAGAGGCGGGGAAATGCAAATGTATCATCACCGATCCGTCGAAGTACACTGTCCAGCATTCGCCCTGGATTTGCGGTGGAGGTAGCTGAGTGTCAGTCCACTCAGCTACGAAGTCGGCCAAGATTTAGGACTTGATCGCCTTGCGGGGGGCATAGGTGAGCGTTTCTCCTATCAGCTCCACAGACCATTTGGCAATTCTACCCTCGGCTTTCCGGTTGTGGGCTATCTCTCCCAAGGGGAAAGACGAGACCACGGTGACGGGATGAGCCCCAAAGTAGTGGCGCAGCTTGCGCCGAGCCAAAACCACTGCATAGAGCAGCTTTTGAATCTGCGGATAGCATGTCTTAGTTTCAGACAACACCTCGCTGATGTAGTACACCGGTCGTTGGACGGGCAGAGCATGACCCTCCTCTTGTCTTTCGACCACGATCACCACGCTGACCACTTGGGTCGTCGCAGCTACGTACAGATAGAGGGACTCGCCGTCCGTAGGTGGTGTGAGGATGGGGGCACGGGTGAGTGATGCCTTCAGCCTTTCGAGGGCTTCTTGAGCTTCGGGGGTCCATGTGAAGCGCAAAGTTTTCCTCAAGAGTCGATACAGGGGTAAGCCTTTCTCGCCGAGACGCGAGATGAAACGGCTAAGGGACGCTAGGCATCCCATGACCCTCTGTACCCCCTTTAGGTCTCGGATCGGTCCCATCCGAGTGATGGCCGAGACTTTGTCAGGGTTGGGTGCAATGCCCCACTGGGAGACAATGAAGCCCAAGAGCATGCCTCGAGGCACCCCGAACAGGTACTTCTCGGGGTTAAGTTTTACCTCTTTGGCTCGTAGGCAATAGAATGCGATCCTGAGATCAGCAAACAGGTCGTTCGCCTTCCTGGATTTCACAACGATGTCATCGACGTATGCCTCTACGCTGCGCCCGAGATGGTCTCCGAAAACGTGGAGCATACACCGCTGGTATGTGACTCCGGCGTTTCTGAGGCCAAAGGGCATCGTAACGTAGCAGTACATGCCGAAGGGTGTGATAAAAGAAGTCGCGAGCTGGTCGGACTCTTTCATCTTGATTTGGTGGTAACAGGAATAAGCATCAAGAAAGGATAGGAGTTCACATCCCGCAGTAGTATCTACAATCTGATCAATTTGTGGCAAAGGAAAGGGAACCTTCGGACATGTCTTATTTAAACTAGTGTAATCTACACACATCCTCCAGTTTCCACACTTTTTCTTCACTAAAACCGGATTAGCTAGCCACTCGGGATGGTATACCTCTTTGATGAATCCGGCCGCCAGAAGTTTCTGCAACTCCTCGCCGATCGCCCGGCGCTTGAGCTCGTCGAAGCGTCGTAGGCGCTGCTTCACCGGCTTCGAGTTGGATCGGACATCAAGGGAGTGCTCGGCGACCTCCCTCGGTATGCCAGGCATGTCCGAGGGGCTCCACGCAAAGATGTCTGCGTTGGAGCGGAGGAAATCGACGAGCACCACTTCCTATTTGCCGTCGAGGTTGGCGCTGATCTGCAACGCCTTGTCGTTGGGGTGACTCGGGTCGAGGGGCACCTTCTTGATACCCTCGGCTGGTTCGAAGCTCCCGGCGTGTCGGTGCGTGGAGTCCAAGGCCTCGCTTGCCATTTTGTCGAGGGTGGCTGCGAGGGCCTCGTCCTCCATTTGAGCTTCCGCGCGCTCAACGCACTCAACGTCGCACTCGTAGGCGTGCTCGAACGAAGAGCCGATGGTGATGACACCCTTTGGACCCGGCGTTTTGAGCTTGAGGTAGGTGTAGTTGGGTACGACCATGAACTTGGCGTAGTAAGGACGACCAAGGATGGCATGATAGGATCCTTGAAACCCCACCACCTCAAAAGTGAGTACCTCCTTGCGAAAGTTAGCTGCCGTGCCGAAGCAGACAGGCAGATCGATCTGGCCGAGGGGTTGGACTCGCTTCCCCGGCGCAACGCCATGGAATGGCGACTTGCTGGGGCGGAGCTTGTCCAGTTCGATCCCAATGAGCTCCAAGGTGTGGGCGTACATGATGTTGAGGCTGCTGCCCCGTCCATGAGCACCTTGGAGAAGCGTGTGTTGCCGATGATGGGATCAACAACGAGCGGATACCGTCCCGGATGCGGGACGTAGTCGGGGTGGTCCTCGCGGCCAAAGGAGATGGTCTCCTTCGACCAATCAAGATAGGATGGCATGGCTTTGGTGACGGAATAGACTTCGCGGCGCTCACGCTTGCGCCGCCGAGAAGTCATATTCGTAGTTGCTCCTCCAAAGATGAAGAAGGCATTCTCCATTGGGGGGAACTCTTCATCTCCACCTTTTGTCGCCAGCGTCCTTCTTCTTATCTTCGTCGCGATATGCGACACGGTTGTAGTATTTCTTGAGCATTTCGCACTGCTCGAGGGTATGATTGACCGGGCCCTTGTGGTAAGGGCACGGCTTGTTGAGCATGTCGTTGAATTGGCCACCACCGCCTCGAGGGGGGCCTCGAGGTCCTTTGCGGTCTGGGGCGGCGGCGAAGGCCTCCTCGGAGTCCTCTGCTTGCCCCGACCCATGCTGGTTCGGTGGGACCGGCTTCTTTCCCTTCCCTTCCTCCCCCGCTTCTGTTTTTTGGCGGGGGCGTTGGGCTTGGCGTTGCTGCCCTCCGCGGGCGCATCGTCCTTGCGCTTGCTCGATTTGTCGTCGAAGATGGCACCAACAGCCTCCTCGCCGGCGGTGTAGTTGGTGGCGGCGTCGAACCACTCATTAGTGTTGACGGGTCGGCTTCTCGCAAGCTCGTGCATCAGGTTCCTGCACGTCGTACCCTCGTGGAAAGCGTTGATGACCTCGACGTGGGTGACGCTAGGGAGCTCGGTGCACTGCTTGGAGAAGCGTCGCACGTAGTCATGCAGGGACTCGCGGGGCTTCTGGCGACACCCTTTGAGATCCCAGGAGTTCCCAGGGCGCACGTACGTGCCTTGGAAATTGCCCACGAAGATGTGGACCAAGTCGGCCCAGTTGTCGATCTGATCCGCAGGCAGGTGCTCGAGCCACGTTCGTGTGGCGTCAGCAAGATGAAGAGGAAGGTTGCGGATGACGACTGCGTCCTCTGTCACGCTGCCTAGCTAACACGCTAGGTGGTAGTCGTTGAGCCAGACTGCAGGATCAGTCTCGCCCGAGTACTTGACGAGGGTGTTGGGTTGTCGAAAGCGCGGGGGAAAAGATGCAGTTCGAATCTCCCGGCTGAATACCCGGGTGCCCGGAGGCTCCGGGGACTCACCCCTGTCGTGCTCGGGGTCGAAGCGTCGACCCCGTCGAGGGGTGTACCTCCTGCCATCGATGACGTTGCGGGCGTCGCCGTCGCCAACGTGCCCACGAGTGTCGCGGATTCGCTCCCTTACGGGAACTCTCCCGATGCGATAGTGCACCGAGGGCGCCTTCGCACCGGGCTGCCTTGCCCTTCCCTGCTGGGGGTGTGTGCACAGAAACCTCGCGGTCCTAGTGCGCAGTCCCATCACGCTGCTCCGGGGCCTGCTGCACTGCAGCTTGCTCGATGAGCTCCTGTGCCTCGCGGCGCAGGTTGCGGCCTGAAGGCGTCAATGGCTCGGGCATAGCTTGAAGTAGATAGGCCACAGTGACGAGTTTTTCGCCAGCCATTTGCAGTTCCGGAGATTTGTCGACGTTGTCGTCGGCCAGGATGCACTCCCGGGCAACACGTCCCGCCGCCTGGGCGTGTGCACCATGCGCGGTACGCTGCTGCTCGAGTGCGGCGCGTAGCTCCTGGGTTTGTTGACGCTGCTCGTCGAGCTTGGCTTGAAGCTGGTGGAGCTGCGCCTGTTGAGCCTGTCGCTCCGCCGAGCTTGACGAGGAAGGGGCTGTAGACGGAACCACTGGTCGGTTTGCCTGCGTGTCCGCCCCGCCGTCCCCGTCGTTGCTCGGGGCGTTGTCGTTTTGCTCGTCCGCAAGGTCCGCCATGAAGCACTCCCGGGAAGGATCGAAATCCCCCTCGCTGGAGCCTTCGGAGCAGGTGAGGCAGTAAGCCGTCGCCAGCTGGAACGAGTGAAGGGCATCGAGGTCGCGAACCCCGGAGTAGTCCTCGGCCTCCTCGGCCGTGAAGTTGTTCATGAAGAAGTTGACGTCGTCGGCGATCGAGGTCGCCGTCTCGGGGTAGGATTCGTCAGGAGACGACGCGATGAGGTTGCGGATCGACAGAAGATGATGACCCGGCAGATCCTCACGCTCGATGAAGTTAGCGCTGGTTGACGAGACGCGGGCGGCAACGTTGCGCATCCCGAAAGGGAAGGGTGATGGCGAGGTCGAACCCCCCTAGGGAGCACTGGTGCTGCCGTAGAAGACGATGCCAGCGCAGATGACGCCGAGGCACGTGACGACGAGGCGGTGGCCCCATTGGCCGTGATGCTTAGTTGTGACACGCCAGCTTCGACCCACGCGGGGGAGCTGTGGCATGCCGCATGACGCCGCTCCGCGCGTGCTTGTCACGAACGCTGACCCGAGCGCCCGTCGCGCCGGGCTGGTGAAGTAGAAGCGATGGGGTTGCGTCCGGGGGAGAGGAGCTGCATGAGGTAACCGTTGCCGGTTGCTCTGAACTCGAGACTCCCGAACGAGATCACGCGTCCCGCTGGGAGCGGATCCGAAACACCCATAGGGTGCGGGTTGGATCTGCCCGCCATCCCTGGAGATCAAATGGGAAAAAGAGAGAAAAATGTCATGCCGCGTTCCCCTACCTGGTGCGCCAACTGTCGGTGTCCCGACCCAGGGGGCCCGGATCCCAACTAGTAAATGCGGCGTGCTTCCTCGTCTCAAATGATGATGCAAGAGGCAACACAGTAATACACGGTTTATCCTGGTTCCGGCCGCGGGGCCGTACGTCCAGCAAAGGGGGTGTGCGAGGGCACTGTATTATCTTGAACCGGAGTGCTTGTAGCAGGGGATACAAGCAAGGCGAGAGAGGGAGGGAAGATCCCGAGTCTCTGCTAGGGGTGGAGTCGGTTGAGATGAATGCTCAGTAGTCCCTGAATGTCCTCTTGGAAAAGAGAAACCGGAGAAGGTCCAGCCAGAGTCCAGAGAGGGCTTAAAGGGAGTCCGCCTCCTCCTTTTATAGTCACAAGGAGGGGGCGGCGTACACGAGTGTAGGGGCGCGGAAGTCATCGTTTCCCCCTGAATCGCGGGGTACAGTGGTCGGACACTGCAGGAAGTACACTGTGGGAAGGCGGCGTGCGTCGCAGTCGTCCTGGATATCGTCCTTCGTCCTGTGAAGACTGCGCCAGTCGCCGAGTCAGCCCCTGCAGTCGGCATGGTCGTTGCTGGTGCATGGTCCTCTATATATGGTGCGGTGGCATTCAGTGGGCCCTACGGATTAGGGTCCTGGACACACCAGCGGTAGTGGTGGCATACGACGGCCCCGGACCCCCTGGTCGGAGTGCGGACGTGCACACTAGAAGGTCCGGGGGACACGTGGAAGTCCTGGACCCCTAAAGGGGAAGGTCCAAGACTCTGTCCATTTTGTACTGGGTGCCCCTCCCGGAAGGACACGTGACGTCGCCGGACCCCTTCCCCAGTGGGAGGCGAGTCCGGATGGTCGGTGTCGGCAGAACAGTAACGGGAGCAGTGTCGAGCCTGTCTTGTCCCGCGTTGCAGGTCCCAAGGTGCTGCTACAGCATCCGGGATGGTGGAATGGTGACCAAAGTCAGCGGATGGGACCCCGGTCATATCTACTGTGGGAGTGGCAGCCTGACGCCGCCCGTCCTTTGAGCCGTGACGGAGTGGCTGGCTTTTAATGCCTTCGTACGGCGAGCGGTTGGGTGGCGGGGTTGTTTGTCCCTTGTGCCGAGGGGTGGCCTCGAGCGAGGCGGAGATGAGCTACTCCCTCGAGGGTAGGTTCGCTACCCTCGAGCGAGGCGGAGATGAGTCACCCGCTCGAGGGTAGATCCGCTACCCTCGAGCGAGGCGGAGATTGTCCAGCGGGCCCGAGAGGGACCCTCAAGCGAGGTGGAGATCATTCCGCGGGTTCGAGGGTGATGCGAATGGGCCGCACGCTGGACTTCTTTGAGTCATTTCCTTTCTTCCAGATGGGAAGCAGGCCGTGGGCCTTTGTGGGCCCAGTTGCCTCAACAGGTGTTTGCATTTTTAAAGAGATCTTAGTACCCCGATTAGGGTGTCCCTAATCGTGGTACTCGACAGTAGCCCCCGAGGCTTTGGTCGAGTCAATGGATTCGGCCAAAGGGTGAGTCGGCGATTTCCCCTTTGACGTGATCGGTCAATGCTGCGCACCTGCCAGACGCGCCTGAGCGCCAGCCCGGCGGATGTGGCAACTCACCGGTCGGGGTAGTACGCCCGTGGGAGGAGTACTTCAAGGCGCGCGCCTCTTTGTTTGTTTGAAGGACAAGACATGTCCACGCGCTGAGGGGGGCTAGGGCGACGGTGACACCCGCTGCTTGGCAGCTGGTGCTTTCATCGCGCTGTCCCGCACGTAGGGCCTTGGCCCCGGTGTTCCTGGTTGCTTTGCAGCGCGCCGTTTGAGGGCAGCCGGCCAGAGCCGACGCTGCCCTGCTTAGTGTCCAGGGGCTCAGCTCCGCTTTATTTCGTTCGGTCGTGTCTCGGCGCGGTGACCGAGGACCTCCTTTGCTCGTGGAGTGCCGCGTTGTCACGGGTGATACAAGCCTCCGCTCTTCGCCAAGCTTGAAGCTTTGTGCCCGGCGCAGCTATAAATAGGGGTCGTGGGGTTCCCTCTCCTCTCCAACCTCCCAACTCTTTCTTCCAGCATCGCCCAAATCTCGTAATGTTTCCTTTGCCTTTGCCCAAATCTCAAGTGGAGCCAGGGTGCCTTCTCATTCAAAACGCACCCCGGTTCTTTCCAGAAGCCAGTCCAGTCAGCTCCAGTTATGAAGATCCAGAATACCTTCCGCACCCAACCGACTGGTGGAAGTCAAATGACCAATGTGAAGACCTGTTTCCACTGCCGCGAGCCGGACACTACAAGGCCAACTGTCTGTATCTCAATCAGCCCGCCCCTTCTATTTTCTCCAACTCTGTTCAAGGACCAAAGCAGCCGACGGGAACTGACCGTACAACACCAGCTAGGAGCCAGCAGCAGTCCTTCGGCAAGGCAAAGGTGAACCATGTGTATGCTGAAGAAGCAGAGGATGCACCAGGAGTGATTTTCGGTGAGTTTCTGGTCCAATCAGCTCTAGCCTCAGTGCTCTTTGATTCTGGAGCATCGCATTCCTTTATATCCTCCCACTTTGTGGAAAAGCATGATATACCTATTATAGCCCTTAAGAGGTCGCTAATGACACGTTCGCCTGGAGGTCATATACCTTGCCACTTTGGTGTCTTATATATCCCTATAAACCTAAGTGGGGTAGTATTCCTTGCCAACCTAGTAGTCCTTGCTTCCAAAGGGATAGATGTCATACTCGGTATGGACTGGCTCACCAAGCACCGAGGAAACATAGCCTGTGCTGAGAGAACAGTGACAGTCACCAACCACCAAGGGTTAACAGTCACATGCCTAATCCAGTCTAGCCTATCAGACTCCATGGTGAACCACATTCAAGCAGAATCCCCAGAAGATGTGCCAGTAGTTCAGGAATTTGCAGATGTGTTTCCAGATAAATTACCCGGTATGCCTCCAGAGACAGATGTAGAGTTCACTATTGACTTAGTCCCTGGAACCAAGCCTATAGCAAAGAATGTCTATCAGTTAGCAGCCCCAGAGCTTGCCGAGTTGAAGAAGGAGCTTGAGGAGCTTCAACAAAAAGGATTTATTAGACCTGCTACTTCTCCGTGGGGAGCCCCAGTGCTCTTTGTGAAGAAGAAAGATGGAAGCATGAGACTTTGTGTGGACTACCGTGACCTGAATGCAGTCACCATCAAGAACAAGTACCTTCTGCCTCGGATTAATGACATGTTTGATCAGCTGAAGGGAGCTAAGTTCTTCTCCAAGATAGATCTGAGGTCAGGTTATCATCAGCTCAGAGTGCGACAAGAGGACATCTCTAAGACAGCCTTCAGGACCCGTTATGGCCAGTATGAGTTCACAGTGATGCCTTTTGGTCTAACTAATGCCCTTGCCTTTTTCATGACCCTCATTAATAAGGTGTTTATGGAGGAGTTAGATTGGTTTGTCGTGGTATTCATAGACGACATACTGGTCTACTCTAAGAGTGCTGAGGAGCATGGACAACATCTCAGAGTTGTGCTGGGAAAGCTCAGAAAACACCAGTTGTATGCCAAGTTTAGTAAGTGTGAATTCTGGTTGTAGAGAGTCAGTTTTCTGGGTCATGTCTTAACAGCTGAAGGTGTTGAAGTGGACCCAGAAAAGGTCAAGGCAGTATCAGAATGGAAGCAACCAACCTCAGCCTCGGAGATCAGGAGTTTCTTGGGATTAACCGGCTGTTACCGGAGATTCATAGAAGGTTTCTCTAAGATAGCCCGTCCTATGACCGAGTTGCTCCGGAAGGACACGAAGTTTGTCTGGTCTGAAGCTTGCGAGAGAAGTTTTCAAGAGTTGAAGAGGCGACTAACTTCTGCCCCGGTGCTAGTCTTTTCAGATAATCAGAAAAGCTTTGTCGTTTATTGCGATGCATCCCGACAAGAATTGGGTTGTGTGCTTATGCAAGAAGGAAGAGTTGTATCTTACGCCTCAAGACAGTTGAGAACACATGAGCAGAACTACCCCACCCATGACTTGGAGTTAGCCGTAGTGGTGCATTCCCTTAAGACTTGGAGTTAGCTTGAAGTACATTTTCACCCAGTCAGATCTCAACCTTAGACATAGAAGATGGTTGGAGTTGATTTAGAAATTCATTACCACCCTGGAAAAGCTAATGTGGTGGCTGATGCGCTCAGTCGTAAAGCGTATTGCCATCACCTAGTTACGCAAGCCCCAGAGCTGAGTGAAGAAATGAGGAAGTTGAACCTAAGGGTTATACACCGCTCCTGCAACCACAATCTTAGTGTTCATCCCATCCTGGATGACAAGATCAAGGAAGCTCAGATGGAGGATGAAAATGTAACGACCTGAAAAATTCACCAAATAAATCACACGCTAAATTTTTTTCAAAACTCTTTTTCGTCGTTGAGCTCATAAACCTGAACCTGGACTCTAACTCCCGAAAATCTTTTCTCTGTCCCGAATACCCGATTCCCAACTCCCGATTCTATTCGTCGATGCCACCTTTTCTTTTTCGCCGACCATACCTCGCTCTCTCCCTCTTTTTCCTCGCCACTGTCTCATCGCGCGACCGCCGATCGCGATTAGCGCCAGCCGCACGCGCATACCTCCCCTGGCCCGCGCACCCGGCCGCGCACACCTCCCCTGGCCCGCGCACCCCGCGCACCCCGCGATCGCCGCCGGCGCGCACTCACTCCCCTCTCCCCCTTTTTTTTCTTTTCCCCATTTTATTTCCCTTTTTCCCCTTTTCCCTATTTTCTTCTCTTTTTCTCCATTCCTTTTTCCCTTTTTCCTTTTCTTTTCTCCTTTTTCCTTTTTCTCTTTTCCCTCTTTTCTTTCCCTCTCCTTCCTTCCCTCCCGCTCTCCTCCCCCGAGCGCGACGCTCAGCTCGGTCTGCATCGCTCCCGCGTGCCCACCTCCCCTGCTCCGCACGACCGGCCCGGCCCAACTCCCCTTCGCCTCCCACGAGCAAGCCGCACGCTGCACCGCTCGCGCACACCCCCTGCTCGCCTGCCCCGCTCCCCACTCGCGCGCACACACACGCCGCAACGTCACGGCCTCCCTCTGCTCGCGCTCAAGCCGCGCCACCCAGTCCCGCTCGCCCCACGTGCACCGCCGCGCCGCTCGCCGCTGCCCCCTCTGCTCGAGCCGCTGTGCGCGCCCGCGCTCACAGCGCTCACGCCGAGCCGTGCGCGCCACGCCGGCCCCGCCCCTCACACAGACACGCGCACACTCACACCCACGTGCCCACGTGCACGCACGCTTGCACCGCCGCTGTCCCCTCCGCTCACGCCGCACAAGCCTCTGTTGTGCGCGCGAACGCGTCGTTCCGCTCGGCGCCGCCCACGCGCACGCGTCCGCGCCGCTTGCCGCCGGCCTGCCCACGCGCGCGCTCCTGTCCGCGCCACGCGCAGGGCCGCCGCCGAGCCACTGCACTGCGAACTCACCCCGCGTCGAGCCGCGCCGCGACAGGCCCCGCGTGCACGCGTGCCGCGTTGGCCGTCGCTGTGCACGGACACAGTGCTACCACGCCCCGCCTCCGCGTGCCCGCGCCGTCCGCCGAGCCGTACCCGCGCCGCTCGCTGTGCCCCGCCCTCACCGCATGCGCCGTCAACCACACTGACGCTGGCCGACGCGTCCCATCCCACCTCGCCGCCCGCGCCGCGCCTATAAAAGGCACCTCAGGCTGCTCTCCACCACCATCCCAAACTCGGCGAACCACCTAACCACACCGCTCGTCTTCCTTCTTGCTCTAATTCCGCCTGATGCGTTTTTCCCCAAAAGCATAGCACTCTCGTCGATCTCCTCCGCGAGGCCATCGCAGCTCGATTGCTTCGACGGTGAGCACCCCCATACCCTCCTCTACCTCACCCAAGCCGCGCCTAACCCTCTCGTTGCCCAAGCAGAGCTCCCCACGAGCTCGCAGGCCGCCATCCATGGCCGCCCGTGGCACCCTCCTTCTTCAGCAGCAACCCCCATCGGGAAGCCCCAAGATTGAACCCCCTTGCCCTCCTGTCTCTCACCATACCCTTGGCTTCGAGAATGGAGGCCGGTAGCGCCGTTCCCGTGGAGCTCAGAGAGCTCGGGCATGCTGCCATGGCGGCACTGGGAAAACGGGGACGAAGTTCCTGTTCGTTCCCGTGACCCTCTCTCCCACCCTGTTTTGTTTAGACTAGCAAGCCTATTAAGTAAATTAGGTACCAGCCCACTAAACACGAAGCCCAAACCAGCAGCCCATGCGCCAGTTCGAGAGACACAAGCAAAACCAAAACCCACCCCGGCCAATCCCGTGGAAGCTAGGCTCCAAATCATTTTCGGAATTAAATAATAGCTACACACTATACAGCCATATCTCACACATATAAACTCCGATTCCATTGATTCTTTCCCCTAAATTCCTATAAAATCATATACTACCCGCTCATCTTATTTTAGACTCTCCCTAACCACGGTTCAGCCCTTAAACGCCTCCTTAACCTATCATTTCATGCATCAAAAATCTCCCGAGTGCCTCCAAATCCGACCACGCCATTTCTAATAAAATTTTGGCCATGCCATTAGGAAACCGCCCGAAAATATTACTCCGAGCTCCATATCTTAATTATTTCCGATTCAAGCTCAACGATAAAACTTTTATTTCTTTTTCTTGATTGTGTGTTTGTCTGTACGTGTCGTAGACCACGGTGTGAACGAAGGAGAGCCCGTTGACGAGCAGTACTGCGAGCTCGTGAACGAGGACCAGTTCCGCGACCCCGAGCCCGAAGGATAGTGCTTCGACCAGGACCTCCCCGAAGGCTTCGAAGACGGCAAGTTCAATCCCACCCTTTGATGCATGTTTTTGTCCTAGTTTTTTAAACACAACCTATTGGCCTGTTTTATAAACTTGCATATGTTTACTTGCTAAAAACACGGTTGGATAGCCACCCCTTGATTTGTTATGACCATTCCTTGACCACCTAGATTAATGTCTGTTTTTGCTTGGACGTTAATCGATTCTAGAACGCTTAGGACTTGCGACTTTGTACAACTTGTTTTATAAAGAAAAGGTGTGTGTGGGAAGGGATAAAAGTGGATTTTTGAAAGATCAGTCTAGACGGGATGGATGGCATTTCTGTGTGATTTGCCGATTTGGTGTGCTCGTGCCTGTGTGGCAGGGCAAGGAAGGGAGGTATCCATCTTGTCACCCCAAAGGACCGAGTTGGTGTTACATCTCACCTAACTCCACTTTCGTGCAAACCACTCGACCGTTGTATGGGCAACGGCTTAGCATAAACCCCACTAGTTAGTCTGATAGCCATCAGGAGAGCTGAGAGCAACGGGTGACCAAGGAGAAGGGATATGTTCAGTGTGACTTAGGCCCCGGTTAAATCTCAGAGATAGGTCAATGGCCCCTTGGTGGATCCCGTGGTGGCTAGTCAGGTCTAGCAAAGGTGGGTAATGACTTTGTTGGGATCTGCACCGACACTAAGGTGATCGTGTTGTGGTACCCCACTTGTGGGTAAAGTTGCACAACTCTGCAGAGTTAAAACCTATTCGAATAGTCCGTGCCCACGGTACTGGGCGAGTTACGGTGTGGTCTCACAACTAGTGTTTATTCTGGGATGGGATGGCATGAGTTGTTTTGGAAATGTATCCGGCAGTTGTGCCGTGTGCTACGGCGGATGAGGAGTCCGGTAGCAGCCTAAAACTTGGATCATGTGAGGATCAACCCTTTGTGATACTCGATACAAGAAAACTGGTTTTGAAAATGCTTTCTTTCAACTGAATCCCTGCATAAAATCTAGCTTTTCGCAAAAAGAACCTTAACCTTATCCTTGACTTACCCTATGCATTATATTCTATTTATACCCCCTCCGTGGGTGTGGTTGGACTTGCTGAGTACATTTGTGCTCACCCCATTCTTTATTTTTACAGAAGAAGATCCAGATTTTGTACCTAACGACGTTGAGTAGGGGTACCATCATGCACCCAGCCTTGCCTGTGGATTAGGGTCACCCGCAGGAGATACCGCATGGCGCAAGACTCTGATGACTTTCTTTTTATATTTAATATTGTTGCGTGTGTGTGGATTGTAATCCTCGCGATAGTGGCGCTTCTCTGCTCACTACCGCGTAGAGTTGTACGGTAATAAACCATCTGATGTAATAAATGTGTCATCAGCCTCCTGGGACTGATGTTTGTAACACATTTAAGTCTTCTCTTATGAGGGGACGTTTCAAAAGATTGGTTTGGATTAAAGATCGCAACAGTGAAGGCAAAGCCCCAGATTTCAAGATAGATAAGGATGGAGTCTTGTGGTTCAAGAAAATATTATGTGTGCCTAAGCAAGGTCATTTTCGTTGGACCATCTTGGATGAAGCCCATAACTCCACTTATTCCATTCACCCCGGCACTACGAAAATGTACCTGGACCTTAAGGAGAAGTATTGGTGGATTGGTATGAAGGGGGATATGGCTCGATTCGTCGCTCCTTGTGATGTGTGCAAAAGAGTTAAAGCAGAAACCCAGAAGCCCAGTGGATTACTTCAGCCGTTGCCAATTCCAGTATGGAAGTGGGATGAAGTTAGTATGGATTTTATCACCGGTCTACCAAGAACCCAGAGCGGCCATGACTCAGTTTGGGTAATTGTCGATCGACTCACTAAAGTGGCACACTTCATCCCAGTGCCTACCAATTATGGAGGTGATAAATTAGCCAAGCTATATATTGAGCGTATTGTGAAGTTGCATGGAGTACCTAAGAGGATTGTGTCAGATAGAGGCACCCAGTTCACTTCGAGATTCTGGAGCAGGTTACATGAAGCACTTGGTATAAGTTGCACTTCAGTTCAGCCTATCATCCTCAGACTGATGGCCAAACCGAAAGAATTAATCAGATCCTTGAAGACATGCTAAGAGACTGTGTTCTTACTTATGGCAAAAATTGGGAAGACAGATTGTCATATGTGGAGTTCTCTTACAACAACAGCTACCAGTCCAGTTTGAAGATGTCATCGTTTGAAGCCCTCTACGGGAGGAAGTGTCGCCCACCTCTCATGTGGACCGAAGTCGGTGACCGCATTATTGAGGGCCCAGATTTTATTAAAGAAGCAAAAGACAAGATAGCAGAAATCAGAGAGAATCTAAAGGCAGCTCAATCCCGCCAGAAAAATTATGCCGATAAAAGAAGACGTACTCTCAGCTTCGAAGTTGGAGACTATGTGTACCTTAAAGTTTCCCCAATTCGCAGCACACGCAGATTCCAGGTACGAGGAAAGTTGGCTCCACGTTACATTGGACCTTTCCCAATTATGAAGAAAGTGGGAGCGGTAGCCTATAAGCTTCAATTGCCAGTAGAGATGTCAGATGTGCACGATGTATTACATGTGTCCCAACTCAGAAAGTGTCTGCGAGTACCAGAAGAACAAGTGGCCCCAGAAACAATCGACCTGCAGGATGATCTCAGATACCAAGAAGTACCAGTAAAAATTCTAGATACTGTGACGCGAAGAACCCGCAACTCAGCAGTCAAAATTTGTCGAGTCTAGTGGAGTAGACATTCGGAAGCAGAAGCAACTTGGGAGAGAGAAGACGCGCTCCGAGCCGAGTTCCCCAGTCTCTTTAGTAGTGAAGCTGAATCTCGGGGACGAGATTCAACCTAAGTGGGGTAGGTTTGTAACATCCCAGTTTTCATCACTATTGAAAGAAATGCAAGGCAACCCTCTAGAACATTCTCCACTAAGCAAAAGTGAGATATTTTCCATGGAGTACTCTAGAATTGGTAAAATGTTAGAATATTTTGGAATTCTCTAAAATGGGGACACTTGTCCTAATACCATGGCTCCCCTTGGACTATAAATAGAGCCCCCCCCTCCTTGCCCTGGTATCCATCCATGAGCAAGGTAGATGAGTTGTGGTAGGGCTAGAAGGGTGAGTGCTAGGCTAGCCACTTAAAGGTGTGTGTTCCTTTGTAACTTTGTTGCTCTAATAAGATAAGTGTCTTTATAAGTGTTAGTCTCCCAGATAAATTTAAGTACTTAGTGTATAAGTTGTGATCCATCGAAGGTTGGCTCTGTCACCCGGGATCACAAAAGTGTCTGGGCTTCATCGAAGGTTGGCTCTGTCACCCGGAAGCCAGCTTCATCTGTTGGTAGGCTCTGAAGTAACTAGAAGCTGACCGACTCTGAAGTGAGTTGGTGTGTCATAGGGGTAGATCCTCAACTTAGTGGGTATTAGGGCCACCTCAATTTCCAACAATCACTAAAACAAAACTTATGTTGCAATTAAACTAGTAACGTAAAATAATACTAACGTTATATGAGGTATTACATATGAAGCATCCCCTCATAAGAGAATACTTAAATGTGATACCAACATCAGTCCCAGGAGGCTGATGACACATTTATTACATCAGATGGTTCATTACCGTACAACTCTACGCGGTAATGGGCACAGAAGCGCCACTATCGCGAGGATAACAACCCATACCCACACAACGATATTAATTATAAAAAGGGGGTCATCAGAGTCTTACGCCATGGGTATCTCCTGCGGGTGACCCTAATCCACAGGCAAGGCTGGGTGCAGGACGGTACCCCTACTCAGCGTCGTCCGGAACGAAGTCTGGATCTTCTTCTGTAAAAATAAAGAATGGGGTGAGTACAAACGTACTCAGCAAGTCCAACCATATCCACGGAGGGGGTATAAATAGAATATAATGCACATGGTAAATCAAGGGTAAGGCTAGGGTTTAATTTGCGGAAAGCAATATTTTATGCAGGGGTTCATTTGAAAGAAAGCATTTCCAAAACCAGTTTTCTTTTGCCGAGTAACACGAAGGGTTGATCCACACAGGATCCAAGTTTTAAGCTGCTACCGGACTCCTCATCCGCCGTAGCACACGGCACAACTGCCGGACACTTATCCAAAACAACTCACGCCAACCCATCCCAAAATAAACACTAGTTATGTGACCACACCGTAACTCTCCCAGTACCATGGGCACGGCTATTCGAATAGGTTTTGACTCTGCAGAGGTGTGCAACTTTACCCACAAGCGGGGTACTGCAACTCGATCACCTTAGTGTCGTTGCAGATCCCAACAAAGCCATTACCCACCTTAGCTAGACCTGACTAGCCATCACGAGATGCACCAAGGGGTCATTGACCTATCACACAAAGGTTTTAACCGGGGCATAAGTCACACAGAGCTAATCCCTTCTCCTTGATCACCCGTTGCTCTCAGCTCTCCTGATGGCTATCAGACTAACTAGTGGGGTTTATGCTAAGCCGTTGCCCATTCAACGGTCGAGTGGTTTGCACGATAGTGGAGTTAGGTGAGATGACACACCAACTCGGTCCTTAATTGTGACAAGATGGATATCTCCCTTCCTTGCTCTGCCACACAGGCATGAGCACACCAAACGGCAAATCACACAGAAATGCCATCCATCCCGTCTAAACTCATCTTTCAAAATTCCACTTTTCTCCCTTCCCACACACACATTTTCTTTATAAACAAGTTGTAATGTGTATGAGGTCCTAAGCGTACTAGCAATGATTAACGTCCAAACAACACATTTAGACATTAATCTAGGTGGTCAAGGAATGGTTATAACAAATCAAGGGGTGACTATCCAACCGTGTTTTCAGCAGGCAAAACATATGCAATTTTCTAAAACAAGCCAAAAGGTTGTGTTTATAAAAACTGGAACAAAAGTATGCATCAAAGGTTCACCTACTCCTCGTTCACCTCCTCGCAGTACTGCTCGTCGACAGGCTCTCCTTCGTTCACACCGTGGTCTATGACGCACACAACCAAACACACAATCAAGAAAAGAAATACAGGCTTTATCATTGAGCTCGATTCGGAAACAATTAAGATATGGAGATAGAAGTGATATTTTTGGGTGGTTTCCTAATGGTTCGGCCAAAACTATATTAGAAATGGCGTGATAAAGTTTCGGGTCGATCAGAGATGTTTTGGCGCATGAAATGATAAGTTAATGGAGTGTTTATGGCCTAAACAAGGGTTCAGGGACTTGTTTGTAATTAGTGGAAGGACCTGTTTAAAATTTCGGGAAAGGTTCGGGTTACTCGGAAAAAGGGTAGGGTTTTATTTATAAATAAGTTTGTATAGTGGGGGGGTTTGTAAATATTATAAAGGACAGGGCTTGATTAGCAAAATGGCCAAAGGGTGGAGGGGTTCTTAAAGGAATAAGGAGAAGGGGAGGGGCTTTTGGGCAAAAAGCCCTTTCTTTCCCCTTCCTCCGCAGAGCAGGGGAGGCGCGCCCAGTGCGTCGGCGGCGGC
Source organism: Panicum virgatum (assembly GCF_016808335.1). Taxonomy (NCBI): domain Eukaryota; kingdom Viridiplantae; phylum Streptophyta; class Magnoliopsida; order Poales; family Poaceae; genus Panicum; species Panicum virgatum. The sequence continues at coordinate 17,459,934 of NC_053147.1, read as the reverse complement.
CCTCACCGGCGACCCAAGGCACGGCGTGGCTCGGGACCGAGGGAAAAGGGAGAGGGGCCCCTGGGAGACCCAATCCCCCTCCCAATTTGTGCAGAGGTGACCCATGGGGAAGTCCCCACGGCGGCGCGCGGTGGCGGCCAACGGCGTCCCTGGGGGTGGTGCTGCGGCCACGGGAAAGGGGCTAGGGGCGGCGGGTGCGCTCAAGGGAGTGGCGGGGGTTCTACCTGGGCTCTGGGCTCGAGGAAGGAGGCGATGGAGCGGGCCAGCCACGGGAGTAGGCGGCGCCGGTCAGCAAAATGCGTGGCGGCGGAGCAGCGAGTTGGGAGAGAGGGAGCTGGAGGTGGCGGGGTGTTTGTGGGGCGGAAGAGCGACGCGGGGTCCCTTTATAGCCGAGGAGATGCGGTGGAGGCTTGGCGGGACGCGGTGGAGGCCGGCGAGCGGTGCGGGGCGCGTTAATGGCGTCGCGACGCGGCGGTGCGAGCAGCGATGCGGCACAGCGGCGTTGTGATGGCACGGGCAGGCGTGTGGCACGTGGGGGGGCCGGGCGCTGTGCGGCACTGGGGCGACGGCGCGAGCGGCGATGGCGGGGCACCAGCGGCGGGCGGCACGGCGCGCGACGTCGCGGCTCGGGCGTCGGTCACGGCGAGCGCGCGCAGAGAGGCAGCGGCGGTGCGGGGGCGCGTGCATCGCGGCGTCGTTAGGCGCGCACGTGGGCCGAGCAGGGGAGCGGGTGCGCGAGCGCGTGCGCGCGGGCGGCGCCGAGTTGAGCGGCGAGCTCTTGCGCGCGGCGGCGGCCTTTGCGGCGAGGCAGAGGGTGGCAGGCGGTGGAGCACACGCGCGCATGCGTGTGCGGGCCGTGCGTGGGCCGGCCGGGGTGGGGCGCGCGTGCAGGGGTGGGCCGGGAGCGGGGGCGTGCGGGGCAGGCGGCCGAGGCGAGCGTGGAGGAGAGGCGGCGCGGGCTGAGCAGCGCTCGGGGGAGGAGAGAGGAGAGGAAGGGAGGAGGAGAGAAGAAAATGGAGAAGAAAAAAGAAAGAAAAAGAAAAAGAAAAAGAAAAGGAGGGAGAGAGGAAAAGAGAGATTCGCGGCGAACCTTTCGGCGGCGACCACAACGCCGGTCAGGCACGCGCGGCGGTCGCGGCCGCCTGCCGCGGCTTTGGCGGGAAGTGGCGTGCGCGGATCGAGGGGAACAGAGGGACGGAATGGAGACTGGATCCGGGTGTCGGGACAGGGAAAAGATTTCGGGAGTTAGGGTTCAGGTTTTAGGAGGTTTTGAGCTCAACGACGAAAATAATTTCAAAGGAATATTTTAGCGAGTGATTTATTTTTTGATAGATTTTCGAGATGTCACAACATAACTACTAGGCAAACTATTTTATACGCCGCTGCTGCTCTCCTCGCCTATAAAAAGAGCGAGGCCGTGACGAGCCCCATCATCAGCCCAAGCACACCGAGCCGCTTCGCTCCGCTTCGCTCCGCTAGTTGAACCACTCCTCACGAGCCCAGCTCACTCACGAGACGAAGCCCCAACAGCTGACCCTCTTCCTCGAGCTGTTCCGCGCCAAGGTGAGATGGCAGGTAGCTCCCCGACCATTAACTCCGCAATACTAATAAAAGCTCAAAATACCCATCAGGCCGTGAACACTTAATCCAAATCATTCTATTTTCAGAATTGAATACCAACCAATACTGTAAACTCAATATCTCCTTCATATCAACTCTTTTTCATGTAACTCTTTTTCCTAAACTCTCCTCAAATCATATACTATCTATTCCTCCTATTTTCATCTCCATTTGAGCTTATTTTATAGCTTGCTTGTGTTTGTTTGCCGGTTGTGCCGTTTACGCCCGTAGATCATGGAGTGACCGAGGAGGAGCCTGCCAAGGAGTACGAAGACCAGTACCGCGAGCCGGAACCAGAAGACCAGTACCGCGAGCCGGAACCAGAAGACCCGTACCGCGAGCAGGAAGCCGCCGCCGTCGACGCGTACATAAGCGAAGGCAAGTTTCATCGACCCCTACGTGAGCGGTTGCATCCATGTGAGGACGTCTAATTGTAGCCCTGGTTTAGGATCGATTACATATACCGGTACTTGGGTGATTGAGTGTGCTCATACATGCATATGAGTAGTTATGCATATCCAGAGTTGAGACTAGGATATAAAGGGTTTTGGCTGAGGCTAGGGCAGCTGGGTATGCTGGAGCCGGCGCTACCGTGGTGGTAGACTGGCAGGTGAGTGCTACCGTGGTGGTAGACTCGAGTTGACATGTTGAGGGATGGTTGCTGCCCTGGTGAACCATCAGGACCGAGTTGTTTTGACATCTCACCTAGCTTACTTTAGTACGACCACAGGTTCCGATATGGGCCGGACTTAGCCTAATCCCACTGGTTAGCCTGACGGTCGCAGGGATGGTTTACGGGTATGGACCATTGGGGTCAGGGCCCGAGGGTTTGTGCGGCCGGGCTGGGGCGTGACCACGGCTGGGTGTCGGCTATGTCGGTTGTCCGTTCGGGCAGTCGAGCGTGTGGGTACAGTGTACGACCTCTGCAGAATGTATAATCCATTCGAATGGTCCGTGTCCACGGTATGGACAAGCTACGGTGTGGTCCTGACAACTAGTGAGCTACCTACTGTGGGTTGTGTCGGGAAGAGTTGCATACCATGAGTTGCATTGCTAATGCATTGTGCTTAATATGTGTCGTGCATGTCATCTCCCCTCCCGTAGGGCGAGGTGGAGCTTGCTGAGTACTTTTGTACTCACCTCTGTTGATTTTCTCCAGAGGATCCTGACTTTGTGCCGGAAGACTGCGAGTAGATCGTATCCGCACCCAAGCTTTTCGAGTGGAGCCGTGATGGATGAAGAGCTAGTCCTGTATGTCGTTATGCTAGTTGTTATCTTATGATTGTTCTGTGTAGCTTTGTGTTGTCACTTTACTCCTCATGTACGTGTTAAATAAAGCTCTGTATGACTCTGGACTCCACTTAATGTAACATGTATTGTGCCGGAGACTTAATTCGGTAAATAATACATGGTTTAGCCTTGATCTTTGGGTCGGGGCGCTTCAGTGGCGGTATATGCATGGAGAGGGTTGGCTAAAGCCGCTATAGCGGGGAATTTAGTGGGATTTTAAATTACTACCGCTAAATTCTATAATCCACTATTTTAGAACTTTGGCTACTGTTTATGAATATTTTTATTCTAAAATAATGAGTTGTGGCAAAGTATATACACACAATATCTATTTTAATGTAAGTGTACGTATTTTAACATAGTTGAGCCTATGACTCATGGGCCCCACTTCTCTCCTTGTTTCTAGAAGAGTTTAATGTACGTGTACGTATTAGGAATTTAGGATGATGAGTTAATTCAGTTTGGGTTCTCCGGATGTCGGTGCGCCTGTAACCCCCACCCATATTTTTTTGGGAAAATTCGATTCATGCCACCACAACTCCGTGAAATTGGGTGTCATGTTGAAAATCATGCCACTCAATGGCATGATTTTCAATATGAGATCCAATTTCAAGAAATTGGAGTGGCATGGATCCAACTGACCCTATTTTTTTATACTCCATACATTGTATATAGACGATCAGCAGATGATCTGACAATGACCATAAAGCGTAGCTTAATCGGAGATTTTCTGTACACTCGCTCTACATATGTACTCCCTAAGAAGTTGTTTAGGACGACGACACACGCTGTGTTTGATTGGCTGTGGCTGGTTGGCTGAAAAGCCAAGCGAACACAGCGACAGTCTCTAAAACATAATTTTGATCTCTTGTTGTTATAAAGATATTTATAGAAAAGTGAGATATGTATACTTTTATGAAAGTATTTTTCAAGACAAATATATTTCATATAATTTTCACATTTGCAAACTCAACAATTTAAAAGTTATTGATGATTTATATTCCTAATATTTAACTCAAAACATGTCCAAAATAAATTTTTTTACCAATACGAAGGGAGTAATTAACCGGCCATGCCTAATAGGCTCCGAGAATCAGCGAACTACACAATATCTACGAGTTAGACCTTCCTTAAACATCGACGCAGAAGACAGAAGAAGACGAGTTGTAGTGAGTCATGTATTCATCAATTTTGTAAATATCAAAATTAATAAAAATATGTGTTCTCGCAAATGTGTGCGTATATCCCTTGCACATGTGTGCGTATATCCCTTGTGTGCAAGTTTTATTTATTTCCTCGCCCCTTCCTTTTATTTTCGCGAACAGCTGCTAATCCGTTTCCCCGAATCCGCTGTGCCATTAGCATGCCCCAACTCTTTTGTTTTTTCCCTCTTCGATTTTTCTTTTCTTTTGTATATAATATAAAAGGAGGAACGCATTAAACCACATGGCGTGGCTGCAATTATTATCACCAAAAGAAAATGAAAAATCCTCATGAGTCATGAGCCATGACGGTGAAGTGAGCCATCATGCGTGCGTGCTCCATCACTCCATGTGCAAAGGAAATACATTGACATTGCTATGGTAGAAGATAGATAGAGAGCGGGGTAGAGAGAATGACAGCAGAAGTAGAGTATTTGAGCACCAGGACAAAGATGCACCAACAGTAATAAAAGGGATCAAGAACTGTTGAAGTAGAGAGTTTCAATTTTTATAAGGTATACAGTTGTAAAAGACAAGCCAGAGGTCCAGTCCATGTTTGGTGAAAGGAAAGGGAAAGGAACCTGAAATCTGATGTGGAGGTAAACCCCTCACCAAACCTCCGTCCATGGCTCTGCTGGCCTGCTAGGTAAGCAGAAAATCTGGCGCAAAAGCTTCCCCTCGCCTTGCCTACTGGGCGGCGGGCATTGACTATTGAGGGAGGGGAACTTGCCACCCACCACCTCCTCTGCTCCGCCGACAGCGAGAGCCCGCGAGCAAGCGGCGGCTACCACCACCGCCTCCCAGGTTCCCACGTCCCTGCCATCCTTTTTGACTCCGGGATCCCCCTCCTCCCCGCCTGCCGAGGATCCCACAACCTTCCTACTACTTTCCCCATACCTTCCGATCTCGCCACATTCCTAGCCGAGCGTGAAGTGGTAGGGAGGGGAGGGAGGCGGCGGCGCGGGTGAGGACCGATGGGGAAGGGGAGCGGGCGGGGGCTGGCCCTGGCGCTCGCCGTGCTCCTCGCCTGCTCCGGCGTCGTTGTCGTCACGGCGCAGGACACCGAGCGGATCGAAGGTACGCGGGGCGATTTGTGTTTGTTTCCATCTTGCTTCTGATCTTGATAGCACATTCTTGTCAGTTTCTATAACTCCAGCTATTTGTTTTGTAGTACATCTTGTCGCCTGTAGCACATCTTGCAAATTGGTAAAGCAACAATTTTGGCATGTATTAGTATGTCAGTTTGATCTGCTAGGCCTCTGAATCTTGAATTCATGGGAATTCCATCCTGATTTCATATGCTAATGGGTTAGCAGATAAGCTGAATGCAGGTGGATCCTTTGGCATTCAATGATACATGATGATAACCAATTAATCATGATTAGTTCAGTTTAGCACAGGTGCAAAATTCACTTTGGAGCTTTATTTTGCTTAGCTAGCATACCTTACTTTTTGAGTTTTGAATTTTTGATTAGTATATGCTTTGTCATCCTGTGATCCCTAGCATGGTTCTACAACTAGGTATATTCTTTTCCCCATTTCTGTGCATCCCTAATGCTGTGGCTAATAAAATGCAGGAAGTGCTGGCGATGTGCTGGAAGATAACCCTGTTGGGAGGCTCAAGGTCTTTGTCTATGATCTCCCTAGCAAATACAACAAGAAACTGCTGAAGAAGGACCCTAGGTGCCTGAACCACATGTTTGCTGCTGAGATCTTCATGCACTGGTTCCTGTTGTCAAGCGCTGTTCGAACTTTTAATCCCGAGGAAGCAGATTGGTTCTACACACCTGTATACACAACATGCGATCTGACTCCTTCGGGTCTTCCCTTGCCTTTCAAGTCTCCTCGAATGATGCGTAGTGCAATCCAGCTGATTGCCACAAACTGGCCTTACTGGAATAGATCAGAAGGCGCAGATCATTTCTTTGTCACACCACATGACTTTGGTGCTTGCTTTCATTATCAGGTACAAACACTAGTACATTAAGTAGCTGTCACATGCATTTATTTATCTTTCTAATAATGAAGATTAGATCTTTGGCACTAATAGTTTAGTACCAAATAGCAAATACCAGCGTTTGTAACAACTGGGACATATCTAATTGTGACACTGAACAAGATCCTTGTTTCAGTATGACTGAACTAATCTAGTACAGTGAGTTAATTAGTTCAGGCTCCACATGTTCTTTGTCCCTTGTAGAAGAAACATATCCATGATTGTAATTTCCTTATATGTCATGCTGATATCCATATTCATGGTTAATTAACCATGTAATAGAAATAATCACTTGCTAGACCTCCAATTGACGCCTTCTGTTTCTGGCAGTTTCAGTATCTTGATCTTTCTGTAATGAGAACTTTCATTGTTTCAGGAAGAGAAAGCAATTGCCCGGGGAATCCTCCCCTTGCTTCAGCGTGCTACGCTGGTTCAAACCTTTGGACAGAAGAACCATGTCTGCCTGAAGGATGGATCCATTACCATACCTCCATTTGCGCCTCCCCAGAAAATGCAAACTCACCTTATACCCCCAGATACCCCTCGATCCATCTTCGTGTACTTCCGCGGTCTGTTCTATGACAATGGCAATGATCCCGAAGGCGGCTACTATGCTAGGTAAATCATCTGTATGTGTACAATTAATGCAGTGGACACCTCCATATATACATCTTCCCATCGTTTTGTCTAGTCTCTGATGACACTGCATGTTCTACAGAGGAGCTCGCGCGTCAGTCTGGGAGAACTTCAAGAACAATCCGCTCTTTGACATCTCGACCGATCACCCACCAACATACTATGAAGACATGCAGCGTTCAGTGTTCTGCCTGTGCCCATTGGGCTGGGCACCATGGAGTCCCAGGCTAGTGGAAGCAGTGGTCTTCGGCTGCATCCCGGTGATCATCGCAGATGACATCGTCCTGCCCTTTGCGGATGCCATCCCATGGGAGGAGATCGGTGTGTTCGTTGCTGAGGAGGATGTACCGAGGCTGGACAGCATCCTGACATCCATTCCCACAGATGTTATACTGAGGAAGCAACGGCTCCTTGCGAACCCGTCGATGAAGCAGGCCATGCTGTTCCCCCAGCCTGCTCAGCCAGGAGATGCATTCCACCAGATTCTAAACGGACTTGCACGCAAGCTCCCACATGGTGATAATGTCTTCTTGAAGCCTGGGGAGAGGATCCTGAACTGGACCGCTGGACCACCAGGCGACCTAAAGCCTTGGTAGCATCTTGCGGATCTGAGATGGATAAAAACTTTCTGGAAAGGAAATACTGAGGACATGATGATATAGTGCACCTTCGAATTACCATGGATGCATAGTGCTGACCACAAGCCAAATGTACATTTTTTATATGCTCTTTCTTCTATAGCTGTTATATACACCTCATATCTTCTTCTCTTCTTTTTTTTGTCCCTCTTTATCCAATTCATTAGATGATGAGAATGCCAGGCCTTGTCAATCATATGTGGATATATCATCATAATAAAGTTTAAAGATTTTACTCATGCTGGTTGTCTGACCTCGTTTCAATATCCTCTGCACTGCATACAGCAGAGATATACCTGCAAGGCTGCAACAACCCTGCCATAGTGTTTGTGGTGCCCTACCTGGCTAATTTTAGTCCCCTTTGATTTGTGCCTCTTAACAATTCGATGACGAAGGTGAAACTGCTGTCTTTTTTTTTTTGAAGTAAAGAAGGTGAAACTGCTGTCTGAACTCTGAAGCAAGATCATTGGGAAGCCTGTCTGATTCGCTGATCAGGTAGCTTGTCACTTCAGTCTTTAACTGAATGTTGCCGAGTTCTGAAGGAATGTTGGAGCAAAATGCGCATGTGATGTGAGCGCAGTAAGCTAGAGAAAGATTGCTGGTTGTTGGTGCCGATAGGTAGGTAGATCGTTTGTGAAATGAGGTCAACATCAAGGCCATTTTTTTTTGTCTGTAAGGCCATCAGCTGGTATTACTGAGCTATTGCACCCTCCACCTGCACTTGGTTGCCATGTCACAAACTGAATGATAAAGGATCGTAGTTCAGAAATATATATCCGAACAAGGTTTCCACTAGGGTTTGGTGCCACGAACTTTGGAAATGGTGGGAATTTGTAAAAAAAATCATACTTCCAGTTTTTTTTCTGAATTTTTGCACAGATCTTGGCGAGATTCGGTTCCCCTCTATGCAAATTTTAAAGTTAAATTCGATCCTGGGTAAAAGTTTTCGGTAAGGTACGAGTGGTTATGAGGGTCAACGACAGAAACAACATTCTGGTGCACCGTGCGCCGTGACCTAACTAGCTGGAGAAGACGACGAAAGAGACCACCTAATGGCAGGTGAGCCAAGTATAGTAGGCACCGAGGAGAAAAATAAAAAGATGGCATGCATTGTGACACAAGCAAAGCGATACTGAAATGAGGAGGCCGTACAGCTGCATAACCTACTTTTGGTGGGTGTGCTTCCGTGCTTGCTTTTGCTTATTACTAGGACTCCATGCTCGTCTGTCGTATCACGTTTTCCATAATCATACGGTTGTCTTGCTTAATGAATGTTTACTCCCTCTGATTGCAAATACAAGCGGTTTAGAATATTGATATACTCGCCAAGGTAAAACATGGACCAGTAATTTACTTATACCGATTTAAATAAATTAGCATAGTGCTTGTACGTTGCTACAAGTAATATAATAGATCTACATGATATCACCAACTTTGTGTTTATTCACTCCGTCTACAAACTGTGTCGTGATCATGCGAGGTATTGATTGTCCGGAATCCGATTGAGATTTCGATTGACTTATTCAAGTTCTATTATGATTCCGACTGATTTGTTCGGATCCCAATTAAGATTTCGATTGATGGAAGTGTCGGACTCGCATACGGAATGAACTAAGGCCCACCTGTCAATGACACAAGACAGACCAAATCAAAATTTGAGGGGAAACCTTACTCACTTTATTAATAGATATAGATATAAATTGTAAAATTGAATTTCATAATGAAGCTGGCACCATTAACCTTGTGTTGCAAAACTGTTTATATAACTATTGATCGCTAAAGCTAAAAAAACTTATTTAAATTTGTGATATCAGAGATAGTACTATTTCGTAAAATTTCTCTATCCAGGACGACCAATTGCTAGTACTAGTACATGGGAACGCAAATTCATCGATCTTGCTCAGGGAAACCTGGTAGGCTGGTACCCACTACCTCCCTCCACCGCCGACAGACAGCCCGCGAAGCAGCGGCATGTCACCGTCACCACCAACCTCCCAGTCCGGCAGGCGGCAGCGCTCCCACACCTCTGTCATCCTCTTTGACTCCGCGTCCCTATTCTCCCTGCCTGCCAAGAATCCTCCCTACCACCTCCTCCACACCCTCCCGACTCGAGCCTCCATCTCCTGTCTCCCGGTTGCTCCTGAGCCGCCGAGCGTGGAGGGAAGGCGACGGACTAATGGGGACGGGGAGGGCGCGGGCGCTGCCCCTGGCGCTCGCCTTGCTCCTCGCCTGCTCCGACGTCGCCGTCGTCGCGGCGCAGGGCACCGAGCGGATCCAAGGTACGCGGCCCCTCGCTCTTCCTTCCTTCCTTCTCTTGCTTGCCGCCATGCTCTGGTTAGTGGATTATGCGTTGCCTGCGCCCGGCGGTTGTTCATCTGGGCAATCCGTGCTCCTCGTCGCGTTTGTGGTGGCCGGAATGGATCTGATCTCGCGCGCAGATCCTATCAGGCCCTGGGAAGACGAGCGGGCGGGTGGTTGGGGAGAGAGAGATCAGCTCTTTAACACAGATGCTTCCACGCTTCCTTCATTAATCCATGAGCGAACTACCTTCAGCAGCGTTCACAATCAATTCCATCCTGGCAAGGGACATGATTGCCAGTGCTCCAAGATCTTGAGATCAAACCTGTTATTATTAGTATGTGAGTGATGCATGTGCGATTGGTTATGATAGATCCTGCCTTGCATCTACTGAGCAGGCGAGCAGCTGAGCATAAATGAAGTTTGATTCTTTTTCAGAATTTCAAGTGTGGCTGAACTCCGAATAGCATACTTCTATTGACGATTAGCAAACTTTGTGAGTAGTGCTATTATTTATCGTTTTGGATTGGAGTCCACTAACTACACTTATCGAGCTTCTTGACTTAATAAAACAGTCAGGGATCTCTCAAATTTCTTACTTGACGTGATATTTAGCTACACCCTGGACCTACTAAAAGAGTTCTGCTCGTCAAACTACCCTATATGTTCCATGGCTTGCTTGTGTGCCTACTTGCTGTATAGTTTCAATTATGCTTTGCCTGAAGAAAATAATTTTTTTTTCTTCAAAAATACTGTTTGGTTCCACAGTACTAGGATCATGGTATTGTGGTGCATAATCCTCATACTTTCTCTGTGGGTATGATTAAATTCCAGGAAGTGCTGGTGATGTGCTAGAAGATGATCCTGTTGGAAGGCTCAAGGTATATGTCTATGAGTTGCCGCCCAAGTACAACAAGAATATTTTGGCAAAAGATTCAAGATGCCTCAAGCACATGTTTGCTACAGAGATCTTCATACATCGCTTCCTACTGTCGAGTGCAGTCCAGACACTAAATCCGGAAGAAGCCGATTGGTTCTATACTCCAGTATACACAACATGTGACCTTACTCCATGGGGCCATCCCTTGACCACCAAGTCTCCACGTATGATGAGAAGTGCGATTCAGTACATTTCCAAGCGTTGGCCCTACTGGAATAGGACAGAGGGAGCAGATCATTTCTTTGTCACACCACATGACTTTGGAGCATGCTTCTATTTCCAGGTGAGTCATGGAGCCATGAACCATGAACCCTCCTAGAAATTATTTATCAATGCAACTTGGTATGCAAACTCATAAAATGGAATTCCAGCCTAGTCATTTCCCAATACAGCATCTGCTATCCTTTACTCATTTTTGTTTCAAGCATCATCCATCTAGCATCATTCAGAATTCCTATTGTTCAGGAAGCAAAGGCTATCGAGCGAGGTGTCCTTCCAGTGCTGTGCCGTGCCACGCTGGTCCAGACTTTTGGGCAGAAGCATCATGCATGCCTCAAGGAAGGCTCCATCACCATCCCACCATATACTCCTCCTCATAAGATGAGAACTCACCTCGTTCCACCAGAGACCCCTCGGTCAATCTTTGTCTATTTTCGTGGTTTGTTCTATGATACTTCAAATGATCCTGAGGGTGGTTACTATGCAAGGTATGCACCTAAAATTGAATTATGTTACTGACAAGCATTCTTAATGAGTCATTGATCCGAAAGTCTTGATGCACCTACCATATGCAATGCAGGGGCGCCCGTGCATCGGTGTGGGAGAACTTCAAGAGCAACCCGATGTTCGACATCTCGACAGACCACCCACCAACCTACTATGAGGACATGCAGCGTTCTGTATTCTGCTTGTGCCCACTGGGCTGGGCCCCATGGAGCCCCCGTTTGGTGGAGGCTGTGGTGTTTGGCTGCATCCCCGTGATCATCGCCGACGACATTGTTCTTCCCTTTGCGGACGCGATCCCATGGGAGGAGATCGGTGTCTTTGTGGCCGAGGATGACGTCACGAAGCTGGACACCATCCTGACCTCCATACCAATGGAGGAAATCCTTCGAAAGCAGAGGCTGCTCGCAAACCCATCCATGAAGCAGGCCATGCTCTTCCCACAGCCAGCTGAACCCAGGGATGCCTTCCACCAGATCCTGAATGGGCTCGCGCGGAAGCTGCCGCATGGTAAGGGCGTGTTCCTGAAGCCCGGGCAGAAGGTGCTGAACTGGACTGAGGGAGACCCGGCCGATCTGAAGCCGTGGTAGGTATAAACGTATAGTGGCATGGCACCATCACCATTCGCCATGGCTGGAATTCTTGTGCAAACGACACAACCATACTAGAGGCTGATCATACAGTTGACGATGATGCTGATGAGTGAACCACACCATTAAATGTAAAGCTCCTTCCCTTCCTCCTCCTACCTGCTTCTTTTTGAGGCAATGTGCCTGTCTTGCCTGTATGGCCATACCCGTTCTGACCTTTTGGTGTAGTGTTAGCATTTTATAGATGATAGATGGTGGATCATGTAATGTATGACCGTTGTATTATATTATACAGTTGCCGGTTTACAATGGGAAAGTAGCTAACTCCAATCCAGAAAACCTGCTAAATGCTTGTGCGTTTCAGAACTGAATGCTAAATGTAATGTGTGCTTGACTTCTTGCCTTCTTGGTGTGGTGGCAAGCAATGAAGTAAGGATTGAACCCAAATGTTTGGGATTGGTAGGAAAACGTGCATAGGTTCCAGAAGCATTTGTATAGCTTAGTAGACAATATGCATGCCTAAGGCTGACTTCAAGAGAGAAGGCAAACACATATATGCATTTTGGAGCTGTACTGTGTATTACCGATTCCTCTTCCAACAGACGATGCAAATGAGCATGCATTTTGCCTTCGGAGGAGAGAGGAGTCAAAAATGCAGTCCCTCTCTCCTCCTATGCATTTGATGGAGGGGTCTGTTTTCTTCTCTTTTCCCGAGATGCATTTGCTGTTGGAGATAGAGTCGTGAGAAGAAAAGGCAAAATACGGTATAAGTGAGGCAAAGTTCAATTTGCCTCTCAAAAATGCACATTGTTGTTGGAGTCAGTCTTACAGAAGCACAACCTGGTACGAATAAGCATAAGACCATACACATGACCCATGATTCATGGGGTGGTCTTCCAGATTCAGTGAAGAAGATAGCTCATAGAAGATTCCGGTTTGTGTGCGTGCCGAGACCGCCAGAAGATAGATGGGGATAGCTCAGTTGGGAGAGCGTCAGACTGAAGATCTGAAGGTCGTGTGTTCGATCCACACTCACCGCATCTGTTTTTTCTAACTTCTTACTCTTTTGTCTTTTCTTTTTGTGCCAAAATTTTACCAGCCAGGAGTTGTACAACGGTCCATGCGCCAAAATTTTACCAGCCGCCGAAAATTCGCCAAATAAGAATTTTGATGTGAGAGAAGATTGAAGTCAATTGGAAAAGCAAAGCAGCTCTCAGCCGTCGGTGCCAGCCCCAATGTCCCCTATAGAGTGGCCACGTTTGGTTTGTGCTGTGCTAGTGAATAGTGACATTTTGACCACTAATTACGGTGTCAAACAAAGCCAGTTTATAAAACCAACTTCAGAACCCCACGCTAGTGACCCTGAGGAATTTAATGAGGTCTTTGACCGTGTGATTAGAGGATGATTACTATAGTATCACTGTAACAAATTATCGATTAATTACCGTCATTAGATTCGTCGCGAAAAGTTGTACCCATTCCTGAAAAAGTTTTGCAAATAGACTTCATTTAGTACACCATATATACGAGATTCTTTTGTAGAGACGCTCGGCCCGCCATGCTGAGCTGGTGCCGCGCTGCTCGGCTGTGAAATGGGCGGCCGTACAGTAAAAGTACAGGATCAACACTTAAGCCGAACCGAAAGCAGGCCCCGACGTGAGAAGAAAATCACGCAACTCTCGCAGTGAGTCGAGACCCATGCGCGCCGGAAAAGCTACGCATAGCGCGCGAAAAAACCCCTTTTATCGTCACGCGCTGCTGTTCAGCCCAAGCCAGCCCACCGAGAAGTTATCCAGCCTAACATATTAAGGATTTGTTTAGATGCGAAAAGTTTTGGGCGTAAAGTATTGTAGCACTTTCGTTTGTATTTGGTAATTAGTGTCCCGCCATGGGTTAACTAGGCTCAAAAGATTCGTCTCGCAAATTATAGTCAAACTGTGTAATTGATTATTTTGTTTAGCTATATTTAATACTTCATGCATGCGTTCAAAGATTCAAAATAACGGAGAATCTTGTAAAATTTTGAAATTTTGAGTACATCTAAACAAGACCTAATTCTCCAGCAGCCGAGCAGCGCGGCACCAGCTCAGCATGGCGCCCCCTCAACCAGTGGCGGAGCTGCATGTCTTTATTGGGGTCAGCCGACCCTGATAAAATCTGGGAAACTCAATGGAAATCCCTATTTCTAGCAGCTTCGACCCCAACCTTCTAATGGAGAAGACCCCGATAGTCAGCTCGGCTAGCTTCGCCCCTGCCCTCAACCCCCCCCCCCCCCCACCCCCACACCCCAAAAAAAAGCGGATTTGCTTTTCCAATTGACTTCAATCTTCTCTCACATCAAAATTCTTATTAATATAACAGATAGTTCTCCTGCCGATTTCATTTCAAAAAAACATATTTATTAATATAACAGGCAGTTCTCCTGCCGGTTTTGTTTCAAAAAAAAACATATTTATTTGGATGTTATTGTTGGACCAAACTAAGAGTGTTATTGGACAAAAATAGCATGCTGGTCTGTTGGGTTCGATCGATTATACATTTTTCCTTGTTTTCTCTTTTTTATTTTCTTTTCCATCCATTTTCTTATTCCATACCGTTTTCTTTTTTCTGTTTCTTCTTCAACCCGCATGCGTATACTCTTTCTTCCTTTCCTTTATTTTAAGATTGTTTTCTTCTAATTTTCATATAGATATTATTTATCCAGTTTCTAATTTATTTTTTAACAATCCATATCATTCATATTTGTTCTTATAAATGGATCTTAACGAGGATGCATTTGATCTTAACAAATCTTTATTCTTATCTTTTACTTTTCCATTTTCTTATTCATTTCTAATTCTTTTTGTTTGATCCTTCTAATCTACTTTATGTAATCTTTATGTTTTATCAATTAGCTTATTTTGATGCCCGCGATGTTTGTTTCTTCATTTCTTCATTTCTTATTTTCTATTCTTTTCAGTAATATTTACTTTTCAATTTCATATTTTGTTTAACTAACTTGTTATCCGCATTTAGAAGTTATGTAAGGTGAGCCTGTGTCGTGTAGAGTTCTTTTATAATTTGTTTCCTTCATATAATAACTTGTTTAGCAAGTGTATTATAAGAATATTCCCTTATGTTGTAGATGTATCTTTTATTTATGTAAAATTATTTGTCTGCATCTAACTAATCCGTGTGCAGTGCCAAATTATTTGTTTGTTTTTATATTAAATTGGTTGGCTGTGTTGGCTTATTTGTTCACAATATTTATTTTTATTAGTTGTTCGTGATGTTTAATATTTTATTCGTTGAACATAATTATTTGCTCATTATGTAAAATATTTTTTAAAATAATTATTTATTTGTGTTGTTAAAATGTTTGTTCCTAGTATTCGAGATTGATCATTTAGTATTAAACAAATTATTTTTATCTCATTTAAATTTGAATGCATGTGGGTGATGTCGTTGTTGTTTTTTTTCTTCATTCATGGTCAATACAATTTCTCTCTCTTTAGGAGCAACTATGGGGAACAATAGCAGGCACAAATCGTAAAATATACAAACTAAGATACACGTGCCCCAATAAAATAATGATCAGTCCTAGATCTTATATATTAGAGTAAAACATACTTTGCTTTGCTACATGGGCTGGACGTGGGCTGATACTCAAGAAAACATCGCGCAGGCTGGGCTGGAGAACACACATGGAGATGTCCCCTTTCAGCGACAGCTAACCGCGCCCTATGCGGGCAGTTAGTAGCGTGCCAAGTATAGGGCGCATCCACGGAGTGAGTACATGGTTTGCGTTGCGTGCGTGCTTCTCCACAGACGAGAAAGCTCGATAAAGTGGCAAATTTAAGCCGATCCACCAACACAACACACATGTGAAGGTGTGGCGTACGGGCGCTTCATCCCTAGTCACCAACCAGAGGCAGTTCCTTGCTTGAAACGGCCGCCATGAGAGAATTAATCCCAAGCTGATCTGACGACGACGAACCTCTAGCTACTAGCACGCGGGCATGCGTGACGATGCAACTTGCCACACACGGATATGCAGATCGACCGGACAGCCCCTGATCTGACCAGTTTCCAGTTACTATATAGGCAGCTTAATTACCTCGTCAAAGTAAGTAATTA
Organism: Panicum virgatum; assembly: GCF_016808335.1. Lineage (NCBI taxonomy): Eukaryota > Viridiplantae > Streptophyta > Magnoliopsida > Poales > Poaceae > Panicum > Panicum virgatum. The sequence continues at coordinate 17,443,885 of NC_053147.1, read as the reverse complement.
TCACTCACCGACAAGTGGACAACAAAAAGAGGCCAAGTTACCACGCCGATGATTTGCTGGAGAGACCGAGAGACCCGCAGAACGTTGAGGTCCCTGTAGTTTATTACCGGCCGGCTTACCGCTGCTTGCTCTGGCGGCAGTAAAAATGTCAGAGCGGCGAACTTGTGAAGCACTGAAGCAGCCAGGTCTCAGCTGGCTCTCGCCATGTGACGGGAGGGAGAGGGAACGCACGACGACGACGACCTGTTCCACGGAGTAACTTCCAAGCATTTTGCCCCCATTGCGTGGGAGGTCGGTCTGCAGGCCGCGCGCGCATATTCTTCCCCCGCGTTCAGACGCGCGCATATTTTTTACGCTCTTACCCCTACCCTTCAAGTATTCAAAGCCAGCGTTACCAATTACCATCGCTACAGCCAACATCACCCGTTTCTTTTTACCGCGCTTGTCAGTTGTCACGTCGTGAGAGTTACTACCATGCAAGACTTGAGAACGTGAAACGGGTCGTCGTCGCTTGCAGCTTGCTACTCTCGAGTCCCGACACACCCACACGCACACACAATGGCACAAGCACGCGCTGGGATTCTATTCTCTTTTTTTTACCTGCTGTATGTATGGAGACTTTTAACCTGCAAAGACTTGTCACAGAGCCCGAGGTCAAGATCGACGACGACCCGCGCGCGGTACCGTAGGATAAAGCAAGTGGATCCAACATTGACCGACTCGCATGAGACATGCGTGTAGACGAGGTACCGCCGCTGCTAAACCCTTGTTTGTCGCGTTCGCGTACGTGGCTGCGTCTGTACCGAGCCATGTATGTCCCGGAGTCCACCACTCCAGTGTAATTACAGGTCAATGCAGCGATCCCGATCGTGTAAATAATTAAACTTTGTTCTTAAATCTTAGTGATTCATAAACATGCGGCTGCCATCGAGTGTTCCTCCCGGCATCATCATCAGATCGATCAACCGTGTGCGCACACAAGCATAGGCATGTTGGACGCAGGCGTATATATATGCAGCTTCCTAGAAGGATCCTAACTGCAGGCAGGACCTGTGTGTACTGTCCGTGGCAACTTGATGGTGTGGATTGTCGGCGTGTCAGGTGTCCGGGCCGTTTCGTCAATGCCCCAGTCTCAGATGCCTGCCAATGCAAGCTCATGGAGCGGGGTTTGCGGCGCCGCGGAGGGTTATTCATTCCTACGCGTCTAATTTAACGCATCTTAATTTGGTTGGAAAAAAATACCTACCCCCGGTTCAGTCCACATGCGTGGAAGTGTAAAATATGTATGAGACAGCAACAAATTTGGCATCGTGAATGTGAATCTGTAGTAGTATATGACAACCGTACCGGAGAAAAAAGCGCGCCACTGATCTCATTTTTTTCTCCTGACAGTGAGTGTCAGAATCCCCCCCCCCCCCCATTTTAGGTATTCACACACACACACACATCTTGCTTCTTCTATTTTTCCGCCGTGATTATTGTTTGTCTTATTGCTCGCCAAGTAAAACAGAGGGATGATGATGATCCGATCAGTAATATGGTTACTGTATCACGGCATGGCGGGTATGACACGTACGTGATATATATATACGCGAACCAAAAGTTAGGTGACGGAACCCACCCGGGCGTTAGCCATTTGCATAAACTGCCACGTGTTTCAACTTTCCCTGGGGATCAAGTGCTTGGTAAATCCTCTGCCCAGTGTACGATAAAAAAAAGGATCAACCCAACGCATGGAGCATTTCGATCAGTATGACCACCACTGCACATGCATGTGATGACTGCGACATCATTACCGAACCCACCTGCCAGGAACAGCATGCATTTTTTTTTTCCAAGGATGCATATCAACAACATGCCCATCCCGGGATCAGCTTGAACTAGATGCATCATTATTGAGACCTTTCCCCAAGATAACAATTAAAACTAAGGCCTTGGCGCCATCACATGTAGTGGGAGCTCATCACCCCCTGGATTTAATTCGGAGATATTAGTAAAAAAATATAAAAACAGAAATGGTACTCGAATAATGGTACTATCCGCTAGTGGCGGTGGTAGCAATTGAGAGCGATTAATAGTGTCCAGAAATGCCTGCGGTTCAACCGTTAAGGAAAAAAGAAAAAAATGCATTATATTACCGTGCATGGATGGACGCAACATGCACGGACAGGAGAAGCCTGGCCATTGGTCAAAAGGGCAGCGAATTAAAATTTGCAATCCCGGTCAAGGAAAATGTGCGCCAAATGATTGTTATCTCAGCTAGCTAGCTGCCCACGTTGGAAAGAGTACTCTTTTGATCTCGCAGCATCATATCCATCTATCTACCGACGGCAGCCGGCCGGACTTTACAGATCTGGGCTCTAGCTGAAGATCAGAGTGCGCCTACGTCGTCTGATGCTGCGCCCCCAAACAAAAAGTGCCACATCAGTTGGATAAACCCACCGCGATTAACAAAAGCGCCCGGATCGCGGAACCCCCAATCGGCGACGCGATCGGTGCGTACACGATCGAACGTGCGCACGCGTGCATTGTGTGGTGGTGATCGATGACATGGAGTATGTAATATGTAACCCTAGGATGATGAGTAAGCAAGCACTTGAGGGCCGGAATTTAAAGGCGTGCGTGGTATCGATCGATGTTCTTCGACAGATGATCTCCCGATTAAAAAAAATGGGCGCTCTCTCTTTTGGTGCGATACGACAGGCGGCATGGCGTCGTATGTGCGTGTGCGTGATCGATACATATATATTCGCTTCGGTTCGTGCGCGCGCACGCGTGCTTGATTAATCTGGATTATTACTGGGTTTGGGTATGTGATCGATCGCATCGAGTAAGATGGATGCATGGAGCTAGAGGAATATCGCACACAGATTTAAAGATGTGATGACGTACGTGGTTACGGAGAATTAAAGCTAGACCGTGGAAGAATGACAGAAAGAAAGATACTAGATGTGTGCACACGACCTCGGTCGACACGCGTGCCGTGAGATAAGGACGGCCCGGCCGGCTCGTGTGCCGCGCATCGACCGCCCGTGCGTGATAATATTTTATGCTGCAGCACCGGCCGCCGGCCTCTCGCTCTCGCAAACAGTCGGCAAGCAAGTTGTTGGGGGGGAGAGAGAGAGAGTTGTGGCACACGGGAACTCTCTCTCCGTGCCTCTTGTGCTGCGCATAAAGAACAGGGGGGGCTTATGACGTCACGAACGAGCCGTAAAATAAAATAGAAATGGATAAAAAGCGACACGACGGCACCAGCACACGATGGCTTTGGGGCCTCTCGATCAATGCACACGTGGAATAGGGAAATGCGGTCGTCAGCCACGCGCTGATATATATGCTCTTAACCACCCACTGCACACGTCCTAAACTAATCCGAGGATCCGATCGACCATCTTTGATTGATAGATAGAGAGATTGATCACGTAGTACGGGCCACTTTTCGGAAAGCTAATATACGCCACGCCATCCACCTCCTCATCTTGATGCTGCGGCTTTCTTTCCACAAGTGTTGTTAAGATAAAAAAAATAAATGCCCTCTCTTTTCTTTTTGCAGACCAAATTAACCAAGAAAATCGCCTTGCTAGAGATTTGGGGGATCCGAGGCTGGACCCATGCTTCGATCGATCCGTCTGGGTGTGTATGGATTCGTTCACACTGCACAGTTCGAGAGATGGATGAGGAAGCAAGCTGATAGCTAGGCATCGGCAGTGACAGACTGGCAGTGATGGACGCCCCGTGGTCGGATGGACGGACGCACGCGCCGGTGGTGGCCACCCAAGGCTTGGCTAATGAGCAAAGGCTACGGCCGCTGTTGCCGATACAGCTGCGCGCCGGGCCTCGGGGGGATGCACCTGGCGCGCCCCAGCGGCGGGCGGCGGCGGATAGGGAGCGGCGGGCGGCGGCGGATAGGGAGAGGCGGGCCGCCCGGCCCGGCCGGGTCGCGTCGTGCCGGCTGGTCCACCCTTCATGTGAACGCCACGCCGCGGCCGCGCGCCCCTGCCTGGCTGCCTCCCCGCCCCCCCCCCCCCCCCCCCCCCCCCCCCCCGCGGGCGCCTCATGGACCCCGCCGGACCGCCGCGCCAAGGAGCAGGCACCTGCGCGCGACCCGGCCCCGCCCATACCTCCACGCTGTGGCCTCGGCGGCGGCGGCCTTCCCCCTTTTACCATCGGCCGCCGCATCGCATGGACCGGCCGGCCGGCCGCATGGCGCATGTCGCGGCGCCGACGTGGCGAGCTGGCTCTGATGCGCTTCGCTTTGCCGTGGCTTCGGGGTCTCGGCTCCTCGCCGCCGGTGCATGTACAATCATTGGCGCGGTGCGCGTGGACCTGGGTCGTCGCTCTCCCTCCTGTCTCGGCTTATTAGCCAATAATTGCGTGCGAACACACCTGTTGGCGCCTCATTGGGCTGGCTTATCTGTTTTTAGCAGGTGGAATCGGAGAAGCTAGCTATAGCACGCATGGCATTATCAATGCAGCTGCTATCTCCCCATCTCTGTTAATACAGGTATTTGGGCTGCATGCATGCGCAGCCGACCATTTTAATTTAGAAAAAAAGTATAAATTACTCCCTAAACTATAGTCAAAGTTTAGATAACCCTCTAAACTATAATTTAGGTAATTTTACACTCCAAACTATGCCCTTTGGTTCAAATTACCTCTAATACAATGTCTTTTTTCATTTCTCCATACATAGGTGGAGTTTTAAGTTGAAATTTTACAAGATGATAGTACACATCATAACACATCTTAGAAAAATACATCATAATTTTTTATAATTATTTTGATATATTAAAATATTTAGTAATAAATTAATCATTGGAGTATAAAATTATATGAAAAATAATGATGAAAAATAATAACAATTTTTTTAATATGGATTCTGATGTCCATTACTGTCTTGCAAAATTTAAAATTAAAATTCAATTTGTGTATGGAAAAATAAAAAAGATAAATTGTATATAGGGGTAAAATGGATTAAATTGCATAGTTTAGGGGGGTAAATTGAACCAAGTTATAGTTTAGGAGGTTGTTTAGAATTTGGCTATACTTGAAAGGAGTAAATTGGACTTTTTGCTGTGGTTACACATAAGATTTTCTTTTATGTGCTAAGTTTTGAGGTATATTTGCAAATTATAGATATGTAGATTTATCCGAAGAGTAATTTTTTAGGAAGAATGTACCAGACGTTTTGGTACTTGCTTTGCTTGTAGTAGTTCTGCTTGACTTATCGCGACGTTGCAAGCCGTGTACCAAGTCGTTCCTGCATATTCGACCACACGGCACAACCAATTTACCCCTGCTTATTCATTCAGCGACACGATCGACAACGCAACCGGCCAACAGGCAACAGCATCATCTACAGCAACGTCAAACCTGACCAGATTAAATTCTGTGCTACATGCTGCTATAATAATGCATCATATCCTCTTGTCTTTGCATACATATCAGTCCAGCTAGCGCGCGCTGAATTACCGGCCAACTTGCGCGCCTGAGCTATCTGCTTTACGACTTGTCATTTTTTTCCAACTAGCAAGCTCCGAATTAATTATGTGAGGATGCATATAGATCCACGCTTATCTGCTGAGAGGACACTTGTAGTATTATGCATGCTAAAATCCATCCAATGCCGTGAGCCCACTTCAGTTCAAGCATCATGTGGGACGACTGAGAATTACATAATAATTTAAATGTACTACTGGGTGGACCATTGACCTTATTTAAGTAAGGTCAGTGGCCATGATCGCTACTAAAACGTTGATGTGTCTCTACCTAATTTTCTTTCACAACACGCATGTGTGCTACTAGGTATACATATCTATTTCACAAAAACAAATAGCTAGGCTACTGGATCAATATTTTTGTGATGCCAAAACCATTTGTCAAAAACAAAAGGCTTAACACCAAACCTCTGACGATCTTTCATCGATTCCAGCGCACAGTAGGCATTATTGATTTTGACCTCTGTGGAGATCACAGCCAGCAGGTCCAGTAGTCAATAAGCAGCTTGAGGAATCACATGGTTCACGCAAATATGCTAAACTCAATTGATGATTCTTGCAATTAGAAGGAAGTGCTTTGGAGCTGAAGTCTCTTAAAAAAAAGAAAAAAAAACAGCAGCAGCAATAATCTTCTAGCTATGTATAGGCTCCTATAATCTACACCAGGGGCATTTCGGGTAATCAAGCAAGCAAACTAGCTAGTGAATAGTTGAGTAAATATCGGAATCGAGAACGCTGTTGACGTAGAGATGCGTATCCATCCTCTGGAAACTCCGGAAAACTCTGCCACCACTGCACCACACCGTCACGGTCACCATTTACCATCACCATGACCTGCACGCAAGATGCCTGCAGTACAGTAGTAGCTGCCTATAGCTGGAGCTAGCATAAACACCAAGCATGACTGTGGTAGCTAGCGACATTGCTAGTCCACATTCCACAGGCAATTTTTTACTTTTCCTTTTCCTCCCAAGCTAGAACAATACCAACAGAAAAATAAAAGAAAGATCCCAGCTCTCTATATTTTTTAAAAAACAAAACAATATTTGCAAGGATAATTACACCCGACCCAGCGTGGTCCCTGGGGGTCACCATCACATCACCTTCACTTTGAGTTGACCCACACCAACACAAGCCCATGAGGTACTACTATACACCCAGCATGAGGCCATCACACACATACCAATTAATTAATTATTAATCCATCACAAAACTATTATCATACGTAAAAAAGCATATCTATACTAATTAAAACGCAACAAAAAGGAACATATGCCCATGTACACTTTATTATTAGTATACCTATGGAGAGAGAGGGTGTGGTTTAGTGTTATGCTACACTCACCTGACCTGACCTCCCCCCTATATATCACACCCACACCCCCTTCACTTGTCCTTCCCCCACCATTTTCCACAGCTTGAATCTTCCCCAAGCATCCCCTCTTTCGATCGCGTGGGTGTAGTGATCGGATGGACAGCACGAGCTGCCTCCTGGACGACTTGAGCAGCGGCGGCGCGTCCACGGGGAAGAAGCAGGCGCCGGCGCCGGCGGCGCCGAGCAGCAGGCCGTTGCAGCGCGTGGGCAGCGGAGCCAGCGCGGTGATGGACGCGGCGGAGCCCGGCGCGGAGGCGGACTCGGGCGGCGCGGGGCGCGCCGCCGCCGCCGGCGCGGTCGGCGGGAAGCTGCCGTCGTCCAAGTACAAGGGCGTGGTGCCGCAGCCCAACGGGCGGTGGGGCGCGCAGATCTACGAGCGGCACCAGCGCGTGTGGCTAGGCACGTTCACGGGCGAGGCCGAGGCCGCGCGCGCCTACGACGTCGCGGCGCAGCGGTTCCGGGGCCGCGACGCCGTCACCAACTTCCGCCCGCTCTCAGAGTCCGATCCGGAGTCCGCCGCCGAGCTCCGGTTCCTCGCGTCCCGATCCAAGGCCGAGGTCGTCGACATGCTCCGCAAGCACACCTACCTCGAGGAGCTCGCGCAGAACAGGCGCGCCTTCGCCGCCGCGTCCCCCTCGCCGCCGCCCAAGAACCCCGCCTCGTCGCCGCCCTCGGCGGCCTCCGCGGCCGCGGCGCGCGAGCACCTCTTCGACAAGACAGTGACGCCGAGCGACGTGGGGAAGCTGAACCGGCTGGTGATACCGAAGCAGCACGCGGAGAAGCACTTCCCGCTCCAGCTCCCGGCCGCCGCCTCGGTCACCGGCGAGTGCAAGGGCGTGCTCCTCAACTTCGAGGACGCCGCGGGGAAGGTGTGGAGGTTCCGGTACTCCTACTGGAACAGCAGCCAGAGCTACGTGCTCACCAAGGGCTGGAGCCGCTTCGTCAAGGAGAAGGGCCTGCACGCCGGCGACGCCGTCGGGTTCTACCGCTCCGCCGGCAAGCAGCTCTTCATCGACTGCAAGGTCCGGCCCAAGACCACGTCCTTCGCCAACGCGGCGACCACGCCGCCCCACGCGGTGAAGGCGGTGAGGCTCTTCGGCGTGGACTTGCTCACGCCGCCGAAGCCGACGGTGGCACCGGAGCAGGAGGAGATGCTGCCCATGATGACGAACAAGAGAGCTAGAGACGCCATCGCCGCGTCTACTCCACACATGATTTTCAAGAAGCAATGCATAGACTTCGCGCTGACCTAGCTAACCTTTTTGCTCCAGCCCTCATGCTCGATCGGATCATGCACGGTGGTAGTAGCTAGCATAGCGCTCTTGTTTAAACCTTCATCTTCTCTTATCATTGTTCATTTTGTTTCTTCTTCTTCTACTACCTGTCCTAATCTTTGCGTAACTCGCCGTAAATTAGACAAGTCTTTCCTTTCTTTTTGTGGCAAGTGTACACTAATCAAAAGCCATGGAGATTACATGCATGCCACAAGGAGCAATCTTTGGAACTAACCCATCTCTTCAAGAGCTTGTTCCTTTTGTAATTGATGATATGAAGAAAAACTAAAGCTGTCGATCTCTGCTGCTACATGCTGCAGCTTTGACTCTCTCCTGCTCTGGCGCTTTCATGTGGTTAAGATGTGATGGGCGTGTGTGTGTGGTGCACCCAGGTGCATTGCATGTATCACCTGAAGTGCGAAAAGCTCCGGGAGTTATCTGATCCCAGTGCGGAAAGGAAAGGGAGGTCAGGTGCCCATAATTGCATGTATGCATGAACCTGATATATCTGCACAGTGTGATGTGATGCCGATCGACATATATGGTCTTGTTAATTTCCATAAACTTTAGGGCGTAAAGTACTGTAGTATTTTCATTTGTATTTAGTAATTATTATCCGATTATGGGTTAACTAGACTCAAAAGATTCGTATCGCATCAAAAGATTCGTATCGCAAATTACAGACAAACTGTGTAATACTTCATGCATGCGTTCAAAGATTCGATGTGATGAGAAATTTTGTAAAGTTTTGGAATTTTGAAGACAACTAAACAAGGACTATGTGCAAGCAACAGCCGGAAAAATAAAGTGGAACGACAGATACTCTAACAGTGAGATGATGGATGTACTCCTATCTCTGGCTAGATAGATAGGTTACTAGCAACAGAGAAGAATCTCTGGAGAACGAACAACGACGAACTGTTTCAACCTCACGTAATCGGAAGTGCTATGCAATGTTGGGGAATTTTCCAGGCGGATCTTGAAAGTGATGAGGTACGGTGAGATCTCTTTCTTGTGAATCTTGCGATCATACATGAGACTGGCTGGAAAGCAACGGAGAAAGTTCAGCAGTTTGGAGACTGATCGATAGAATAAAGAACATGACGGTGAGAGAGGGGGGAAAAACAGTGATGCGTGGCATCTAGGAAGCACAACCGGTTTAATTTCTAGAAATTAATAATGCAGGTCGATAATAAGCAACTCTATTTGTCGTTTTACTCCTTGATTGAATTCTCAATTCTTGTGTTCAGCAAATGACGGTTGCCCGGTCGCAAAGACAAATATATCTCGCTCCAAGTTCATTTTGTCGCGAGGTAAGGTTCCAATGGGAAGAAACACGCGAGCAACGTTCAACGGTTTGAGACCGGCCGGATAGAGATAAAGCTCGCTAGCTCGTTCCGGCGACGCGAGGGTAACACTGCATACACATCCGCCACTGCTTCGCCGACTTCTGATCGGAGGAGATAAACCATGGCCGCCATCTGTCAAGTGTCATGCATGAGTGCAGACAGGCGAGCGTACACGTCTCTTCGAGAGGGAAAAAAAAAGGCCGTGAGGAGAGGAGAGAGCAAAGCCATGCAGGCACGCCGTACTGGAGCGTACTGCTGCTTTGTACTACGACGATCCGACAATGTGCATCGGATGCTGATCAACATGACGACGTGGCGCTTGCGGTTAATTTTTGCCGTCAAGAAATTCGGCGAGATATATGTATGGATGCTGCATCAGTCCAAGAAATTCTGCGAGATATATGTATGGATGCTGCACCAGTCCAAGAAATTCGGCGAGATATATGTATGGATGCTGCACCAGTCCAAGAAATTCAGCGAGATATATGTATGGATGCTGCATCAGTCCATCAGTACTTTAAAATCTCCACGTGAAGCCACCTATGATCCTAGGTGGACACTTTAAAAAAATTAGAGAAGTAGAAATTCTCACAAAAATCACAGACTTCTAGTCATCCATCTGAATACTCTAATCATAATAGTCATTGGATCTATTATCTTTTCTAATAAATTACCCACCTCTGCCATTATAAAAATATACTAAACTAACACCCTAAACATTTATTTAAATTACTCACCTCTGCCATTAAGGTCATTATAAAAAATCTAAAGTAACTCCCTAATCTTCATGTAATTACCTACCTATGCTATTAAAACAATAATGCAAAATAGCTCCTAAATTTGTATTAAATTATTCAATTATATCATTACAAAAAGTTAATTAACCCCTAAATCAGAATATAAATTATATAATTATAATAAAATATAAAAGTATATCAATATAAAATTTAAATTACTATTTCTATTATTATTATACTATTATTTATATAAAATACTACGGCCATGATAAGTTTCAATGTGTATTTATGTACGATAAAAGAGATAAGAACACTAATTCATAAATAAATAGTTTAATTAAAATATATATCAAACACTTAGGTGTGGTGCAAAATAAAATCTATTGCAACTATATTATGATAAATATATATATATTATAGTATGCGTTAGAATATTTAATAAATGGAAGTGCGTGAGATAGATAATTATAGTTATTAGTCATATGATTATTTTTCGAATAACTCTAATTAGCCCGTGCGGGAGCACGGGTTGATAGGCTAGTATTAGTAATTAGTAGTTTTGCTAGGAGCCTTTATGTTAATCCTCTAGGCGATTGTCACATTAGAAGAATAGATAATTCCTTAAAAGGCCTCACAGAAACAATCAGAGATAGCTTGTCATCAATTCGATGGGATCTACTCCAATCATCATTAACAGTAACTGTGAGTGGATCTATTTATTTTCTAAAAATATGCCCACCTTCTTCACTGTCTATGTCTGAATTATCAACCTCTATCATTAGGAAAAATAATAGAAAGAAACACCTAATATTCATTCATATGCCTATGTTGCTGTGAAAAATAACCTAAAAAAACCTGCAAAACTTTTAGCTAAATCACCCAACCTTTTATTATTAAAAAATATTAACATGAAGTAACCCCTAAATATTAATTTAAATCATTAGCTGTGAGCCCCACAATACATTTCTCTAAAAAACCTCAAACATTTATGTCTCTTACCATTAATAATAGCATGGGCAGAAACATGGGTTGATGGGTTAGTACTTAACTAAATATTTTCAAAACGAAAATGATGCAGCTAGATTTGTAGGGCACAAAGTGTTTTGATGTAAAGCCCACAATAATGCTTGCTAGGTTGATTAAAAGCTGGAGTAAGAGAGAATTAGTTCCCACAGTACAGTAGCAATACGCGTGGTCGTCAACTCAAATCATGGCCTCTGCAACCCTGCCGCCTAATCCTGATCGATAACTGAAGACTCCCACTGTTCCTTGTTGGAATTTTTCATGGCGGCTGATGAGATCGGAGCGAGGATTCCAGCGACACTTGCACAGACATGGGGCACACAGCGGAGGAATTGAAGTCTCGCTCAACGTAGTCAGAGACAGCACACCAGACTGCACAGAGACAGCCCGACTTCTGCGACCGTTGACAAACTCTCTCTCTCTCTCCCTCTCCGCGCCGAAACACGCAGAGATGGCATTGGCCAGTGACCACCTGCAGCTAAGCTCGCAACAGTGCCTTTGGTTGGCCGGAGAGTCACGGTCACAGGCGGGCGCGCGCGCACACATCTGCAAGTTGCCATGAGGCGCTGTTGCTCTTGTTGATCGGTGAGCGAGAGCGCCAGGCTCATCTCTGGACGTGGAGACGCAGACGCTGGGTATTGATGGCGAGTCAACCCCTGCGCTGGCGATGCCCTGACGACCGACCTGCATCGCCTCCAGCGCATGGCCCAGATCGATGGCTGCCCCGGTTTAGGTCGTTTTCGTCTGGTTCGATCGGTCTTCTCTAGCCATGTCCTATGTGTAATTTCTCATGTGCCATGCAGTGCAAGAAGCCCGTCAGTGTCTCGTAGTCGTCTTCTTGTCTGCACTGCTCGATTGGACTTGCTTGGCGTGTGTTAATGTGGGGGTGTTGGAGTCAACGCTTACCGGGTCGCTGTTAAAATGTAAACTCTTGGTGAGTGAAAAAGGAAGTCATCTTCCGGGCAGATCTACGGTGAGATTTATGATCCCCCTTGACCCGTTCTTGCTCACTTAGCCTCATCAAGACGCAACACAAGTTTTACTTTGCTTGCTAGCAGCTGTTTCCATGAGGATTAATCTCTACTCTATGTGCAGTTGAAGCTATGCGTGGTGCGGATGGATGTCACAAGTTGGAGTAAATATTTTGCTGGTGCTTGGGGAGCACGGGTAGACGCGGTAAATGTATCATGTGCTACTTTGTCGCCGACGGGGCCAAAGTTAGTTTTAAATTGGATGGATTAGGGGCGGATAAGTACGTGCTCGTAAGCTGGGAGAACATGCCATGCCATTGGTGGGGGCTGGACAGACGTCAAACTTGGAAGATGTATGCTGAGCGCATCAGAACCAAGCTTGGTCAGACTGCAGATACAGCTAGTGCGTAAACCGCACCACTTGTAGCAATAATCTTCAGAAAAGAATGATCCTCAAGCCAATGCAACAGATGACGGAATCCGTCTATCCAAATGTGTGATAGCAGCAGCTCTGTCCTCAGTGCGCTTTCGGCAGCTAAAAAATGCAGTTGCCAAGTTCAACGATGACTTTCAGTTTGCTCTCTTCCATCAGCACATCTAGCAGCATTGTGCCTGTCATCTTCAGAGAACTATGTGGCCGCACTGCAGATATATGTTCTTGCAGCTGCTCGTGCTCTGTATATCCCACATGCCACCGGCGGAGTGCATCATGAGCCGCCACAGCTTGTCGCTGCCACACTGCACGCTCTAACCTAATAAAACGGCGACCCAATCTCGTCTCGGGTCGTCGGTTCAGAGTCCTAAACAAATCAAGGTGGTATCTATCTACAGTAACGCGCATCTTGGGTACTGCGCAAGCGTGCCCATGGACCTAAACTAAGGATTTGCGACGCAGAAATTTAGGACTTCTCAAACAAAATGGTTAGCCATGTGCGCGCAATATTCTTGGCCATCCAGCCAATTCGCTCGTCCAAACTCCAAAGCCATGCGCTGGCTGCTTCGTCCTGTGTGGGTGCTATGCTGCTGATGCTCTGGCAAGCATCAGGTGCCCGGTCAGAGAGTTCAGAGAACGGAAGCAACGCAGCGACTGTTAACATAGGTGAATGACAGGTCGGAGAAGATGGTGGCCAAATCTATGTGTGGCTATCTTCTTGTGCCGTCGATTGGCCGTTAATAAATCTCCGGATCTGAGGTCCCATAATGGGACAAACAGGAGTGAGGAATCATCCGTTTCTTGCTCTTGAAGCTTGATCGACAGAGTGCAACTTGATGTCGCCAAAGACATCCCTGACGCTACAAGCAATATAGGAATGCAGCTTACGCAAACTTCTATCTAAGCATCTGTATCTGACGCCAAATTTGTCGTTGTCACTAGAGTTCATTGGTAGCTAAGGGTGTGTTTAGTTCGCGAAATGTTTTGGGTTCGGCTACTGTAGCACTTTCATTTTTATTTGGTAATTAGTATCCAATTATAGATTAATTAGACTCAAGATTCATCTCATCATTTACAGCTAAACTGTACAATTGATTATTTTTTTAAACTACATTTAATGCTCCATGCATATGTTTAAAAATTCGATGTGACAGAAAATCTTGAAAAAATTTTAGAACTAAACATGGCCTAATATTTGAAGTGGGTAGGTAACATTTAGAACACCGGAGTTATGTAAAGATCTAACAAGAGTTGACGATGTGCTGATAGAAATGCAGAGAATACTAATGGCGCGAGTACACTGGACCGTTCGGGTCTAAATTTCCACTGTTCAAAGGGAACGCGTTGACGACAGAAACATCAACTGGTCACCGCTCACCCTTTGCACATCCGATGGAAGTTTCTGCAGAGAAATTGTGCTTGCTCAGCCTGGCAAAGAAAGTTAAAAGTCAAGTCGCCGTGTCAGGTTCTTCAGCTCGCGTTTTTCTCTCTGTTCGCATGTGGGGCGATGGATCCGGCGCAGGAGCACCACCAGTCGAGTTGTGCAAAGCAGCAGACTGCATGGTGGGTGCCTGATGAATCCATTCAAACCTCATCACTGTGTTCAGCCCTCTGTTACTGTTTAAACAGCCTAGTACCAGTACCACATGGCCGTGCAGCCGGTGTGCATGTGTTTCTTTCACTGCATCTGATGCGTCTCCATGATCACCTACAGCCCTACGCAGTACACATCACATGCAAAAAAAGAAGAATAAATTTCAAAACCTGCAGTGGCAGGGTTCACAATTTCGGCCAAAATTTTGCCGACTACAGTTGGTCTTGGATCGGTCGGATGTGATCATATGATCCAGTTGGTGCCTGGAGGCGCTGGAAGCGTTTGTCACCTGAACTGAATGTCTGAATCACCAAGCGGCAGACTGTTAATGGAGATAGAGTACTAGCTAGGTAATAATTTCTCCGAAGAGAACCAAAGGGAAATCACGTAGAAGAAGAAAGGAGAAGCAACATGTGAGCTAGCTGTGATTTCAAAGTCACCAGCTGCCTCCAAACAGGTCGCTCCCATATGCCATACAGATCTTTCATTCAGAAGTCTTTTGCAACAGCACGACGTGTGGGGAATTCAGTAATTCACAACTTATGACATCGAGAATAGTAGTACGATTATCCATTTGTTGACTGAAATCTTCAACTAATCAAGTCATCCGTGCCGTAGAAAATCGTGACGATAGGCTTCCTACTTATCCGTCATGGATAGTGCGCTACAGTACCATTCAGATGGACTAGTCTTCTACAGTGGCTTTACAAGTCAAAACACAGCAGCTGTACATCTTTATGTAGCTGAATACAGGTCACAAACAGCCGAGGCAGCCATGACCTCGGCTATGTCTTGCAAGACTGAACTGAACCTAGACTTCATACAAGCCATCTGATCTGCTATGTCTTGCAATGGGCCACTGGCAACTTTCTGATGAAACACCTAACATGTGACGAAAACCTCGGGGAAACCATGAAAAACATCAGGCCCTATTGTAATCTGACAATCATAACTCGGTCGGTGAGCTGCACTCATCCAGCACACACGAATCTGAATTTTGCGCGTGCTTCAGTTGTGCTTAATCATGCGGGCGCATGGATTGAGGGCCATCATCACCTAAGATTCATGATACTTTTCACCTAATTTTAATTTAATCAATATTATTTAGTCGTCCAACTAATCACAATTAGTCATGATCAGTCGAGCTTATCAGTCCATTAACCTCGATAAGAGACACCTTGCTAGCATGGAGGAAGAATAAAACAATCAAGGAAGAGGTGCACAATCAGAATTGGATCAGAGGATTGTGGCGCATGCAGACAGTCACTGAAATGGCTGAGTTTGTTAAGCTTTGGGATGCAGTACATGAGGTGCAATTGTGTGATCAACCAGATCAAATAATGTGGAAGTGGACAACACATGGGGAGTATACAGCAAAATATGCTTATGATGCGCAGTTCGTGGAGTCTTACAGCCATTGTCAGGGGCACTCTATTTGGAAGGCTGATTCGGAAGGAAAACATAAATTCTTTGCTTGGCTATTGGTGCAGTCCAAAATTCTAACAGCAGACAAATTGATGAGCAAGCATTGGCCATGCAATCCTGTGTGTTCACTCTGCAACAATGACCAAGAAACAGCAGAGCGTCTGGTCCTATACGGTTCCAGGAAATGGCACCAGACCCAAGGTCAGAAAGAGCTGGGGTTCGGGGGGGGGGGGGGTTTCTCGGCCTGCATTAGAAGGCCGACTTCTTATAAGAATGCTGGGGGGCTAGCCCCTCGCAGGTCGAGAAAATGACAGATTGGACACAACAACTGGTGCAGCCTCCACAAAACGGAAATCAGATAGCTGATTAGTGGGAAAAGGAGCTTGCTCAATTGCCAAAGAAAACAAGAAAAATCAAAGCTGCGATCATGATGTATTGTTCTTGAAATCTATGGAAGTAGGGGTGCAAATGGGTGACCTTTAGGTGCACCTCCAACCCCCTTTAGTTCAAAATTTTGTACTATTTTTTCAAATTGAGATCTCATTTTGGAGAATTAGTATAAACTTTGAACTAAGGAGGGTTGGAGGTAGGGATGGCCCGCGGGTGCGGGTGCGGGTTTGGTAAAAACCCGCCCGCGGCCAAACCCGCGGGGCAGCAGAAAACCCGCCCGCGGCCAGACCTGCGGGTGGATTTCTGGATCCGCACCCGCCGGGTATCGGGCGGGTCTCGGGCACCCACGGGTTTCGTCGACTCCGCCACCGCGTCGCGCCTGCTGGCCACCACCTTCACCGTGCTCGAGGCCGCAGCCGTCGCGACGTGCCCGCAGACCGCTGCATCCGTTGTGTTGGAGGCTGCCGCCACCGCGCCGTGCCCGCAGACTAGGGTTTCTGGCATATATATCACACATATTGGGTTGGGCTTACTCTATTTGGGCTGGGCCTTGTTAGTTTCGGGCGGGTGCGGGTGCACCCGCGGATGGAAATCAGGATCCGCACCCGCACCCGCACCCGCAAAATTGCTGGTGCGGGTGCGGGTGCACCCGCGGGTCTATTTTGGGATCCGCACCCGCACCCATCAGGTTCAAAACTCGCGGGTGTCCGCACCTGCGGGTCAAATTGCCATCTCTAGTTGGAGGGGCACCTAAGGATTACCAATTGGCACCTCTATGTGGAAGGAAAAGAACAGGCATGTGTTCGAGTAGAAGAGGAAGACCCTAGCGGAAGTGACGCAAGAGATCAAACATGAAGTGGACACTAGAAAATTCAGAAATCTGTGGAAGGAAAGGAACCGGCATGTGTTCGAGTAGAAGATGAAGACCCCAGCGGAAGTGATGCAAGAGATCAAACATGAAGTGGACACTAGAAAAATCGCCTGCTTGGGGCCGGAGTGTTGGAAATATGCCCTAGAGGCAATCATATTTCCTTGTATTCATGATTAATAAAGTGTTCCTTGAATATTTATGGATGACAATTTGTATTGATTAATGCTTATGTGAAGTATTTGTGAAACTCTTTACTTGTATGAATATTCTAAAAGTGTTCCTAGTCGGAGTTCATGTGTGGACACACATGAATATTAGACTAGCACATGTATTAGTTGATTGACTACGTTTCACAAGTCGTGAACATGAGGATGTCAAACTAATAATGTGGGCTCATGTGAGACATGAGATTGAACTGACCCAACACGAGATGATGACTTCTCATTACACAATATGTACGCTGTGTTCTAAGATCTGAGATCGTCGTATGTACTCAAGATGTGAACCGACTTACTTAGAAGCCATCAAACGCTGCACCGTAATAGGGTAGTCATAAAGGTGGCTTTCGGGTCTGTCAAGAAGCATGCTGTGAGACATAGTCGGTCAAGATGGGATTTTCCCCTCTCTACAAGAGAGAGATATCTCTGGGCCCCTCGAGTGATTCGAATCAGAAAATGCATGGCCATGTTAAGGTTAAGAGTTAACCAAGGATTCCGAATCACAGGATCGAGAAAGAGTGGACGGCTTCAAGCTAGACCAAATATTGTGAGGCAAAGGGAACAACATGTATAAGACTGTGATGGCTCGACAGATATGATTCGCGCGTGCTTAGGAGTTGTGTAGGGTCGAGATGGCGGACTAGAGGGGGGGTGAATAGTCCTTTCTAAAACTAATTGCGCCGGCTAACCGAAACTTATGCGGAATTGAAACTATTCGCTTAGCCAAGACTACACCCCTCTAACTATAACTCTAAGTCACCTCCAAAAAGATCCTACACAAAGCAAATGGAGTGCCAAGCTAGTAATAGCTCTCTTAATAATTCTAATGCCAAGTCACACAAGCCTAAGCACTAGTACTTCACAAACCGGGGGAGCTCCTACACAATTCTAATGAGCAAAAGCACAAAGCCAACCTAAGCTCACTAGATGCTCAAGGACAAGGATACACAATCCAAATCCAAGAGCTCAACTTGCTTAGTTACACAATCTAAGCAAGAGCAACTAATTAAGCTACACAAGCTAACTAATCACTAGAGAGCAACTACACAAGCACAAGATATATAAGAATGTAAATACAATGCTTGTGATTTGGAGAATGCAAACCACCGAGAAGAGTAGACAAGGTTGACACGGTGATTTTTATCCCGAGGTTCACTTGGTTGCCACCAAGCTAATCCCCGTTGAGACAAGCTCCAAGGTTGCCGCCGATCCTCTTGCTAGTGGTGACTCTCAAGTCACACTCTCCCACGTGGAGTGCTCACACCGAGCTCTAGCACATGATCTGGCCGGACCACTTGTTACTCTTCACGTCTCGCTCAACTAGAGTTGCTCTTCGCGGCTCCCGCGGGGTGAGCACAATACCCCTCACAAACTCTTCTCCGGAGCACCGCACAAACTTCTTGCGGGCTTCAACGGAGTCTCTTGCCACCAAGCCATCTAGGAGGTGGCAACCTCCAAGAGTAACAAGCACGCCGGCTTGCAACACGATCACCTAGTGCCACTCGATGCAATCTCTCAAAGCAATCGCACTAGAATCGCTCTCTCACTCGATCGGATGATTACTATCAAGTTAGAGTGAGTAGAGGGCTCTCAAGCACTCTCACACATGGACACCAAGTCCCCAAGGTGCTCTCCCCTTCTCAAATGGCCGGCCACACCCTCTATTTATAGAGGGAGGCCCCAAATTAGCCGCTACACTCAAATCCCGTGAAAACTGAGTTTTCGCGGACTGTCCGCCTCACAAAAACCGGACCGTCCGCCATTTAAAACCAACGGCTAGAACTATAATGATTATGTGTCAGAGTCGACCGTTAGAGCCCCGGGCGGACTGTCCGCGCCCCTGGGGCGGACTGTCCGCGGTTCAAAACTTCGAACCAACCGATTTGCAAACGTCTCTGACTAAATCTGGAAGTTACCGGCGGACTGTCCGCTCCCCAGGGGCGGACTGTCCGCCTCACAACGTGAGCACACACAGAAACCGCAGTGTTTCTGTCCCAGAAATTTCAGTAGGAGGCGGACCGTCCGCCCCCAAGGACCGGACGGTCCGCAGGTCATTTTGGGCACCCAAGACAGAACAACCAAGTTTCTGCGCCCGTTTCAGCTTTTAAAGGCGGACCGTCCGCCCCCATGGACCGGACGGTCCGTAGGTCATTTTGGACCACCCACAGAGCCAAAAATGGTTCTGTTTGAGCTCAACCGAGATAACGGCGGACCGTCCGCCCCTTAAGGGCGGACCGTCCGCGGGTCTAGGGCGGACCGTCCGCAGGTCTATTTCCAGCAGAAATGTACCTCGGTAAAACGGCCATAACTCTTAGCTCCGAAGTCCAAATTAGGTGATCTTGGACTCTATGGAAAGCTAATTCAGAGGGCTACACAACCCAACTGAATACTTGATCCAAAACACAATGGATCAAAGCAGTATTCCACTCCAAGGGACAACCTAATTTCCGGAGAAAACCGAAAAACCTTTCTTGCTTCCCAAAGGTGATCAACATCAACTCCAACTCTTTCTCCTTTGCAAATGTGCCAACACCACCATGTGAACAACACCATGTGCATGTGTGTTAGCATTTCACAATCATTTTCAAAGGATTTTCACTTGATCTCACCACGCCACTCGATCCTAGCAACATCGCAATGTTAGATCGCTCAAGTGGCACTAGATGACCGATATGCAAACAAGTTTGCCCCTCTTGATAGTACGGCCATCTATCCTAAATCCGGTCATGCACTTCTCTACACAACCTTTGACCGGTGAAATGAAATGCCCTACAAGTCATACCTTTGCCTTGCGCATTCCATTTCATCTTCCCAAATGTTGATGCCACACAAGCACCAAACTCCATCAAGCCTTTTGATCATCTTCATGAGTCAACACTTGGCTTGATATTCCTTGAATGATATGATCCATTCCATATCATTACATGACCTCTTTGGTCCATCGATCTTGACCTTGCTCGCTTTTCACCGCTGCCTTGGTCCATCGGCGCCAAATCTTGCCCAAGCTTCACCGCCTCGCTGTCCCTCGCTTCAAAGCCTTGACTTGCCCTTCTCCATTGCAACCGGTCCATTAAGCCATGCCTTGTCTTGATCTTCTCCACTTTGGACACATAACTCCATGTCATGGCTCATATGCAATGAGCTCCTCGATCACACTATATGAGCATAGCATCAACCTTTAGCCATTTCTCCTCCATGGCACACGTTGCTCATACTAGTGTCTTTGTGTGGACTAATCTCCTGTGTATCTCAACATAAACACTTATTAGTCCACCTAAGTTGTCACTCAATTACCAAAACCAAACAAGGGCCTTTCAAGTTGGCACGTCTTGCTAGAGACCGCTATCAACTATTGACCAGTAGGAGTACTGGGTCATGTCTATTCACGCGTGAGCCCATAGGGTCACACACTTAAGGGCCAGAAGCCTAATGAGGATGAGATCTAAATTAGTCTGGGCTTTGATGCACTAATGGGCCTTGAGAGACCCATAGAGTTGGACTTTTGGTGGGGGTTTAGAACAGCCCACCTGAAAGGGGCGCCCAAGGTGGAGCCCACTAGGGCCCATCTAGGGGCGCCCACCAGGGCTATAAAAGGAGGGGAAGGGGGAGAGGGAGTGCCCCCATCCCATAAGCCCTAGCCGCCCCTCAGTTGGCGCTCTCCTCCCTCTCTCTGCAGCTCCTCCTCCCGCGCATCAAGCCCTAGTTCGTTCTCGTGGATCTAGCAATCCGGAGTGCGACGCTTCTTCCCGTACGTGCGGACTTCGTGGAGGTGCTGCGCTTGCTGCACAAGGACGAGCCATTCGTGGGGAGGTTCACGCAACTGCACTGCCGGCTTCCATCTGCACTACACTGACGCGCTACAGAAATTTCGCAATCACGCGTCTAGTGGTAATCCCGTGATCTATAACTACAGTAATCCTGGTTTATGCAGTAGAAAATTTTTGTTTTTGCTACCCCATATTCCTACAGCGGTATCAAGAGCCAGTGCTGTCTCGTGATAGATTTGGATATGTGCATATGGAGATATGCATAGTTTCAGATTGATCTGTGACCTAGTTTCGTAAACATGCTGCGAAGGTTGTGCAACGACATACTCCTACCGGTCGGTTTTCCGCCATCGGAGTTAAGTGATGCACATAAACCCAGACGCTGCGGTTGGAGATCAATGTGATTGTTCGAATCGAAACTTAGGGCATAAGCCAGATGCATGAGATGCATAGGGCAGTAGATTGGCTCTACTACGAATTCCGATTTGTTGCAAAAATGTGTTTTACAGTAAAACAGTCATAACTTTTGCATCCAAACTCGGATTGAGGCAAATTTTATATCAATTTGTATCTATAGAAAAAGTTAGATTCGGTTCAAAATAGAGGGTCTATTATCAAGAAATTTAGATTTGCGAAATTCGGCCCAGAAGATAGAGTTTTCGGCATTTTAAGTTCGGACATCAGAATCGCATAACTCTGTTTTGCAGGTTTTGTGATCGGTATGGCCCCTATGTCTATGTGATGCATGTGTGTAATTGTTTCATGACCTATGTATCGTGATTATGACAATTCGGCCGAAGCCATATGAATTGTTGCATTTGATGTAATGGCCTGCGTGCCAACCTGTGATGATCCAAGTTCTGAATGTAATTTTATTTACTAGCTATTAGGTGTAATAGCAAGTTCTAGTTCTTAGAGTTTTTATCACATGAAGGATGGTGCATATGTATATGGAGATGGAGATCAATATGGTGAACAAGTTCCATGAAGATGGAGATCTACATGGCGAACAAGTTCTATGGAGATGGAGATCACCATGAGAACAAGGGCCATACTAATTCACAATTATGTGCTTGCTATTCTTAACATTTTACCACTACATGCGTCATAGTAGAAGTAGAACGATCCCTCACAAATTTCGAGCTATCATGCCCTACCAACTAGACCTTGCACTGTCCCATGTCTTGTACGATTGGTGGTGGGTCTATGAAATTAGGGCGCCACTGATTTTCCTTGACTAGACAGGCTGTATCGGATACATGCACGCATAAAGGGTTGGTTAGCTTGACAAGGTCATCTTAACAGTTAAGGACCTTGGGGCATAAAGGTTGGGAGCGAGACATGGAGATGTCACCCAACAACAAGAGTCATATGAGATATGATTAGCAAAGAGTTGATTACCGATCTACCTCGTCTTCTAGCGGTGATGCAAAAGCTCACTAGTGGACGTGGGTCTTGAATCACTAAGAATCAAAAGAGGGATATTGATTTTAGTGGGAGTAAATTCTATTAAATTGTTTAATGTCATTTACTCCATCATGAATACTTTTGTCTTAGTATTTTGTATTTATTATGTTGTAGATCAATGGTTCAAAACCAAACTTTTGCTTTACGTTCCGTACTTGAGAGCAACAAATTGAATGAGACAAACTACACGGATTGGATCCGCAACCTGAGAATTATTCTCAGGGCAGCTAACAAGGAAGATGTTCTAGATAATCCACTGCCAGATTAGCCTGCTGCAGATGCCCCTGCTGCTGAGAGGAATGCTTACAGGAGAGCGGTTGATAAAGACCGTGAAGTGAGCTGTCTCATTCTAGCTTGCATGGAACCTGAGCTGCAGATGCAGTTTGAGAATAACCATGCGGCGCACGATATGATCGTGGCGCTATGGGACATGTTCCAGACTTAGGCCAGGACTGAAAGGTTCAATGTGTCCAAGGCCTTTGCTGAAACTAAGCTAGTAGAAGGAGCACCAGTAGGGCCGCATGTAATCAATATGGTTGGTTACATACAGAGGTTGGAGAAGCTGGGCTTCCCACTTGGCCAAGTGTTGGCCACTGATTTTATTCTTGCCTCTTTACCTCCGAGCTATGAAAACTTCGTCTCGAACTACCACATGCACGGGGCTGAAAAGGACTTGAATGAGCTGTGCAGCATGCTCAAGACGGCAGAGACTTGAATGTGATGGCTGTCCAGAATAAGCCTACTTTCGAGAAGAAAGGTTCTTCTTGGAAGAAGAAGAAGAAGGGCATGGCTAAGGTTGCGAACCCCAAGCCAAACCCTACACCCAAGACGAAACCTGGACCAGCTGCAGACAAGGAGTGCTCTCATTGTCACCGCCAGGACACTGGAAGAGGAACTGCAAGCTGTATCTAGCCACACAGAAGAATCGTTCTTCCACCTCGGGTACGCTTGTCGTTCATATTACAGAAATATTTCTCGCTGACTCTTATGTTAATTCTTGGGTATTTGATACCGGATCGGTTGCTCATATATGCAATTCGATACAGGGAATGACAAAGAGTAGAAGCGTTGAAAGAGGAGAAGTTGACTTCCGCGTCGGCAATGATGCAAGAGTTGCTGCTTTGGCCGTCGGGATGATGCAACTACACCTACCAGCAGAATTTGTCTTGGAGCTTAATAATTGTTATTTTGTTCCTAGTTTAAGCCGAAACATTGTGTCTCCTTCATGTTTGATGAAGGATGGTTATCCTTTTGCGAGTGAAAACAATGGTTGTGTGATCTCTAAGAATAATATGTTTGTGGCTTTGGCGTCTATTAAAAATGGGCTATTTATTTTAAATCTTGATGATTCTCATGTCTGTAATATAAGTGCTAAAATGACTCGGTTAAATAATTTGAATCCTATCTACATGTGGCATTGTCGTCTCGGTCATATAAGCGAGAAACGCATGAAGAAGCTCCATGGGGATGGACTTCTAAGTTCGTTTGATTTTGAATCATACGAGACATTTGAATCATATGAGACATGCGAAGCTTGTTTGCTTGGCAAGATGACCAAGACACCGTTCACAGGTTTTTCAGAGAGAGCATCAGATTTGCTGGAACTCATACATACTGATGTGTGTGGACCAATGAGCTCGACTGCTAGAGGAGGATCCCAATACTTCATTACTTTTACTGATGACTTAAGTAGATATGGCTATGTCTACTTGATGAGGCATAAGTCTGAAACCTTTGAAAAGTTCAAGGAATTTCAGAATGAAGTTAAAAATCAGCGTGGCAAGAAGATTAAAATCTTGCGATCTGATCGTGGGGGTGAATATCTGAGTCACGAATTTAGCGATCATTTGAAGAGTTGCGGAATTGTTCCACAACTTACGCTGCCTTGAATGTCTCAAAGGAACAGGGTTTCCGAGCGACGTAATCGAACTCTGTTGGACATGGTTTGATCAATGATGAGCCAATCGGACTTACAATTGTCATTTTGGGGTTACGCTCTAGAAACAGCAGCTTTCACACTGAACAGGGTGCCATCAAAATCCGTAGACAAGATACCATATGAGATATGGACTGGCAAGACTCCCAGTTTGTCTTTTCTAAAGATTTGGGGTTGTGAACCATTTGTCAAACGACTCCAGTCTGACAAGCTTGCACCCAAATCGGATAAGTGCATATTCGTGGGATACCCAAAGGAGACCTTAGGGTATTACTTCTACAATCGATCTAAGGGCAAAGTGTTTGTCGCTCGGAACAGAGTTTTTCGAGAGAAAAAGTTTCTCAAAGGAGAGAAAAGTGGTTGAATGGTGCAACTCGAAGAAGTTCGAGATGAGCCAATAGGACAAAAGTCTACAAGTGATGCTAATGTAGTTGAACAAGTTGAGATGTCTATGGCAACAGAAGCACCTCCACAACCACGAAGGCTAGTAAGACTCCGCGCAGCGCGGGAATTATTATTGTTAGACAATGATGAGCCTGCGACATATACAGAGGCGATGGCAGACCCTGACTCCGAGTCATGGCAAGATGCCATGAAATCCGAAATAGAATCCATGAAGGAAAATCATGTTTGGAACTTGATAGACCCGCCTGATGGTGTGAGAACCATAGAGTGCAAATGGATCTATAAGAAGAAGAAAGATATGGATGGAAATGTTCACATCTGTAAAGCTCGACTTGTCGCAAAAGGTTTTCGACAAGTTCAAGGAGTTGACTACGACGAGACTTTCTCGCCCGTAGCGATGCTTAAATCTATTCGGATTATTCTAGCTATTGCTGCATATTTCGATTATGAAATATGGCAGATAGATGTCAAAACAGCTTTCCTTAATGGAAATCTGACCAAGGACGTGTACATGATGCAGCCCGAGGGTTTTGTCGATCCGACCAATGCTGGAAAGATATGCAAGCTTCAAAAATATATTTATGGATTAAAGCAAGCGTCTCGGAGTTGGAATATTTGTTTTGATGAAGTAGTCAAACTGTTTGGCTTCATTAAAAACAAAGAAGAAGCTTGTGTTTACAAGAAGAAAAGTGGGAGCTTTGTTGCATTTCTAATCCTGTATGTAGATGACATACTATTGATTGGAAATAATATTCATATGCTTGAGTCCGTAAAGACTTCACTGAAAAATAGTTTTTCGATGAAGGATTTAGGAGAAGCAGCATACATACTGGGCATCAAGATCTATAGAGATAGATCAAAGAGGCTTATAGGATTAAACCAAGATACTTACATTGACAAAGTGTTGAAGCGGTTCAACATGGAAGAGACAAAGAAAATGGTTCTTGCCTATGTCACATGGCATACATCTTAGCAAGACTTAGTGTCCTACGACGACTGATGAGCGAGAGCGCATGAGCAAAGTTCCATATGCCTCAGCAATTGGATCTATCATATATGCAATGATAAGTACACGCCTAGATATTTCTTATGCTCTAAGTGTTACGAGCAGGTACCAGTCAGATCCAGGTGAGAGTCACTGGACAGCTGTGAAAAACATCCTGTTGTCGGTCAAAACCCACCGGCGAGTAGCGACAGGCAACACGAAGAGCCGGGAGGCTGCCGGGGCGCTGGCTGGCACCGGTCCCTCGGTCAACGGCCCAGATCCTGGCACACGCCGACGCTTCCGGAGATGCAGGGCGTGCCACCTGAGCTATACCCGATCAGAAAGGTGCGAACGTGCTTTCGACGATTTGCCTGCATGCACAAACACGTGTAAACATTAGTCCGAGCCGTGGTCGGCTCCCCTGGACGACTCTTGCATCGGCTTTAAAGAGCCGATCGAGTCCCGGTGTCATATCAGATCAGTGTATCTGGATATTAATAGATAAAGCAAATAACTGCAAAAGCTGCTTCAATTAGATTTAGCTAGTCCAATCCACGACGGTAAAAGCTTCACTGCTAGATCGGAACATCCTACACGTAGTTAGGCCTAACGAGCGTAATAGATAACCAAACTTTAATCAGAATAGAGGCTTAAGAATAAGCGAAAGCATCTAATATGTCGCCGGATCATCCAACCCGTTTGCAAGGCCTAACCTAGCAGATATTAAGCCGATTCTTAAGTATAAGAACAAACAATAACAGATTAGATCTACTAGATAGAAAAGAAGCAGGGTGTTATCTCTACGCGACTAATTCCTATGCAATGAGAATTAGCGTAAGATTAATACATGATCACATAGAGATAACATGATATTCGTAGATGATAGACAACAAGAACATGATAGATCTACTAAAGGTCATGCTACGAACATCAGGATAACTAGCACTACTCGCCATAAAAAACGCTTCAGTACGAGTAATACCAAGGTAAAAGCAAGAACAATGCTGCCCTGATCACAAGAAGTGATCAGGGCAGCGTGACGCTTACTTGGATAAAACTCTAGGATTAGGGGTGGCGGTGCGCCGAGAATTGTTGTTGCGAGACATGATGTCGTTTTTTTTACGAATGTCAGAGGGTACATATTTATAGTCTTGTAGACTTGACGACCAAGTTAAACAAAACCTAGTCCAATACGAAAACTAATCTATCTCTAATGATTACAGATAAAGAGAGCCCATTGGTTCCCGACGCACACAGATAAGAAGAGCCCATCGGCTCTTGGCATGGACCACAATCGCATCTTCCCTGGACAATCTGTATAGGCTCATCGGCAGCTTCAGTCCATATCCTTCTCGACCAAATTCTGGTGGTAATACAGCCGATTCACAAGCCTTTTTTAATTTCCGCACTAAGCCCAATTTACTCTCGGCCCATTAATTAACTCTGTTAATTTATGGCGATAACACATGCCCCCAAGTTTCAAAGTATGAATGCTTCTCCAAAAAGAAATCCAAAGGGAAATCACGTGGAAGAAGAAAGCAGGAGAAAACATGTGAGCTAGTACCAGCTCACCGCCAGCTGCCTCCAAACAGGTCGTTGGGTATATGACATCGAGAATAGTAGTACGATTATCCATTTGTTGACTGAAGTCTTTGAACTAATCAAGTCATCCGTGCCGTAGAAAATCGTGACGATAGGCCCTCCTGCTTACCCGTCATGAACAGCGTGCTACAATACCATTCAGATGGGCTAGTACATCTTTTTGTCGCTGAATACAGGCCACAACACAACAGCTGTGGTAGCCACGACCGGCGCTTCCGAGACGAGAGATATCAAATCTTCATTGAACCTAGACATACATGCCATCTGATCTGCTATGTCTTGCACTGGCATCTTTCTGATGATGAAACATATAACATGTGACAAAACCCACGGGGCAACCATGGAAACCATCAGGCCCTTTTAGCCGTGTTTAGATCCCTTTTCCAAAAAATTTTGGAAAAGAAACTTGGTAATTTAGAGTACTAAATGAAATCTAATTATAATTTTTTTTGCACAGATGAGTTGCAAATCGTGAGACGAATTTAATGAGTCTAATTAATCCATGATTAATTCATAATTAGTAAACGGTTACTTTAGTATCACTGTTGCAAATCATGAATTAAGTAGGCTCCTTAAATTCATCTCGCGATTTACAACCTATCCGTGCAAAAAATTTTGTAAATTGACTTTATTTAGTACTTCATGCATGTGTCCAAATGTTCGATGTGACGTTTTGGGTGTAAAAATTTTGGATCTAAACAGACCTTGTACTGTGGCAATCGTAGCTTGGTCGGTGAGCTGCACTCATCCAGCACACAGGAATCTGAATTTGGGCGTGCTTCCGTACGTCGTGCTGATCATGCGGACGCATGGATTGAGGGCCACGGTCACCTCAAACATACCAACATTGTGGATGAATCCATGATGCTTTTCACCTAATTTTAATTTACAAGACGCTATTATACAGATCAAAAACATCTATCAAACGTACAATGAGGGGAAAAAAGAGAAATACGAAATGGACTCGGTTCTATTCGTAACGGCAACACCGGCAGACAGCAGGTCACCGAGCTCGGCGGCCTTCTTCCATGGAGCCCAGTTCTTGGTTTACGTTTCCCATCTCCATTGCCACTGGTCCTCCGGACAGTGATCGACGGTGATTCGAGTTGGTTGTCGACTGCACTGGGTCCTCGGCCTCGGGGTTAAGAATGTGCTCAAAGTACGCATGAGGCCAAAATCCTGCAACTCCACAGGATAAAAAAAGCATCAGCTTTCTAGTCTTGTACTGTTGTTGTTTTTTCTTGACTGCCTTTTAGTCTTGTAGACTTGTAAATACGGAACTTAAAGTCCACTAAACCAATAAACCTAAACTGGATACAATCTGGATTGTATCTGGTACTCTTTTATTGGCATAGGAAGAGGGGATAAAATCTAAATTGTACTATCAGCCATAGGAAGAGGAAACAAACTTTTGTTTTCCAACTTGGGTGGGAAATAAGAGTGCTCGGAAAGGAAAATATTGACAAAGGACGTCATAATAAATGGACGGACACGGAGACGCCGAGCATACTTCAGCCCATAATTGGCATAAGGCCTGGTTCAAGAAACTGGGCCATCACGGCCCAGGTTGATTCAGATAAACAAAACGTTTGGGCCAAGAGCTTTTCCAAAATCTACTATCTAAATTATCATTTGGAGAGTCATTTGAGTGAAAATCGTTTTCCATATCTTTGTTTTTTCCAACAACTCTTCTATATTTTATTTGTAGTCTAGAGAGCCATCCTTACTCTCCATCTTTGACTAACTTGAAATCTGGAATAGAGGATATCTATCTTTGGATATTCATTTGAAGAGTCTATTGGAGGCTAATTTTTCATCAAAATCTCTATTCCTATAAATTAGAGAAGATATAAAATGTCTCTTGGAGATGCTTTCTTCATTTTTCTTTTTGAGAGAAAAAAATGATACTCTGTTTCTGTATGCGAAATTGCAAATGACGCATCGTACGGTCGTACCTGGTTCACCAGACGGTGGGGGAAAAAACTGCAGGTAGCAGAAGGACGCAACCACCAAACCTGCGAGTAACACACCAACGGCAGCGTGAACCTGTATTCTCTGTTCAGAAACGGTAGTTGTCCATAGAGTTCTGTAGGTGAGCCAGCTGAATCGATGAGCCTACCCAGTATTCCACCGGCAAACACATCCTGCCAGTGGTGCCAGTAGTCATCCACCCTCGAGATGGCGACCATGGTCGCCAGCAGCAGCGGCAGGAGGACGATGCAGAGCTTGGCCACATGGCCGCGCCGGTCGAACGCCTTGATCTTCCCGGCCAGGTACCACGACAGGAAGCCTAGCCCAGCGAAGGACCCTGGAAGAGAGGACGTACATGAACAAAAGCTACTCCCAGTATGTTTTTCAGAGTCGCAGGAGGTCACCCACGTACATGAGCTGTGGCCGCTGGGGAAGCTCTTGTGCCCTTCTTTGATCACAGCCGGGTCGCCGTGGCATATGACTTGTGTGGTGATGTTGTTGAACTTCTGAATTTACGACAGCGACACGTCGAATAATGGAGCAATGAGATCATCGTGCGTCACGTTGGGGAGAGGAAAAGAAACACGCTAGCGAACTCTGAAGTCTCTGACGGTTCAGGTCATGGAGGTTCAGAACAGAAGTACAGAACTCACCGGCACCCCGTCAGGGAAGCAGCGCCAGAAGAAATTGGGGCGCGGCCGGCCAACTCCGTCCTTGATCGCGTCGGTCAGGACGCCGGTGATGAGCACGGAAAACAGAAGGCCTGCTCATCCACAGCAAGCCCTTGTCAGAAGCCTAAAACAAACTGACGAAGAACAACCGAAGCAAAGGGACGCCACTGCAAGAAGAGCCTGCCTAGAATGGCATGGTGCATGTCATAGACGTTCCGCCGCTTCATGTAGATCCCGACGATGATGATGATCGGCCCGATGACTGCGTATATCTGCCCAATTTGAAAACAGCGATCTTTAATATCATCCAGCGAAATGATTTTCTTGGTCCGTCTTGTGCAAGGAAAGGATGTATGTATTGATGGATGTACCGGCACGGCCCAGACGGGGACGGTGTTGCGCTTCAGGGGGTACCGGAGGTCGGCCATCATGTCCGCGCCGACGAACCGGTGGAACGGCTCGATGAGGTTGAGCCCCACGTCGATGGCGACGAGAAGGGCCAGCACGACCCAGTCGAACAGGTGCAGCCTCGCGACCTTGCTCCCGTGGGTCTTCAGGTACGGGTGCGGGGGGCCCAGGCGGATGGTCGGCGGCGCGGGCGGCGGCGGCGGCATCTCCTGATGATCGGACATGGCAATCGAAGAATGAGCTGGTGAATTGATCACATCAGGAGGACGGTTGCAGAATTCAAGACGAAGGATGGCAGCTGCAGCGACCAGTTAGGAGAGGAAGCAACAGCCAACAGCTTGTTTGGTTGAGCAGGTTGCAGCTGCCGTGATCCCGACCGCACATGCCGGTTGCCAATCTTGGGAGAGAAGGAGAGGGAGAGACGACATGAAATTCAGGAATTGGCACGCAGAAACTCACGGATAGGAGAGGAGCTTCTTCCTGCGCCTGCGCAAGTCAACGCCAGCGGCAACAAGCTCCTCCCCGAGTCTCCCCTGCACGACGGCAGCGATGGAAAGAGCATCGAGACAGGCCGATTGATCTGTACATATAATGCACATTATGCAGTGCTGATGACCAACCGGGGGTCCGGGGCAGGTAGATAAGGGACAGGCGGTCTCTGCCCCGATTCGAAGACGAGAAGGCTTCTTCAATTCAATCCAGGAGACCGGAACGGGCTGGTGTCTGCTGAATGTTCAGTTCCTGAATTGGTAGGGTAGCTGGCTCCTCCTGACCTGTGTGAGTAAGCCTCTCCGCGCGTGGCCTTGAGGGGAGGAATAGCCACTAGCTTAACGGCTGATGCTAACATCCAACCTCGGACTGTGAGAATCGAGATTGTACACTCGAAGAGGACAAATGCATCCACATTTTTTTGATCGTTCTAATAACTTAGTGGTTAAGGAAGCACGGGGAGTTTGACCACAACTACTCACACCTGTTAATTGTCGTGTCCTACAATCTACGCTGGGCAGAGACGATCAGCCCTTGTATTTGTATTGATCCATGACGGCGGCGTCTGACCTTCGAGGCGACTACATGGAGACAGCCGAATTTTGCAGATAGAAGTTTCTTCTCGTCCAAACAGTAAAGAACACTTCAGGGCGCGTTTAGTTGACAAAAAAAATTTGGCAAAAATTTTTGCTAATTTTTACAACACTAATTAGAAGTATTAAATATAGACTAATTATAAAACTAATTACATGGATGGATGGGAAATCGCAGGGCGAATCTATTAAGTATAATTAATCTATTCTTAAATATTATTTACTATAGTACGACATTGCTTAATCATTACATAATTAGATACATTAGATTCTTCCCACAATTTTACCTAAGGGTTATGAAATGAGTTTTTTCAGTTATCCACATTTAATATTTTTAATTAGTGATAAAACGTTCGAAGTTAATGTAGCGCATGGAAAATTTTGGAAACTGGCTGATAGAGTACAAGTGTACAGCTGAACAAACACACAACAGTAGCAGCAGTTCCGTCAGCACCGTGCTAATGATCTACTAATTGATCCACACAATAATTGAAACTGGCGTCGATGTGCAATGTGAGCAGTGAAACGACATTGCTTGGACATGTTTGTCCACAAGATGACATCATTCCGCGTGGCGTGATAAAGTTTCAGAGGCTGAGAGACATTCCCGTAAGATATTTTTTTTCGAGCAATATCGAGGGAGATCCCCACCTACCATTAATTGAAAACTTTTGTACAATCCAATTGATTCCCGGCATACCAGAAAGGAGATACAGGGGATAGGGTTAGGAGGGAAGAGTTGAGGAAGGGGGAGGATTACATGTTGCGAGCCAATCTCGCCAAACCTGTAGTTCCAGCCTATGTTTCTTGTACCGTTTCGTCCAAGCGTCGATCCAAGGCGACTCGATTGAGAACCTCGCGAGGAGGCAAGTCAGAGCTGATAAAAAATCATGGCATTCCTAGCCTTCCATAAGTGCCAGAGCAGTAGGAGGAAGAAGTCCACGCGGAGCACATCAGGCAAAGTGACACCAACACCAATGTCCCATGGACGCTGAACCAGGTCGCAGTGCATGGAGATGCCAAGCCGGGCCCAAACAACATGTGCTTTATGGCAACCAACGAAGATGTGAACGTCGGTTTCCAAAACACCAGGGCAGTGCACACACCAGGAGTCTTCTAGTGCCCTGATGTTCCGATGATGGAGGTAGGCCCGAGTGTTCAGGCATCCCCGGCCTAGGAGCCAGGCAAAGAATTTTACTTTCATGGGGAGGAGCATTGCCCAAACCCTCATAGCGTCTGAGGGAACCCCCGCGTGCATGAGGCGGTACGCCCCCCACGAGCTGAAGGGTTCAGGGGGGGGGGGAGAGGAGCAGCCTGGTGTCCTGGCGATCGGTGAGCGTGGTGTGTCGCAGGCAGTCGAGGAGAGTGCTCTCCTCTCCCACGGCAACATTGGTTAGTTGTGGACGAAGGTGGCGTCGCAGCCCGTCGCGGAGAACATGACGGACAGAAGCCGCCGGGAGGGTACAGTGCGTGTAGAGAGCAGAGAATGCCTCCTGAAGTGTGATGTTCAGGAGCCAACGGTCATGCCAGAAGGCAACATGCTCACCAGTGCCAATCCTGGCAGTGGTCAAGCTCTGGTAGCGTTGGAGTTCACTGGAGAGGATTTTGCCCAGGTAGGAGTCTTCACCACCA
Source organism: Panicum virgatum (assembly GCF_016808335.1). NCBI lineage: Eukaryota > Viridiplantae > Streptophyta > Magnoliopsida > Poales > Poaceae > Panicum > Panicum virgatum. Next base: position 17,410,801 of record NC_053147.1, on the reverse strand, counting down.
TGGGAATGAAGCCACTGTTTCCAGGGCGGTGTGCTCGTGTCATGCATTCTGTGAACAAACTTGAGGAGGAGACAGTGGTTCATGTTCTCCAAGTTCTTGACACCGAGGCCGCCTTGTTCCTTGGTTTTGCACACGTCCTCCCAGGCCACCAAGCAACTTGAGCCGTGGCATTTTTCTTCTCCCGTCCAAAGGAAAGCACGTCTTTTGGCGTCGAGGATTTCTCTGACCGTCTTCGGCAGTAGGATAGAAGACATGTAATAGATGGGGAGGCTGCCTAGTACAGAGTTGACAAGAACAAGGCAGCCACCCGTGCTGAGCAGCCGTGCTTTTCAGCCAGCGAGGTAGCAATCAAAGGAAGTGATGAGAGGCTGGTAATCTATGCATTTGAGCTTGTGCTGTGACAGTGGAAGCCCCAGGTAAGTTTGGGGGAAAGTGGAGATGCTGCACCCAAGGACAGAAGCCATCTCCGCTGCAGTGTCATCGCCAACGTGCATTGGGACAAAGGTTGACTTGTGGAAATTGATCACAAGGCCGGTTGCTTGGGAAAAGGCATCAAGGATGCGTTTCAGAGCCACCATGGATGCGACGTCACCTCGAGTCAAGATCAATGTGTCGTCAGCGTACTGAAGAACCGGGCATGGTAAGTTGGGATCAAGTGGGTGCTGGATTTCACCACGGTTAGAAGCTTGGCGGATGAGGCGCTGCAAAACGTCAGCCACAATGATGAACAGATATGGAGAGAGTGGGTCTCCCTGACGGGGGCCGCGTCTACATTGTATCCAACGACCAGGGGTGCCATTAAGCATGATCGCTGTCTTGCCACTCGTGAGAATGGAGGAGACCCAGTTTCGCCACCGTTGATCAAACCCTCGTGCAGCCAAAATCTTGTCCAGACTGGACCATTAGACGGAATCGAAAGCCTTCTTGAAGTCAAGCTTGAGAATGGCGGTGCATACTTTGCATTTGTAGCAGCAGCTTAGGAGATCAGCCGCATACACGAAGTTTTCTGCGATGCACCGTCCCTGCACGAACCCTGTTTGGTCGGCATCGATGATGGTGGGAATGGCGGGTTTGAGCCTGTTAACCATGACCTTTGTGAACAGTTTCATGGGGCAATTCTGCAGGGAGATGGGCCGGAAGGTGTCAGCAGTGCAGATGCCTTCTTTCTTGGGAAGCAGGACCAGTAGCGTACGATTGAGGCCATCGAGATCCAAGCAACCAGCATGGAAGCTGTTGAACAGGCTAAGAATGTCGTCTCGAAGGAGCCCCCAAAAATGCTTGTAGAAAGATGGGCCAAAACCATCTGGCCCCGGACTAGCATTCATATCCATGGAGAAGAGAGCGGTAGTGATTTCGCTTGCGCTGAAAGGGGCGGAGAGATCCCAAGAAGCAAGATCAAGGGACTGGTAGAGTTCCTATAACGCAAAGCTCCAAGAGACGTCGCGGCTGCGTCCAAGAAGTTCCAAGTAGAGATTATGCAGGATGGCACTTTTCGCACTATGAGTGGTGACCGTGCCGCTCTCGCTGACTAGGGCGGCGATGTTGTTCCTACGCCGTCGGCCAGACACAGCAGCGTGAAAAAACCAGGAGTTTTCGTCCCACTCGACGGCAAGTCGAGAGCTGAAACGCTGGCGCCAAAATGCCAGGCTTTCGGCGTGAGTGTCCTGGAGGCCCTGGACAGCAGCACGGCATAGGTGCAGCTCATCAGGATGATGTGAACATTGCTCCTCTAGAAGATCCAAGGCCTTGATGAGAATTCTGATGTCAGTAGCTCTTTGTTCAAGTGGTGGGAGGCGCTTGGCCCAATAGCGATAGGCACCCCGGCAGTGTTTGAGCTTCAGGATAAAGCCTTTGGCGACCTCACCGTGCGTTGGCTGGCTAAGAGCAGCAAGGATTACAGAGCGGAAGTCGTGCCGAACCAGCCACGAGTTCTCGAAGCGAAAGCATGAACCACGTGGAATCCTAGTGCAGGCAGTGAGGAGCAAGGGAACATGTTCAGAGCAGAAACAGGTTAGGGAGGAGAGAGTGGTGTTGGGGAAGATCGCATCCCATTCCACATTGACAAAGCACCTGTCAAGCCTCACCAGGGTTGGATCGGCCCGGTTGTTGCTCCAAGTGTACGCCCGGTCAGCCAGTGGGATTTCAATGAGACAAAGAGCATTTATAAGATCGTTGAAGTTATTTGCTTCAGCAAAGTTGAAGTTATCGTTGTTTTTGTCCGCAGGGTCGCGAGTGAGATTGAAGTCACCAATCACAATCCACGCGCCACAAATGGTTGCAGCAACGGACACAAGCTCAGTAAAGAAGGCTTGTTTCTCATCCCGGCGTACTGGCGCGTACACATTCGTAAGGGTGAACTCGGAGGCATCTGAGGCGAGTTTGAATTTCGTAGTAAGCGTGAAGGGGCGACATCCCGTGCCGATCTGGGAGCAGACCTGCTGGTCCCAGGCCGTGAGCATTCCACCGGACGCGCCGATGGCATTGCGCGCAACACAACTCTGGAGACGGCAAGGCAGGAACGAGGACGGCTTGTGCACCTCAAGGGACTGCAGTTTGGTTTCTTGGAGCGCCACAAAGGTAGGACGAGCAGAGATGAGTTCAGCCAGCACATCGTCGCGGCGCATGGTCTGTCCTAGACCGCGAACATTCCAAGAGCAAAAAGGAGAGTTGGCGATTCATAACACACAGAACAAACACCAGCAGTACACAAACAAAGCACTTATATTATGGCATGAGGTAGGGGCGTACAACAAGCCAGACCCAACTGAGGTCGGCGCCCTACCCATGGCAGCGCACAAGTTACACCGGCAGCTGCAACACCGGGACACGAACAACCGAGAGTACAACACATAACAAATCACCATGCGCTCACGACCTAGCGCAGGGAGGCCGAGCAAAGCATCAGGCCAGAGAGACAGACGCTCTCCCAGAAGGGGATGAGCAGCTCGAACATGGAGAACAGGACCATGCCCAGCCAAGGGGATCTCCCTAGTGGAGAAGCCCCAGCACGCAACACAAACGGAAAAAAAAACATCATCAAGCCTTTGGCACCACACCGGGGTCGGCGTCGTCGCCGGCGGTGGAGAGGCTAGGCAGGCCACAGGCACACCCCAGGCAGCAGAGGTCACGCGCTGAGATCTTCTGGGGGGCAGGGCGCTCCAGAACGCCGGACCGCGCCAGCGCCTCCCGCATGCGAGCGGAGGTGCGCGCGAGGTCCCGCTGAGCCGCCTTGACGCGGGAAGCCTTGGAGGTGGCGTCGATGTAGAAAGGCTCTTCCCTGGCGGCAAGGCGGAGGCTGTGTCGGCGGTCTTTGGCAGCAACGTCTTGGGCGCGCTTGCGGCGAACACGACGCCGCCACACGCTGGCCTCGTGTTCCTCCGCCGCAAGGAGGTCCTCCACGGAGGGGATGCAGGAGGGAGAGCGGTGCACAGGCGAGGCGGCGCCGATCTGACTTGGGGGAGTGGTGGAGGCAGGGGTCCGCGGAGGCGGCAGGTCCCTGATCACCAGATGCGGCACGCCGGCGAGGGAGAGCACACGTCCAAGCACAGTGAGCGCGCCAGCCGCGAACGTCCACAGGGGCACGAACGGGTACAGCGGCCGGCCCAGCGCCCAGCGAGCTGGCGAGGACGGCCCACCCCCGGCAGTAGAGAGCCCAGCGGGGAGCCCCCCCGAGCTGTAGTGGGCGGCCACGGCCTCCCCTCCGCTTCCAGGCGGGCCGAGAGGGCAGTGCCAACCCGGGCCGAAATCGGACGGTCCAGCAGAGGAGTTGTCGTTGCCGCCATCAGTGTCCCCCCAGTCGGAGAACTCTGAGTCCTGGGGGAGAGGAGCGCCTTCTGGGTTCGCCCAGCACCGCACAACGCGCACCCTGGCGATGCCGGCCAGAGTGCCAGCCAAGTTGCAGACTACGAGCGAGGGCTTGACGGTGGACACATTGTCGAGGAGGACGAGCACCCTGACGGCGGAGTAGTCGGCGATATCAGCGCCGGAAGCAGCACCAGGCTGACTCTCGTCCACGGCCTTGAGGCACTCTTTGTCGATGCTGCAGACTGGGCCGTAGACCTGGAAGGCGCGTATAATGCCATCCCGAGTCCAGTGCTCGGGGGGAAACTTAGTCGCAGCAAGGACCGCCAGCCGGCGGTAGCGGCAGACAAACCTGAAGTCAGCCTCCTCGTGGCGCTCCAGCCGCAGCGTGTAACCGTCCAGGCGAAGCAGCCCACGACGCATCACCTCCTCCCGGAAGAACACGTGCCGGAACACCACCATCATGGTCCCGTAGGAGGAGGGAGCCAGGCGGAAAGGGGGGGTCGCCGCCACGCTGCTCCAGGGCGTTGCGGATGAAGAGCCCTGGATCAGTGCATGCAGGCTCGACGAAGGCGTAGGCGAGGCGGCGACAGGACTCCATGTCCACGCTGGGCATGTGGACCTCGGCATACTCATTTCCGGTGGCAAAGTTATCACCAGCGGGTGGAGCAGCAGGAGGGGGGGTAGGGGGTTGCTGCACGCCAAGCACGGGGGCGGTGGGAGTGCAAGATGTCGGCGGCAGGAGAACGGACGGCATCGGCAAACCTGACGGCGGCGGCACGACGTCGCTCCCGGGGATAACCAGGGGAGCAGTGGATGACGCCTGATGGTGGCGAAGGAGGTGTGGCGCCCAGTCTTGGGGAGCGACCGTCAAGCGTCGGCGACCGCCCGATTGCCCTCCCGAGCAACGCACTCCCAAGCAGTCGTGCACCGAGAGGTGGTGGTGCGCGCGGCCGCGGTGGCGAGTCGGAGTCGTCACTGTCGGGGCGCGCCGCCCCGCGGGCGACCCGCGCCCAAAGCGAGGCCGGGCCAGCCATCGAGCACGACGCCCTGCGGTGGCCGTAGCAGAGGCACTGACGACACCGCATAGGGTCCCGGCAGTCGTCAACGAGGTGATCGGTGGCGAGGCAGCGGAAGCACGGCTGGTGGAGAGCGGGCACGTCGGAGACGGGTGCCGCTGGGGGTTTTTAAAGGCACAGAGGCGGGGGCGAGGAGTGCCATAAGGTATGGTCGCGCCGCAAGGGGATGTGACAATGGAGTAGAGTCGCCGGTGATCGCCGTAGTTGCGTAGACCTGATCGAGTTGACATCCGTTCGGCGCGCTAGAGGCGGGACAGCCGTTTGGCGCGCGAGCTGACCGGGCATGCCCAGGAGTTGAATGCGCGGCAGAACAGGGGTCAGCAGGATAGAGGGAAGATTCAGCGCCAGAGTGACTCTTCCCGATTTCCTGCAGATATGGAGCAGAAGCAGCAATGGCGACGGATGGCTCTCCTAACAGGGTGATGGAGGCGGAGTGAATGCCAAGAGCAGAGGCGCTTGTTGGGCCGGAAGGAGCCGGCCCAGGAGCACGAGGAGGGGGACGAACAGTGGCCTGGCCGTTGGAAGTTTGAACGGGGGTGCTGACGTCACATTCCCGCGCACCAAGGACACTGCCGCCGGCCATGGCCGCGGTGAGGGTGGGAAAGAGGAGGAGAGGCACGCTGCCGACCTTGCATCGCCCACGCGAGGTGATGAGCGAGGCGAGGTTGTTGTTTGCCGCGCGAGCGGAGAAGAGGTCGGGCCCAAGTTGGATGACCTTGAACCGGCGCGGCGGGCGGGCGAACCGGAAGTTCAGCGCATTGCCCACTTGAGAAGTAGTAGCAACAGAGGAGCCCGGTTCAGGCCGGATCCAAAAGGATCCCTCCGGCGAGCTGAGAGGCCCCGAGGTGGCAGGGACGGACAGTTGGTGAAAAATGGAGGAGAGCATAGTCCGAGAACTGCGTACCTGGCCAGGTGTTGGCACAGGGGACGACGACGTGACACTCCATCGGAGGAGTCCGCCAGGGAGGTTGATGGCATTGCCTTTGTTGCGGGGTCGGAGGCAGCGGCCGTCGAGGGGAAGCGGGACTGGCTCGCGCGGGGAGGATTGGGGAGAGCGCGGCGTCGAGCAGGGCGCACCGAACGTCGCGGCAACGGAACAGTAGCGCCAAGGGGTGTGAAGCAGGAAGAATGGTGGTGGGTAGCGGAAGGAGAGGAGGGTGGATGGAGCTCAGGCGGGGGAAGCAGAGGTGGGAGTGGCTGCCAGCGTCGGGGAGGCCGGCCGCGGCAGTGTCGCCTCCTGAGTCGCCAGGAGCGCGCTCAGGCACCTCACCCATCTCCTCCGAGGCCTGCTGGTCCTGGTCCCTGGATTTGGAGGAAGTCGCTTTAGCAATGCCATTGACGCATCCTTCCCGTCAGATATTCGCAGCCAATTGATTGAGATGCCGTGCTGCCGGAATCCTTATCCACCGTACCCTCCCGTCTAGTACGAACTGAGATAAGTCCGTCAAATACTCCATGTGTTTTTACCGCACCAATGCACTAAACTTTTTTTTTGAAAATTTTTAATCGACTAATCTATGTCGCTGCTGTTTGGTAGGAGTAGTTGTCTTTGCTAGCTGACGTGCGACTGCCTCGACGGTTGGCCGGTCTGCGGCCGTCAGATCGACAGGGAACCGCGCGGATCGTAACACGGCGGCAGTCGGTCACCGAGCTCGGTGGCCTTTTTCCATGGAATCGGAGAGAATGTTACTCGAGTTGGTTGTTGACTGCACTTGGCGCTCTCCCTCGGGGTTAAGAATGTGATCAAAGTACGCGTGAGGCCAAAATCCTGCAACTCCACGGGTAAAGCATCAGCCATCCAGTCTTACACTCTTGTTCTTTTTTGCTTGACCGCATTAGTCTTTTTGCATGATAGGAAGCCTAGCCCCGCGAAGGACCCTGTACATGAACACAAAAGCGATTCCTAGGGTTTGTTTAGATTTTTTGGCGTAAATTTTTTGAAAGAAAATTTTACTATATTTAGAAGTATTAAATAAAATTTGTTTATAAAACTTTTTGCATATATGAGTTATAAATCACGAGACGAATCTAATAAGACTAATTAATCCATGATTAATTCATAATTAACATATATTTATTGTAGCATCACCGTTGCAAATCATGAATTAAGTAGTCTCATTAGATTCATCTCGCGATTCACGACCCAACCGTGCAAAAAGTTTTGCAAATAAATTTTATTTAATACTTCATGCATGTGTCCAAATATTTAATGTGTCTAACCGAGTATTTTGCAGATTCGGCAAAGATTTCTTGGAGCAGATGGTTTTCAGAGTTGCAGGAGGTCACCCACGTACATGGGCCTCGTTTGGTTCGCGCGCTAGGATTCTAGTGCGCCTCTTCTAGTCTTCGCATGAAAGAATAAATGAAGTCTATTTGCAAAATCTTTTCAGGGATGAGTGTAACTTTTCACGATGAATCTAATGACGGTAATTAATTGATGAATTGCTACAATGATGCTACAGTAACCATCCTCTAAGCCAAAGACCTCATTAGATTCTTCAGAGTCACTAGCGCGGGGTTCTGAAGTTAGTTTTGTAAATTGGTTTTATTTGACACCGTAATTAACAGTTAAAATGTTACTATTCACTATCACGGCACAAAATAAACGGGCCTTGAGCTATGGCCACTCGGGAAGCTTTTGTGCCCTTCTTTGATCACAGCCGGGTCGGCGTGGCATATGACTTTGACTTGTGAGGTGATGTTGTTGAACCTTTGAATTTATGATAGCGACACATCGAATCATGGAGCAATGAGGTCATGGCGCGTCACATTGTGGCGTGAAAAAGAAACAAGAAAACGAACTTTGAAATTTCTACTGTTCAGGCCATGGTGGTTCAGGATATCACATTCTGTTCGTTTGGTTTGTCAGCTAATTAGCCAGTAATGTTTTTCTCTCATACTAAATCAGCACCAACAACTAGTCATCAGCCAACCAGTAGTACTTTTCTCTCGTAATAAATCAGCAATAGTTACCAGCCACATCCAGCGAAGAGAAGCGGCAGCCGTCCGAGTCTACCAAAACTCTTATTCGGTTTCTAAACAGCAGGCTGAAACTCTTATTCGCTTGTCAATCAGTTGACCAGGAGCAAATCTGAAAAAAAAAATCAGAACAGAACTCACCGTCACCCCGTCAGGGAAGCAGCGCCAAAAGAAATTGGGGCGCGGCCGGCCACCTCCGTCCTTGATCGCGTCGGTCAGGACGCTGGTGACGAGCACGGAGAACAGAAGGCCTGCTCAGACAGCCACGGGCAACCACATGTCAGAACATACCAGCACAGCTGCAGAAGAACAACCAGAGCAAAGGGACGCCACTGCAAGAAGAGCTTGCCTAGAATGGCATGGTGCATGTCAGACACGTTCCTCTGCTTCATGTAGATCCCGACGATGATGATGATCGGCCCGATGACTGCGTATATCTGCCCAATTTGAAAACAGCGATCTTTAATATTATCCAGCGAAATGATTTTCTTGTTCTCAAGACAGCGATGTTTTAATCCAGTGAAATATATAGTTTTTCTTGTTCTTTTTTTTTTTGCAAGGAAAGATGTACCGGCACGGCCCAGACGGGGACGATGTTGCTCTTCAGCGGGTACCGGAGCTCGGCCATCATGTCCTCGCCGACGAACCGGTGGAACGGCTCGATGAGGTTGAGCCCCACGTCGATGGCGACGAGAAGGGCCAGCACAACCCAGTCGTACAGGTGCAGCCTCGCGACCTTGCCTCCGTGGGTCGTCAGGTACGGGTGCGGGGGCCCCAGGCGGATGGTTGGCGGCGGTGGCGGCATCTTCTCCCCTCCCTGTTCGCCTGATCGGACAGGGCAGCTGCAGGAGTCAAGGCGAGCGCTGCTTGCTGCTAGTACATGGCAGCTGCAACGGCCGGTTAGTAAGGGGAGCGACAGCTCGTCGGCCCGGCTGGCAGGCTGCTGCAACCGCCGCGATCCGGACATCCCGAGCTCAGGGGTCGGAGACGACGCGCACAGAGTGGGAAGATAGCACCACAGAAGGAGAGGCGTTGCGTCCTGCGCTATGGAGGTCAACGGCCTCGGCCACGAGCCCACGAGCTCGCTGCTCTTCGATCCTCCTTCCCCGCACGACAGCAGCGAGCGATGAACAGACAGCGAAGCCACCTGATTAGGTCGACGATACATGGAATGGAATGCGCGTTTCGCTATATTTTTTTAGGTGAAAATTGGTGAACAACAAGGGCAGCTGGGCAGGTTCAAAATTTTGCTGCCGGAAGACTTCGTAGCTGGCTTGCTGCTCCTGCTCGTGGCTCCCAGCGGTGATTTGTTCGTCTGTGGCGTGTAGGCTTCAAGCCTTCAAAGTTGAAATCAACCAAGAAAATCGCCTCTCAATTCAGCGAAAATGCTGGTCATTTGAAGTCTTTCCCACTGACTAGTAAGCAGGATTGCAAATAAAATCAGAGATTCCGAAGGGACCGCGTGGGTTCATAAGCTATTTGCCATCTCTGGTGCAGAACTAAATGTGTGAGCGAGTCCCGCGAGACTAGTCCGCAGCATTGATCTGGCTCCTGACCAAGACCGATCACTAGCACCACAAATGATGATGTGGAGAGAGATTCCAGGAACAGGTGGACGACGGGATACCTTCGTAGATCTTCATAAGACAATGTATCTGCGACCTGCGTTGCTAGTACGCCATCTCGATCAGCACGAACTGTGCATCATTTCGATCTGGCCCTGCAGCTAGGGCCACTTGCAGACAATGAAGCCCCATTTCATCATCAGTAATCAGTATATTCAGTCGTATTCGGGAATGCATGGGACCACTATTTCTGCGTTAAGCCTTGACCATCGGTCGTCTGTAGTTGGACATAAATCCTAGCTGTTTAAATCCACTACTGACTCTTAGTGACTAAGCATATAAAAACTAGTGTATCCGTGTATCGTACTACTGCATTGACTCTTAGCTAAAAAGAAAGGAAATTCAGGGAATCTCACCTGAGAGGACGGCACGGGTTCATACGTTAAATGCCATTTGTTGATAGAATTAAAACTGGATCGGTAATAGCGTTCTGGTGGTTCCTCACCCATCCACCAAAACTGAGATCAAATGATTGTTAGAATATTTGGATCGAGTAGATGTAGATCGAATGGGAAAACTCACTCTCCGTAAGGGGAAACATTGCCCGTGGTCTCTGCAACCTACATGTCGTGTCGCCGTCGAGGTGCGCAGAGGTGGCGGAGACGGTTTGGTGGTGCTGATCGCTGCGGGACGCTGGAGTCGTAGAGGATGACGGCGCTGGCGTGGTGCAAGGGTGGTGCCGGTGGAGCTTCCCGTCGCTTCAGCACATCCCCAATCGGCTAGGGTTTCTTTGGTGGGGGCAAAACGGCGACGAACTTAGGACAGCGCGTCATTGACCCCACCTCTTTCTTTTATATGTGTGCTGTGCGACGGGGCCCACCAGCCTTTTATGGGCTGGGCGCCCCTGATCAGGGCGCGAGTCAAGGCCCATTTGGTCCGTTGGGTCCAAACGGTGGAGATCAACACTAACATTCTCCCCCTTGATCTCATCTCGTCTTTTAACTTATCTCAATCTTTACTTTCTTCATTCTTGATTCTTTATCTACCTACTCCATCACAGATTAGTGCATATGAGCATGCCTCATCGTCACGGTCAATAGCCGATGGACTTAACAGCTACAACACACCTCTCGGTTCTGAAATAGATACTTTAACTTTGGGTCCTTTATCATCCGAAAAACATAGGCTATACCATAAACCCATGTCGACTGTGTGTTCTCTGTATACACTGGCGGGCAAGACTTTAGTAAGCGGATCCGCAAACACTTTCTGTCATTTATACTCAAAATACATTTCATTATGATTCCAGACTTTCTCCTTTACAACGTATAACTTTGTGTCAACGTGTTTGGCACCACAATTGACTCGTTGTCATAGGAGCAAACTACTTTAATGGTTATCGCTGATGTCAACCATTATCAACTCCGGGTACAGATTCCCTTAACCATTTTGCCTGTCCCTCGGCCTCGTATCATGTTATACCATATATTTGCATCACAATGATGATAACTGTTTCATTTTGGAGCTTTTCCACACAAAACCTCCAAGTGTGAAAGTTAGCGACAATTGTGGATTTCGCTACACATTTCACAAGTTCTACTTTTGTACTCACAATTCTTTGAGAGTACTTGTTCTTTCCAACTTAGCATGAGGCCGACATTCTCAATTTCATTCCAGTGATCTATATCTAGATTGAACTTTTACCAAAATAACTCGGATACACAAAATATGTCAGGGTAAGTTCTTTACTTGCGTGCTTATAAAGCTTCCAATAGCTGAAGCATATGAGACTATTTCCGTTTCACATTGGTTCCTAGAACACTAAGGTTTCCAAAACTATTACCCTTGACGATAGGAACAGGCGTAGGTTTACTCATTTGCATACTTTATTTCTTTAGAACTTTTTCTGAGTATGCCTTTGCAGTAACCGTAATACCCCTTTCTTTTATCTCGATGAGTCTCAATCGTATAATGAAAAACTCATCACCAAGATAAAAACTTGAGGACAAGAATTCTTTATCTATTACAACATATTAACACCACCACTAGAAAGTAGGATGTTATCTTCATTTAAGATGTGGAAATCATATTTCCTACTATTTTACTTTGCTTAAAACTATTGTCCTCGTCAATCTCTTTAAACTAAAATTTTCTTCTCTTTGTATCTTTTGACACAAGTCTTACTTTATATCTTTCAACATTCCCTCTGGAGTCACATTTCGCTTTGTTGGTCCATTATAACCTACTGTGATGGCTCTTTTAGGAATCATTCCTTTTTCCATGGACTTAACACAAGAAATTCTTATGACTTCTTCAAATGAGGTGGAATCGACATCCATTTGATTTTCTTTACTTTGTATAGGGTTGTCCTTGCTCCTTTTGCCAAATGGCAATAGACTAATGAGATCCTGCATAACAAGATTCTTCTTTACTTTATTCATTATCTTTGAGTGCTAACAACATGTGTTGTATTTAACATCAGCATGTATGAGAAACTTGTTGTTCTTGAATCATCGAAATGGACACGCATTCCCACTTCTCTTCAAGTCTTAGGTCTCCACATACCATGCTCCCTTAGATTTTGCCATCTTTTGTAAAGATGGCGTATTAATAAATCTCTTTGTTTGGGTTCTATCTATTAAAAACTTTATATGTGCTATGTAAGGATCATCTTACTATCTTTAAGAGTCGTCCAGCATGAATGCTGGAATTTAGCTATTTCTTTACATAGAGGTATCAGTATAGTGACCGTTGTACTCCCCCTGACGGTCACATTCATTTTTTAATAGATCATCTCTTGCTTTCAATACACTTTATAGGGGAGTATCTTTCTTAATTGTCTCATATTTCTCCCCCTCGAAATGTGGCTTGAATTTTTCTGCCACAATTTCAAAAACTATTCACAACTTTTGTGAATGAGGAAACTTTTATTACTTCATCCACATGATTACGTCATGCAGAACAAAGTAATTTCTTAATTCGTATGTGAGTATCTTTTACTCATTTCACTTTAAGAAATCAATAGAGCCCTTTATTTCATATGACAGTTCTTTTTCCTCGTTTCACTTTAAGGACTCCACATAGTCCATTATTTCAAACCTTTTGCAAGTCACACTCGCATATCATTGAGTGCTTAATCACTGTGACACAATAGAAGTGCCCGATCAATTCTAGAATAGCTTAAAAGCTACTCCAAACTTTTCTCCCAATGTGGGATAAACTAGCACATGAGTCATCACAACTTTCTCCCACCATGCAATGCAGGGTAAGTACTTTTCCAACTTTACCCCGCCATGCGGGTGTAATCTCATACTTTTCTCGCCATGCGGATATTATCTCATACTTTTCCCGAACATAAAGCCTGGATTGGCTCATATCAAATTCAGAAATAAATCTGAATATTCCATAACACACATGTTTAATCTGATGTTGGTCAAATTAAACATGCATGACTTATTACAACTTTGATTGAACTCAAAGTAAATTCTTCTTTATAGAGAGTACATAAGAGACATTTCTCGAACTGAACTCTTATTGCTCTATCTTCTTTTCTTGGATCAATATCCACGAGTATTTTTCTTTTCAAGCCATTCTTTACGGAGATCACATTCTCTCATGCAATGGCCTTCTTTCTTTCTGAGTCATAAGTACCCAATTCATTTTCTTTCGTTCTTTCAAGAAGAACAACATGGAAATCTTTGTCTGAAAAAATAGTTAATATAAGTTCTATTCTATATCACCGTTGGGCAAAAATAGAATAAAATATCTTTCTTTTACATTAATTCCATATCACCGTTGGGCAGAAACGGAATTAACGTATGGAAAACTCAATAAACTTTAAAACCATATATCTGCTCCTCAAAATTAAATTCTCCCGTTGGTTCAAATTTAATTAGAGGATAATCAACTTTATTGCAGTGAAAACTAGAAAAAATACATTTCTCTAGTTTAAGAGCAGTTCTTTATCTATTCTCTGAAAAATGGTCACTTTGATGCAACATCTAATAAAGACTTTAAACTTTAAGCTATGACTCATATAAAAATAAAAAAATTATAATATTGTTATCATCAACATTGGTCAGAAAATAGCAATACTATAATTAACTTTAAATTTCTCTCCTTTGAGAATTACCTTTACAAATCCAGTAAGGCTCAACTTTAAGATTTCAATTGGCACAATAATGCAAAAACTCAACTTTGACTTTAAACAGCGGAAGTTTTTCTATCTTTTACCCATAGAAAAAGCTCATTTAAGACTTTAGACTATTCTTTCAATTAAATCTTCTCGTTGGTTTTGACTTAATTGAAAGATAGCAACTGTATAACAGCGGAAATCTTTTCCTTTCTTTATGACAGCCGAAAACTTTTCTTTCTTTTCAGAAATAGTACTTTGTACTCATTTTCTCTCTAAACAATTTATCTCGTTGGTTCAAAATTGAATAGAGATAAAACTGTACAAAACTTACTCAAAGTAAGTTCTTTAATCATGCTCTAAAAAAATAATTCTCCCATAGGTTTGAATTAAAATTAAGAGCAACAACTTTAAAACTTTGTCGCGGAAACAGATAAAATTTCTATATTCAGAAGCATTACTATATATTTTAATTCTCTAAACAATATACACGTTGGTGCAATATTGAATAGAGAACAAATTCTAATCTAATTCATCAACATATCAGTCAAAATGCTTCTGAAAAATAGAATAAACTTTAAAACGTTCTTTAGTGTGCAAATGCCCGGCCGACAAACCGGCCCAATAGCCTGCTCGCTTGCCTGCGAGTGCGCTGGCCCAACAGCGCCCAGCGCGCGCGGCCCAAGACGGCTCGTCGCGCCGCACCCCGCGTCCGAGGCCGCAGCGTGGGCCTGGGCCGGGAAACTGCCGAGCCGCCTGGGCCGAAAGTGGCCTACCACGGTGCTGGTGTGCTCCTTGTCGTCGGATGAAATCCGACGGTCCTCCGTCGATCTCGGCCGGGTAAAACTCCGCGTCGGCCAGCAGCCCCTCGAAACCCTAATCCATCCGACCTCCTTTCCCGGTCCGGGTCGGCGGCGCCGCCGACGGCGGCTCCGGCCGCCGTTGTCGCGGGGTCCGGCCATAGGCGTCATGGCCATGCCGTGGTCGCGCGGCCCGGAGCCCGATCTTTCTCTCTCCTCCCCTTTCTCTCTTGCATCGAGCGACGGCCGCCAGAGGCTGCTCGTGGAGGATGGCGGAGCGGCGTCGCCGCCGGCCCCCTCGCCGGCGCGCGCGCTCGCCTGTGCGCGGGCGCGCCGCCGTCGAGCGGCCTGGCGTCGGTGCCCCGGCCCACGCGCGCACGCCACAGGGTGGTGCGCCGGCGAGCTTTGGAGGCCCACTTTTCTTTCCCACCGTGCGGTGGTGAAGCACCGCCAAGCCGGCGGCTCTGGTTGCATTCCCGCACAGCGTAGGCCGCCGGCGGTGCGAGCTGGTATGTCCAGTCGCCTGTATTGCTAGGGTTAGGGTTTGGTTCTTTGACGTTCGATTCAACTTTGGATCTTCCGATTCACATCGAAATGATGTTGGCTTTCAAATCCTCCACACCAGCTAGGGTTTGGGGTTCATTTTCTTTTTCGATCCAAGATCGATTTTTTTCCTCTGTTTCCTTTGATTCGAGGACGAATCCTTCTTTCTCACACTCGATCTACTCTCTAGATCGGCTATTGATACCATTGTTAGAATATTTGAATCGACTAGATGTAGATCGAATGGGAAAACTCACTCTCCGTAAGGGGAAAACATTACCCGTGGTCTCTGCAACCTACATGGCGCGTCGCCGTCGAGTTGCGCAGAGGTGGCGGAGACGGTTTGGTGGTGTTGATCGCCGCGGGACGCCGGAGTCGTAGATCATGACGGCGCCAGCGTGGTGTAGGGGCGGTGCTGGTGGAGCTTTCCGTCGCTTCAGCACATCCCCAATCGGCTAGGGTTTCTTTGGTGGGGGCAAAACGGCGACGAACTTAGGACGGCGCGCCACTGACCCCCACCTCTTCCTTTTATATGTGTGCTGCGCGACGGGGGCCTACCAGCCTTCTATGGGCTGGGCGCCCCCGATCAAGGCGCGAGTCAAGGCCCGTTTGGTCCGTTGGGTCCAAACGGTGGAAATCAACACTAACAATGATCTCTCGGGAGACTTTGTTCACAGAACTTGAGAAGAGGATGCATCTCCAGTTCTTTAAAACAGTGACCACGCCAGCAACGCTTGAAGTCTGAAACACATCGGCTCCTTCAGTGTCCATCAGTCGGAACTCACACCTGTCCATTGTCTGTCGCTTCCTACAATCTACGCTAGTCAGAGACAATCAACCATTGTATTTGTACTGATCCATGACGGCGACGCCTCTGACTTTCGTGGCCACTACAGAGACAACCGAGTTTTGCACAAAGAAGTTTCTTCAGTCTCGTCCCAACAGTAAAGAAGTTTCATCGCTGCCGAGACAGCTGACGGAGTACAAGTGTACAACTGAGAACAAACACACAACAGCAGCGCGGTTCGTCAGCACCGTGCTAATCTGCAAGTTCGTCCACAATAAAAAGTTTTCAGACATGTTTTCCAGAAGATGACACCGTTCCGGGATAAGGTTTCAGAGGTTGACATTCCCGTCAGCATTCGCAGCCAAATGATTGAGCTGCCGTGCTGCAGGAGCCTGACGGTCCCTGCGTTCCTGCGCGCCACGGTGGTTGCCGAAAGGCACGAGCTCAAGGCGAGTGCATCAAATAATCCGTAGTTTTTTACTGTACCAATCTACTAATCTTTTCTTTGAACAAAAAAATTAGTCGACTAACATATGTGCTGCTGTTTTTTTTTTGAAGTTAAATATGTGCTGCTGTTTGGCAGTTGCTTTGCTAGCTGACGTGTGATTCCTTCGAAGGTTAGCCGGTCCACGGCCGTCAGATCGACAGGGACGGCGCGGCTCGGACGGCTGAGGTTGATCTTGACGGTTCCAGGAGCGTGTTTTTATCGGCTGCCGGCTGGCCGATCGCCCACTTGTTCTTCGACAGACCTTCCCGAGTCCTGGTCCTCACCTACCAGCTACCGAGCGCACGAGCAACTGAGCAAGCAGCCTTTGAATGGCCCGCGACGGCGGCGGAGGCGGCTCGCCGGGCGCGGAGCGGCGGCGAGTGGCGCTGCGTGCCCTCCTCGCCGGTGGAGAGGCGTCCTCGTCCGCGGCGGAGGTGGAGGCCGCGAGGACGCCGAGCAAGGGGCTGCTGCGCGGGCTCCGGTGCACGTCGGCGGCGGCGTCGCAGGCCATCGCGCCGGCTGCCGCGGTGGACGCCGCGCGGCCTTCGGCGGACTGGCGCGGGCTTGGGTGCGCCGCGGTGGCGGCGTCGCAGGCCCACGCGCCGGCCGCCGCGGTGGACGCCGCGCGGCGCTCCGAGGAGAGGCGCGGGAGGCGGCGGAGGAGCGGGAGGGAGAGGCGGAAGGCGAGGGGCGCGGGAAGCGGCGGCGGCAGCGGCGTCAGTGGTGGCGGTGGCGGGATGGGCGGGGACGTCTGGTGCACTCCGGGGATACCGTTCGCCGCCGAGGCCTCGTCGGTAGACTGCGTTGTGGCGCCGCACCAGCCGGCGAGTGCGCGCCGCCGCACCGATGCCGAGAGGCCGCGCAGAGAGGTATGCTTTGTTTCTCTTGTTTGTTCTTTATTCAGTTGTACTAGATGCTGAATGCCTGAATGTTTGCATCTGTTCGTCACAATTACATTCCTGTTTTGATTGGATTTCCTGTCTTAGTGTGTGGTCAAATTTAGTCATGTTCGATGCGTCATCTGTTCAAAATTCATCACTGTGCTGCTGCAATCCCAGCATTTCGCAGCTGTTTTCGTCATTAATCCATTCGAATTTCTACGTCGTGCTGCCGAATTGACCGTCGATTGCTCGGTGACAGAGGCCTGGCGCGCCTCCGTCTCGGAGGATCACCATGCGGGAACACATGTCCTCGTCTCCCATGAATTCGCCGCCACACCATGACATGCTGATCATTGATGCCGACCGTGCACCTTCCGGCCGAAACCGACATACGAGTGGGCGCCGGCACTCTCACGCACGGCTCGAGGAAGAGGTAACAATGAAATTATGCAGAATCAGTTCGGCTTAGTCCGTTGTGTCGTGTGCTGTGCTTGTGCTTGCAAATGGACTTTTACCATTTTGCTTTACAGACTACAAATTCACAATGTGATGTCGCTAGAGTCTTGTAACCTCGTTGTTAGAAAGGTTGATGCCTGCAATAGGGTGATCCCGTCATAGGTAACTACCGGTGTTATGTGCTGATTTGGCTCGTTTGTTGTTAGTTGAGAATGTCACGTGATACCATCCTTTTGAATATGGAGTGTCAACTAAGATGTGGCTTTCAGTTCGATATTCAATAGCTAAGAGGCTTTACCCCGGGAAGTATGTGGTACCGCATGCTATCTACTTGGTGGTAATGTACTCATGTTTATTGAGGAGTCGGCAAGAGATATGAGGGGTTCACATGAGAGAAGGTGACACTGTGATAGCTGGAACATGGCTCAGGAATAGATAAGTTAGGTCGTCAAGGGGGACCTTTGAGTGTAGATGCAGAGTTGCCGTCCTTTTTCTGGTTACATGCATCCGTGCTGAATCATTGTGCTGGGCCGAGCAGCCATGTTGCTGAGTCTTTCGGTTAACTACCATGTTGGTGG
Organism: Panicum virgatum; assembly: GCF_016808335.1. Lineage (NCBI taxonomy): Eukaryota > Viridiplantae > Streptophyta > Magnoliopsida > Poales > Poaceae > Panicum > Panicum virgatum. The sequence continues at coordinate 17,392,713 of NC_053147.1, read as the reverse complement.
AATGATGCTTCCTTTGCTGTTTACCGTGCTTTTCTAGAACAGTCCTGCTGTCCTGGGGCAATGAAGAATACACGCCTGACTAAGGATTAAAATTTGGCTGTTCATGTAGGTTCTGGTGTTAAGTAGCTCTATATAAGAGTGTGAACTAACATCTTGTAAGCCAAAGGCGTTCCTTGGTATTACATTAGAGTTTTGCAATTATTGGTCAAAGTACTTAGGTGTCCAGGTAAAGCAGTTAACAGTACAGTTTCCATGCGATTTTAGTCTGTAGCCCTATGTACTAGTTGTATACTACAGGTTGTGACACATGGCTGTTGGTGACTTCCTCAGTGCGTTGAAGATCCAGCAGTATTTTTTTCAGAGCAAATCGTATTTAGTCAGGATGTGCTTTCTCTGGAGCTTATAAACTCATGATTTCTTCTTTAATTTTCAACTAGGCGTACAGCCCGCGTATTTGCGCGGCTAGTATGGAAAGTTCAAAAAATTTACATATCGATGTATCCTTACTTAAAGATTATACTTTTTTACCATACATCACCCTATTCATTATCGTAAATTATGTCTTATTGTTGATTAAAACAATTCAAATATGATCTACCTGTAATAACAATTTGATTTGTTGAGCTTTAATAATATTATAAATATAATTATTCTTATTTTCATTTTATTTTGATTGATTGTTATTAGCTTTAGTTTTTATTAATAGTATATATCTGTAACTGATACATAGTTAATTGGTATTTTATGTTTAATTTTTCATAATTGCATTGGTGGGTGGTTTTTAATTAGGCACAGATGTATTTTAGGCTAATTTTTATCATAATGGCATTGGTGGGTGATTTTTAATTAGGCACAGGGGTATTTTAGGCTGTTTTTTATTATAATGGCAGTGGTAGGTAATTTTTATTTTTCTATTTTTCTCCGATTAACGTGGGAATTTCTAGACTTTGAGAGCGAACGTGGAGGCTTCGTTTGTTGGCCAAATAATAAGATAATAGATTCTTATTAACCACTTGCAGATGATGATGTTCAGAACAAGGATATTACTGGGAAGAATGGGTATGTATGATCAGTATCAGGATTGGCGCCTCGATGTTGATAACATGACATATGAGGTAACCTCACACTGAATATCCTGTATAACAGAAAGTTTACATGGTCATGGCCGCTCACACTATTTCGCTTGGCAGGAACTGCTTGATCTGGAGGACCGAATTGGATACGTAAGTACAGGGCTGCGTGAGGATGAGATCACTCGAAGCCTTAGGATGGTCAAATACTCAGCGTTCAACCCCAAGCATTTTTCGACAGAAATGGATAGGAGATGTAGCATTTGCCAAGTATGTCCCTTCTCTTTGGCTTTGGCCCGTCACGCACTGTACTTTGCATTGCCACCTGATGCTTAGCTACCTATTCCATTTCAATTTTCAGGAAGAGTTTGAAGCAAATGAAGAAACTGGGAAGCTGAGTTGTCGCCACAGCTATCATGTGCATTGCATTAAGCAGTGGCTTTCTCAAAAGAACGCTTGCCCTGTTTGCAAGACCACTGTCTCAAAGACCTGAAGTCCTAGTCTAGACCACACTTTATTTATCGAGTAATTGAATTAAAATGTAAAGGATTAGTTTTCTTTTGTTGCTGCACAGCCCTCTGCATACACGCTCGAAGCACAGGATCCAAGAGTTTTTATTTGCATATAGAATTACAAGTTCTTTTTTTTCCAAAGGGTTATTGAGTACTCCATCTAATACTGGTTCAATGCGTCTGCTGTTGAGAAAGTTGTTGTACCTGCTGTGTTATTGGCGAGAGAAGGTGATTGTGGAGGATTACTTCACTGCGAAGATGTCTATAAACCCTAAAGACGCTGAGAACACCCAGGCACGCAGAACGAGGGGTTGCCAAGATCTTCATCGTTTGGTTTCCTAAAAAACCTTCTGAAAGTGATCGGGTGCTCTAGCCTAAGAGGGGGAGGGAGTGAATTAGGCACTAATAAAAAATTAGACCTATGGCTCCAACTAGTTTGCATAAAACTTAAACTAAAACATGCTATCTAGATGTGCAACTAGGTAGTTCTAGTGTGAAACCCCTATCCCAAAAGAGTTTAGCAACCTATAGCCTTTCCTATCAAGAAACTATTATATGAAAGTAAAGGCACACAAATTGCTAGTATGAAATGCGGAAGCTTAATGAGCGGGATAGGAGATAGCAAACTCTTGACGCGGGTGTTTATCCCGTGGTTCGGTTAGCCACAAAAGCACACATACATCCACGTTGTTGTAGCACTCACTAAGAGTATTGCTACTCGGCCACCAAGTCTCTTCCATGAACACAATCACGGTCACCTTGGCCCCGGGTTCCACTAAGGAGCTTCTCCACGTCCCCCGCATAAAGATGTCGTCGCCGCTCCACACCAAGTCGGAGGGTCGATAACGTTGCCGGCGAGCTTTACGCTCCAAGGTGCCGGCGCACCAAGCTCTTGTTTTGGTTTGCTAATGAACCACAGCACAAAAGGCTTGAAGCCTTGCAATCTCACTCACTAAGAGCTAATCCTTTACACAACACTCTCAAAGTGTGCTAAGGGCTAAGGATATGATCTTGATGCTTTTGTATGGCTTGGAGATGTTTTTGGGTGTGTGTGGGATGTCCAGCAACTCCAGCAAACTTCAAATGGCCGGGGTGAGGCATATATATAGGCCACCAAGTCTTGTAGCCGTTGCTCCAACGGTCAGCAAAATTCTGCGTACCATCGGATGAACCGATGCCTCTGGCATGGGTAGTGTCGGTTCATCCGGTTTCTCTAAGCACGAAGTAGCCGTTGAACTTCTGACAGCTGACACAGTGACCACCGGTTGAACCGATGCTTTGTTCCGATGCATCACCGGTTCATCAGGTGCTTAAGGATCTTCTCCTGACAGCTGACGTCATTACACCGATGGTATGCACCGATGCTTCACCGGTTCAACCGGTGCTGAAGAATCTTCTCCTGGGCTCTTGACATCGTCTCTGGAACATAGGACGCCCAATGCACCGATGCCCCTTTTTGACCCATCGGTTCATCCGGTGCCCATAAGCTGACTTGACTTTGATTCCCTTCTACACCAGAATTCCATAGCGTTGGTTCTTCCGACTACCATCGGATGCACCGATGCCATTGGCGTCGGTTCTTCCGGTGCTACTGACCGAAGAGCTTTCAGGGCGCTGCCCTGAGACCTGCGAGGGGCGGCTCCCCCTCGACCCCCGTCTGCTAACCGGGCCCCCGTAGGGGCGGCCCTTCGGGCCTAACTTTGCCTATTTTCTCTTTGTCTTTGTCATCACTTGGACCTAAATGCCTGAGAATGTCATCTTAATAATCATATTAGTCCTATTGATTGCGTTGTTATTCGATCACCAAAATCACTCGAAATGGCATAAATGGTGCCATGTTGGTTTCACCTTCATCATTTGTTTCTCGGACCTCGGCAAGAACGCTGCCCCAATCACCCAATGCAAGGGGCAGGCAGCGGCGACGCTCCATACAGTTACACAACCAAACGGCTGACCTGGACACCATCATCTTGTCACCCATCTTCAGAACATGATGATCTGGTGTACATGTACACAGTACACTAACATTATTTATGTGAAAAACATGAGCAACTCAAGTCTGGCCCCTACATTTCCCTGCAATGAGTTTCATCAACTTCAGCACCAGTGTCCTCCTCCTCTTCACTCTGATGCAGCGAAGGCGACCTTTGCTTTCGCGCCGCTGATGACGACGGCGTCTCTGTCCTCACCGACGTCATCGGCAATGCGTCCTCCTCCCGGGCTGCTCTCCTTCGTGTCCCCGCGCGCCGCAAGCCGCCACGTGGTTCGCGCTCCCCTGCGCGCTGATCATCCTCAGCCGGCAGCGCCTCCGCCTCCACCGGCTGTCATTGCATTTCTCCGAGCTCCCTCTCGATCGCCTCGGCCCGCATCACCACCTCTTTCTCGCCGGCGCGCAGCGCCTCCACCCACGCCTCCGCCGCGGCCACCTTCTTGTCGGCGGCCGCGCGGACGACCTCGGCGCGACCGGTCAGGTACTCGTACTCGAACCTGGGGATCGTCACGTTCCCGGACCTCGGCGACGTCGCGGCCGCCCTGGCCCGCGTCGGGCTGCCGGCGACGGCCCTGAGCTTCGCCGTCGCCGCGGCCTCTGACGCCCTCGCCGCCTCGAGCTCCTTGACCGCCTCCCGGACCCTCTGCTCGGCCGCGGCGATCTCGGCGCCGACGGTCTCCGCGTCTTCTCGGACGCACCGGTTCTCCAGCTCCGTCAGCTCCCTCTCCTTCTCCGCCGCCTCGGTCTCCTCGCCCAGCTGCCGCAGCGCGGCCGACAGCTTGGAGAGCATCGCCTCGGCCCTCTCGTCAGCGGCCGTGGCGGCGTCCAGCCGGGCCCGGGCCCTGAGCAGCCTGGCGTTCAGCTGCTGCACCTGCGCGCTGGCTCTCTTCTCCTGCTCCGTGAGCCGGTCGATCTCCTCGGCGACCCGCGCCGTCTCCCTGCGCGTGCGTTCCGTGGAGTTCGTGAGCCGGATGCCCTCTTCTTTGATGGACTCCAGCTCTACCCTCGCCGAGGTCAGCTCGGCTTCCGCCGCAGCCTGCAGGGACGAGCGATCGTCGTCTTCCCCGTGTCGCGTGACCGTCAGCGCGGACTCGCCGTTCTCGACGTGGTCCGCCGCCTCCGTCGCTGGCACCATCGCCATGTCCGCGGGCTCGAGCCCCACGTCGGAGCTGCTCGCCGTGGCGAACCTCTCTTCCGGGTCACTCGCGCGGCTAGTGTCTCTCGGCGGGCTCTGAGCGCGCGTCCACGTGTCCTGCGCCTGCCCGTCCTCGCGGGACCCGCCGGTTTCGGCCAGCCCAGCAGCTATGCCGCGGTCCTCGTTTTCCTCGCCGGCCTCTCGGTTCACGCGGTCGACGGGACGCGAACCGGAGCTCAACGCCCTGGGCGTCGGCGTCTCCGCGTCCCTCTCGGCCCCGGCCTTGGCCTCCCTCGCCGCCTTCACCTCGCGCTGCAGCTTCCGGAGTTCCCTCTTGACGATGTCCAGCTCGTGCATCACCTCGACGTACAGCGAGTTGCTCCGATCCTGGGCCTGATCGGCGCCGGGTGTGTCGACGTCGACGGCCCCCTTCTTCCTTCTGCTGCTACCACTGCTGCCGGCGCGCGTTCCTTGGAGCGGCGACCGGTGAGACTGCGCCTTGGCGTTGGCCTGCTCGAGCTGCCGCTCCAGCTCGCTAGCCATGGTACCTGCCCTTGACAGCTCGGCCTCGGCACGGGCGCGCTCTCGCTCCGCGACGGCCCTGCGCTGGTGGACGTGGAGCCTCTCCACGCTGGGTGACTCGCCCGCAGGTGAAAATTTCTGCACGCGCCGTAGTCGATGTCAGGCACAAATCGGCAAGTAACAGAGAAGTAGTAGTAGTAGGTAAAAAGAAAAAAGAATCTGAATTCAGATGGCACCTGAACCTTTTGGGTGGTTCTTCTCCTGGTCCTCACTGACCTCCTCACATCGATGCTCTGACCAAAGATGCTTATGGCCTCTACTGATCTGCCCTCTTCCGAGTTGTGCTCCATTCTACTCTCCGTATTTTTGCAAGATCTCTTGGAAACTGGAAGCTGTGGTTATATAGGAGAAGGAAGAAGCTAAAGGAGCCTGGAGCCGTGCGTTACCAGAGATGGACAAGCGTCGGCTTTGCGATTCCAAGCCGGAACGCTTGGCAAACTTCAGAGGAGCTCGCTACATCGCCGCCGTCGCAGCCATACATTATCCATCCTGTTCCTGTCACGGCCTCCTTCTCTTCTAGAAAGCAGCGTACCTGGGCGGTGATTGCGATCTGTCCCCAGCTCGCGTCTCCTTGTTAAGTCAGTTGGCAATGTAGCATCGCGGTAATTCTGAACAGCTTTCGTGGTGCATTGGACAGCATGTAATGGAACGGAAGTCCCCTGATCGCGCCTTCGATTGGATGGGTGAGTCAGCAGCCCCAGGAGACAGATCACGGTTTCGGAGACCTTTGCTGTTCATGCTGGACGACAGTGGTTTACTGAATATGCCAAGATCTCCGGCCTGGACGCCTGGTGCCATTTACATTTTTGAGTTGTGTTTAGTTCGCGAAAAAGTTTGGATTTTGGTATTGTAGCACATTTCGTTGTTATTTGATAATTAATATCCAATCATGGACTAATTATATTAAAAGATTCATCTCGCATGAAACAATTAAACTGTGTTAATTAGTTTTTTTCAACTGCATTTAATGTTCTATGCATGTGTCCGGAGATTCGATGTGACGGGCACTATAAGAAATTTTTTGGGAACTAAATATGGCCTTGGGGACTTGCTGAGCAAGCAGACCCTGTCATATTCAGCAATCTGAATATCTGATAGACTGCAGCAGATGCTCCCATCTGCTACTAAATTAGGATCCGGAGAGGTGGCCTCACATACAGCTCTTCTCTTGCGTCACCCAAGTTAGCTGCATCGATCAGGCTCGCCGCATGGTGAGCAAGATACAATGCCCGTGCCTTGGGGACTCCTAATACAGCACGGGCACAGCCGGCCGATTCCCTTTGCCTTTTGGCGCTTGCGCGTACGGCAAGCCAGCCCAATCCTTGAACAGAACAAACCGTGCGCACGTGTAACATCACCATCATTATGTGAGATTCTTGCTGGGAAAATATGCGCCTGGACCGGATGGTCTAAGGCTGCACGGGGTCGAGTTTTTTTTTTGCTGGGAAAATACCATCAGGGCCAGATCAGATCAGCCGTGACGAGAACGTGTACGTGTATGCAGCAGCGAGGAGACGCAGCACCTGATGAACTGATGGTGTGTGGTGGCGAGGCAGTTGGCTGCTCCTGCATCCTGGGCCCTGGGTGGCGAGTAGAAAATGAAGGGGAGAACAGACAGCTCCATGATCGTTAGAAGTTCCTAGACTCCACGGTCTCGATCACCAATCATCATCAGACATCAGGTGCAAGTGTTACGCGAGAAATGCAGAGGCAGCAATCAGGCACGCACGCCTGCCACGGCAGCAGCTGCGGCAGAGACGCGACGCGATGGCCGCAGGCGTGGAAAGCAGCGGCCACAGCAGAGGGCGAGGAGAGGCGGGCGGGGGCCGGGGGAGCCACCCGCAGGCGGCGGCGGCGGCAGTCGCGACGCAAGCGGAGGGGCAAGCGGCGGCGGCGGCGGCGGAGTGCACGGCCGCGTGCTGCGTCCTGTGCGCGTGCCTGCCCGTGGCCGCGCTCTGCTGCGCCGCGCGCGCGTGGCTCCTGCTCGCGCGGGGCTGCGCCCGGCCGCGGCGCGCCAGGGGCGTCCTGGCTCCGAGTGCCTCCTCGTCCTCGTTCTCCGACGAGGACATTGGCAGCACAGGCTATGGAAGGAGAAGCGCCGCCGCGGCATTCTTGTAGTATGCAGAGACAGTACAAAGCTATTTTTTTTCCTTTCGCCTCCCTCTCTGCTCAGTGTCTCTTTGATCTGCCATCATTCTCTTATGCCGTGTCAGCATGTTGGAGAATTTATCTCATGGTTAACAAATTCTACATCTTAGGGTGTGTTTGGTTGTCTTCTCTAGCGGGCCTGGCTTGCATCTAAGAGCCAGGCTGCCTGTAGACAGGCTGTGTGTATGCAAGAGGGGTGTGTTTGGTTGCCTGCTTCATACCAACCAGGCCAGCAGGAGATGATGTTTGGTTGCCTGAATGCATAGGCAGATGCAAATTCAGATGCAAGGACTTGTTGTTTGATTGCCTGCATGCAGTTTGGTTGAGTTACCTCTTGCATGGGGTGGTGAGGTTACCATCAACCAGTACATAAGTTCTCATATCTAGTTTGAAAGTAATATTACATCAATTTTGTAATTAAAAATACAATGGCCACAACAAGGACAGAAAACAATAGAAGACAGTGAACTCATGTGAGTAAAGAAAATAAAAACAATAGAATTGTGCTCAGATCATGCACAAATGATTAAGGTAATCATCAAGGCAATGTAGTTGTGCTAAATTCTGTACAAGTAAGAAATCATAGCCAAGCAAGGACAGAAAACAATAGAAGACAGTGAACTCATGTGAGTAAAGAAAATAAAAACAACAGAATTGTGCTCAGATCATGCACAAATGATTAAGGTAATCATCAAGGCAATGTAGTTGTACTAAATTCTGTACAATTAAGAGATCATAGGCAAGCAAGGACAGAAAACAATAGAAGACAGTGAACTCATGTGAGTCAAGATAATAAAAACAACAGAATTGTGCTCAGATCATGCATGCATCATTCAGATCTTCATAACAGGCAAATGAGTTGTGCTCAGATCATGCACAAATATAGAAGGTAAGCATCAAGTGTTCATGACATCACAGGCAATGTAACTGACTGATCAAATACATCTGCACAGAGCTACTGCATCATCAACTGGCACCTTCAGCTACTAGCAGCGAGACCTACATCTAAACCACATAACCCAACCATGAGATACCTACTGACAGCATACAACACCTCTCTGAAATACCTACTGACTGTTTCAATGGACCTCCTAAAGTTTTGGTGGATCACTCTAAATCTCTGATTGTGTCCCACTACATGAAGGAACATTGCAACTTGTTCCTCCACAGAACTGTGTATGGTGTCCCTCAACAAGTTCCTCTCCCTAAACAGGTTACACAGATTGAAAAAGGGAGCTCTACGCATGCGAAGCATGTCAACACATTCTGTGTCATTGCAGTTATATATTTTGTTTAGGTTGGCTTGGCGTTCCTCATCCATGGCACTCATTGGGGCATAAGTAATCTGAGGACGTGAACTACGTGCCACCCTCAGCCTACTCATGAAGTATGCATAAATGACAGACACAAAAGCAGCAGCCTTTATCACAAGCATGCGTCTCTGCTCAGAAGGATTCATCTATACCAGTACAAATTGCAAAAACATGACTCAGTAACAAGTATCATTAGTGCTTAGAAAAAAACATTGCATCATCGCCTACTGCACAAGTGCTCACATATACTTGCATTCAGATTAAAAATCACCAGCATTTACTAAGAACATGTGCTCAGATTAATATTTACAGGCTACTATCATAGGCCAAGAACTTGTGCTCACTTTCAGAGTACATGTGAGCGTAAATAAGCAAGCATCATAGGCTAAGAACATGTGCTTCAAGTCATAGTAACATAAACATCATCGGCCAGAAAAAAAGGGCTGGGTAAAACAATTGTTACCGTCAAGTCCGAGCACACAAGCGTCACAGGGAAGCCTGAATCACACGATGCGAGCCAAAATAAAGCAGGATCTACACGGTAAGAAATGTGTTAGTACCAAATCCTTGAGAACAAATTGCAAAATCTAGATCGAAACCCTAGGGGAGGGGACTTGCCTTTTCAACTCCAACGAGATCAACCAGCACAGATCCGGCCCTAAAAATGCTCAAATACATAAGCACAACAACAAAAACAGAGAGGGAGAGGGGCAAAAACACCAGATCTGAGAGGGATTTGAGTATAGCTTACAAGATTTGCCTCAAAACACTGACGAATCGAGCCACAATCCTGCGGGTGAGGAAGAGGGAGAAGACCCAGATCAGCGACCGAACAGCATGGATCCGAATTGAGAGGGAGGAAGGTTTGCTCACCTGCTACCACGATGAGGAACTCGGCGACCAGACAGCAGGAAACAGAAGAGAAAGCGGAGAGGAAGAGGGCGAGCGCGACCTCAAGAATGGGGAAGAGGGGTCGCGACGGTGAGCATATAACGAGGAGGGATGGCGGGAAAGGGACGGCGGTAACCCTAGCGTTCCCGCGCGCGCCTCCCCATCTCCCGCCTGCACGCGCGGAGCAAAATTTTCTGGCCGCCATCGCCCGACCTCGCAGCTCGCGCGCCTGGCTCCCGAGAAACGGAGCCCACGGGCGTTTCTCCAGATGCAGGCGGAGGGGGCAAAATTGCATGACGGGAGCCAGGCCCTGGACCTCATCCAGGCAACCAATCGCAGCTGGGCTGCACCCCGGGAGCCTGGTTCGGTCATATGCACCGAACCAAACACGCCCTTAGTATCTGCAACAATTCAGGAAAGCGAAGCATACAGCGCGTGATTTAGGATGAATGGGAGAAACTGTATCAGGTGTGGCTCAGGAGCAGAAGAGGTGACCAAGGTTTGAAAAGAAAGGACAAGTGCATTGACATGGAATGGAGGTCGTGAGAAAGAGCATTATTTCTTTCAATATCTATTGTACAGGCAAGATAAAATAACCTGACATACAATGCACCAGATTGCGTTCAGAGCTGAAACCTACAAGTATGAACACCTATCCGATGGCGTTTAGCCCATACAAATATGAGCCACAGGTTAAAAAAAATTGTACAGCCAGGGTTAAAGAAAATATGGGACTGCACTCCTTGGCCCTCGCATCTGGTTGTTTTCCTCTGTCTCTGTGAAGAACTTGACCTCCCTTTCCTGCCAACAGAGCGAGAAAGGGCAAGATAAAGAACAAGAAAACCAGAACTACTGTAAGGACATACCAGTATATAAGATGCTGCAACAACTTGTCAGCTTAAAATTTTCTTTTAGCAAAATTAGATGGAAGCCACTGGAAGTTTCTTAGTTTTAATTGTTATACCGATAAGAGGCACAAAGAAAAGGCTTTCAACACTTGAACTGATCCAACTCCCAGCTACATTAAGTACACTATGTTGAAGGAAGAAGCAAATTCCTATACAGAGGAATTTCTGAGTCTGTTCCCTACATGAGTAAGCTATCAGGGATCATGAGCTTCGACAGCTCATCTACAAACAAAATAGAGTCACCTTACATCCAATATGTACACAGTAGAAACTTGGCTTCATGTAAACTATCAAAGATCAACAAAATACAATGATTACTTGAATGTTTCTAATGCAAGTAAAACATCCTCAATTCGAAGTTGGCCATCCAAATACCAGGAGAAAAAACAGATAACAAAAAAGGGATTAAGAGCTGGTGCATGAATGGGGATGAAGTGAACTGCCATATTCTCACTGAAGCTTAGTATAGAAGCAACATTGCCACATCTGTAGCAATAATTAGGCGCAGACCACACCTAGAAAAAGGAGAAGATCTAGTGAGAGTATGGAACTACATTTTGAGGAAGTCGACATGCGAAACGAAAACTCACAGTTACAAGGCCTTTATCAAACATGTACTTTAGGCCTTCCTGGACCAGTTGATGGGCCCGGCAAACTAACTCAATCTTATTAATATGGTTGAACTGCATTGAGAAAAGGCACAGCAGTAAGAAGCTTGCACTTGACTTATTATACTATATAACATAAGTAAAGAAATGAAAAGAAAAGAAAATTTATTTTCTTACCTCTTGAGTCACCCTTGTTCCAAAAAGCCAACCTGCTCCACGGGGACTAACTGCCCATGTATCTATCTCTTCCGGGTCACTCCACATCAGATCACAGAAAGGCCCTTCGTGGGGAATTTCACAATTGTGATCGATGACTCGTATCTGGCCACAACAAAATGTGGATTGTCCTTCAGTTAATGACTCGTATCCTTCAGCTCCACTAAACTAGCATTTTCCATATTACGTATGGCAGCATGGGTGGCTTGCACATTTTTCTCCCCAAAAGAAAAAAAAAGCATCACAAATTTTGTAAAGACAAACCACACATAGAAAATTGGTGTACAGTTAGACTAACTGACAACCACTTATTTTCTTGATGCAGGTTATAGCCACTTATTATCTGATGCAGTGATGCTTCTATTAATGAATGTATCCTTCAAAACATAAAGGGCACAACATGCTCCCAACTAATTTGGCAAAGGACAGGATAAGAAGGCCATAATATGGCATCAGAATTTGTAAATAAACACATTTTATGTTATGATAGTTCATCAGGACAATGTAAATGGAAACCTCTTGTGAAATAAATACAAACAAAGAGAATCACTAACCTGATCAACAGTCCGTACATCAGGTGAAAGGCCACCATGAACACAAAGGACCTAATATTCAACATGACATTGAGTATCATTTGACAGCATTTGCTTCTCACTTGTCATGGCATAAACTCACAGCATACAATTTCTTAATCTGTAACTTGCCGTGCCATTGATGATTGCTGAAAGAGTAAGGTAATCAAAAACATCAGTACAATATCGCCATGCATTGGCATTTCCATACTTCCTCTGACACTCATCATAAAAACCATACACCTAAAAGAAGAAATAAATAAATTAGCTTTTCCCGTGACAGAGAGCCAGCAGGCGCACAAATGAACCAAACTAATTGAGATTCCAATTTCAAGAGAAATGTGTGAATGCAAATTAAGGTAACTGCAAAGAGGGGAAACAATCTTTATACAGACAGAATTACCTGTGTCAACTGCCTGCTTTCATGATTCCCACGTACAAGGGTTATGTGGGCAGGGTACCTACAACACGCAGAAAAATGAATGAAACAACAAGAAATTTGAATGGTGCTTCGTATATGTTTATAATCTGAGCTTCCTAAAATGATGAATTAAGAAGAAGCCTCCAGAAAGAGCAAAACAAGTTTGGAATCAAATAGAAATAACTGATTAGACTGATCAACTAAAATGGAGCTAAAACAAGTTATTTTGGAGCTAAAACAAGTTTGCGACTCCTAGGAAATTTTGATAAGGAATAAAGGCCCAATGTTTCGCTCTGTAGATAAATATGGTATCTATCGTAACCACCTTTACATTTCAACTTACTTAGGCAGCTAACAGTAATAGATAAAAACTTTCTAGAAGCATTTTATACCAAATCCCATGCCCAATCGCTAACTAGAACATCGTAAAATTACTGGCAAGCAGTGTTTTAGAAAATCGGGCAGTGGATTGGTTCGTAGTACCCAGGTGGCAAAAAAAAATTTCAAACAGGACCGACAAACTAAAAAGTACAAGGTAAATTGATCTTGACACTATTTTGAATAAGGACCAAGGAAACCAGCAGCAAATTGACATGTATGCATGAAAGTTCAAATTCAATCGCCATAATTGTGTAGATTCTAGGCATAATTATGAAGGTCCTAATTTCTGTAAAAGTTATCTGGATGTTTCTCATGTAATTCAATAAGACTCGTTTGTTGGTTACATGACATCAAAGAAACAAAGTCATAATTGGGTCAGTAATCAAGTACTTAGTACTTAGTATAATGCTCAAGACTCTATGGCATCACATTGACCACGACGAAACAATACCCAAGCAGGCATTTAATGTAACACCTTGCTTTTAGGAGCAAAAGGATTGTGAAGACCTCTAGGCTGTTGAATCCGCGATCCACAAAGTCACCCTGCAAGCCAATCCAAGCTCAGGTCAGGAATCAGGGATACCAATCCAACAGGATATTTAACCATAAGAACAGACCATAAATATATAATTCGTATCGGGGACATGCCCTCCAGTCGCAAAAAGTTTCATCAGGTCATGAAACTGGCCGTGGATGTCACCACACACTGTCACAGGGCTGTTGACAGGCTGCACATTCGACTCCTCGATGAGAATCTCCTTCACCTGAACCATTAACACACAGAGCCGTCGATCATAACAGAATTCATAGAGCACACCCACACAACAAATAGATACGAAGTCCCGATATAACACGGGAATCGGAGAAGAAAAATGCCCACGAATTCCCAGCTCAGCTTATCCGACAACAACAGGTAGAAGAAAAATGCCCGGGGCAGAGACAAAACCGAGGAGGGAGGACAGCATCGGAGAGTCGAGAGGAGCGTACGTATTCGCAGAGGGACTGAAGCTCGTGTTCGGCGAGGTGCTGCCCCTCCTTGACCGCCGCGATCCACAGATCCAAATCCATCAAGCCTAGGCGGCTGAAATTCCCAGCGCCGAGCCGCCAATTCGAGCCTCCCGCTATGGAGTAGTGTAGTATGGATTGGGGCTCCGTGGATTGCTGTAGTAGATTGGGGTAGGTGGTGAAGATGAAATTACCACGACGGCGTGGAGAGAACAGTTCCGGAATTCCGGGCTGGCTGCGATTTGTGTCAGCTATAGTCATATGAAAGGATATTCCCCCATTTATATTTTTTAAATAAAATATTTCCTCATTTACACTGGCAACATTGGATTTGTCTGCTCGTGGCTAAGGGTGTGTTTAGTTCGCGAAAAAGTTGTTGTACTACGTTTCGGTTTTATTTGACAACTATTATCTAACTATGGAGTAATTAGTATCAAAAAATTCGTCTCGTTATTTACAACTAAATTGTACAATTAGTTATATTTTTTAACTACATTTAATACTTCATGCATGTATCGTAAAATTCGATGTGATGTGCGTCAGTGAAAAATTTTAGAAACTTTTTGCGGAACTAAACACAGCCTAAGTCGTCTGGGTGGTCCGTGTTGGCGTGTTGGTGCCATCGTAGAAGGATTTATTTATTTGCTCTTACACCCCCCTTAATGGCCTATATACGTATAAATCATAAATGAAATTGGACCCTCCTATAATTATCTTAAAATAATGTGTTTAAGTATGAATTAAAAATTCAGTGTTTTCCTCCTTCCAAGATTCCATATATGTTGTGTAATAGAGAGGGGCTTACATTCCAAGGTCGATGCTGCACAAAAGTAGACCTAGTGGCCTAGCCTAAAACAAGGTAAATTACTTTAGAGAAAATTTTCTATTTGACATTACTAGCTTTTCTAATTTCTTCATCATTAAAAAATTTAAAATTCTCTATTTGACACTAATTATGAGTTTCATCCTGAATTTGACCCTCTATTAGTTTTTCCATCCAATATCTGTTAACTGCCAGATGAAAAAATAAATATGTCCTCCAATCGATGGCGGCGCGCAGCCAGGGTTAACCATTTCGTTTTCCGGTCAAATCCCGGTGTTTAGCGGAAACGGAATTCCGTTCCGAAATTTCGGTAAATTTCGGCGAATTTCGTTGAATTTCGGTCGAAATTTGTTGAATTTTGAATTTGAAAATGAAATATACCGAAAAATACCGAAATTTCGGATCCCGGTAACTAGCGGAAACGAAAATTTTTCCGAAATTTCGGCGAAATTTCGCCGAAATTGTTAACCCTGCGCGCAGCTCACACGCCACGTCGTGGGCACGCAGGACTATGTCACCCCCTACCTCGAGTTCCGGTTGGTGGCCGGCCCTGTGTTTTTTGGGGCCTGGGGCAAAACCACAATTGGAGATCACTAATTGATACAGGCACCCAACTACATCAGTTGCAAAAGTTGATTTCGATATATTATAAAAAATTATATGGTGAAAATAGTGTTATATTATTATACCAAAAGTATAATTTGCAAACTGATGATGGTAACACTTACTAGATCATTTTGAACAATTTCTTGTCGCATTTCTCGACACGAAATCATCGATAATGGTATTGAGATCAATCTGGTCCAACAGCAGCTTCTCAATGCATAAAGTTGCCAAACAATTTAACCTTTCTTGAGACATTGTAGACCTCAAGTAGTTCAACAGTAGTTTCGACTTTGAAAAGTTTCTTTCAGCTGGATCAGCTATGTTCTCAGGATCACTCACATTGTTATCATCTTCTTGGATGTCAATGTTTTCTTCTGAACCACCATTAATTTGTTCCTCCACTGCAATTATGGCCAACTCCTCGACATTCCTTGAAGGGTTTGAATTTACCTTAACAAATCTGTCAAGGGCTCCTTTCTGTGATGCTATGAACTCATCTTCTCTTTTCTTTTTTTTTCTTTTTTCGCTGCCTGATGGATACTTTTTACTTCTAGATGACATGTCATCACACGCCTGGAAATTAAGATGAAGAAAAAAAATACAAGTGGCTCAAAACTAGGGCACAACTAAAATTTACAAGAACTTGCATCCCTAATCCCTTTCTCCTTAACAAATGGAAATCCTAGTAGAGCTGAATCAAGTGCTAATTAGTTTGGGATCGAAGCTTCCTACCTTTAGGCGTTAGGGGAAATCGATCGGCCGAGGGCGAGGGCGCGAGGTGATCTGCGATCAGTCAATCACAGCATTGCGGCGGTGCGGACTGCGGAGGCAGGGCGCAGAGCTCTGACGAGGAGGCGAACAGGCGGCCGATTTCTCGGTGGCTTCGACGATACGCCAGCAGTCTGTACGCCCCAGTCGCCAGGAAGATGGATGGCTGCCTCAAGGGCCAAGGCTGTCGAGGGGCTGATTTGAGTTTGGGCTGAATTGAGTTTGGGCTGAATCGATGGATGGTGCTCACATGTTTTGTAACAGGCTAGCTCTTATATATACTACACGTATACGTGATGGGGCCCCTTCAATCCGGGGGCCCAGGGCGACTGCCCCGCCTGCTACTACTACAGGGCCGGGCCTGCAGCAGCGGAGAAGCCCAAGCACCAATCACTCCGTTCGCTGGGCTGGAGCGGGAGCTGGTGGCTGGAGTGGTGTGAGAGAAAAATAATGTTGACCGGCTGGTGGCTGGAAGCTGATGCTAGAGCGGTGTGAGAGAAAAACACTGTTGGGCTGGAGGTTGCTGGAGCTGCCGAACAGAGTGAATGCGTGCAACAACGGTGTGTGTAATCTCGCATAAAAATAAAAAAAATGCCGTTCATCGTGCTGTTGCCGTTGTAGCTTGAAAGGGCGCTGATCTTCATTTTTTCTCTATTGATAAAGGTATGGTAGTAGATAATTTATCCTGTACATAGTTCAAACGAAAATATCCCAGTGCTAGATCTAGGCTAATTTGTGTTCTCCGTTCACCCAACCAATATGCTCTCAACATGCAGTGGTAGATGAGGCGGGCGGTGGCGGATGGCAGCGGAGGAGATCAATCGAAGTTGGAGAAGGTGGCTAGGATTAGCCGTTAGCGATGACGACAGCAGAGAGGGTTGGGGCAGCGACATTTCACATTGGGGCCGGGGAAGCCAGACGCACGTGGAGTCGAAGAGGGCTGATCTAGATTAGCAATATCTATCTATCTATACTATAAGAAACCAAAACAATTGAAATTTTTTTACCAAAATTAACCTTTCTATACCTCTCATGGCGTCCCCATCTATTCTATACTATAAGGAACCAAAACAATTGAAACTTTTTTTACCAAAATTAACCTACCTATACCTCTCACGGCATCCCCACGTGTCAGGCATCAACCTAGCTTACCCACCCGCCTGTACCCACGTTCGTTCAAAATTTGAATGAGCCCGCGGCCGCCAATCATGTGACGGCAATCATCACGTTCACGTTGACGTCCTGTATTTCCTTCTCCTGTATTTCCTTCTATAGCCCACGTGGACGTCGATTTCCATGATTGTGCCTAGCTTCCATTGATAGCTTCTCTTACCATTGTTCCTCCCTGATCACACAACGTCGCCGGCGCACGACTGCCTTGGACCAGTGGACACGGCGGAACAACGACGCATACCTCAGCGTCTTCATTCGCGCCAAGGCAAAGTCGCCGGCGTGCGACTGCCTGGGACCGGTGGACATGGCGACACAGTGATGCCGAGCTCGGCGTCCTCATCCGCGCCGAGGCAACATCGCCGGTGCGTGACTGCCTGGGCCCAGCGGACACATCGACACAGCGACGCCGAGCTCAGGTGCGTGCCGCAGTACACGGCGAGGACTATCCTTCTTTGTTACCATGTTGTGATAGCTCGTCAGATCCCGATCCCCCACGTTGCTCATTGGACAAGGTGCGTGTTTTCTCCATGGCGTAGAACGTGAAGCAACTTCATCTAGCGAGGTTTATTCTTTCTTTGTTTCGCCATCCTGGTATAGCACCGCGCCCTCGTCGGCGACGATCCGAGTCGACGCGCCGCGACCGTCGCAACTGCGCAGGACGGCAGCGAGCACGACGACGTGGTTGTGCCGGTGGGAGACACTGCACCTCCTGACTTGGTCCTTCGCCGCCCCCTCGGCGGCGGCGATCCACGCTCCCGGCGGCTAAGGCTAGCGTGCCGGAGGGCTCGTCGCGACTAGCCCCATCGATCCGCTACGGCACTACGCCAAGCCCTAGCGGGATAGGGGGGCTGCCGCTTTCGAGAGGGCATTGATCGCGCGTCGACCTTAGTGCACTTCTGGCATCATAGATGGACACAGGGGGCCGTCGCGGTAGTAAGCGACCAAGGCTACGTGATGATTGTTCATCCCAAACAGCGATCCCTATAGGTATGTATATATACATCTTGATGCTTTCTTATATAATGTGATGTGATGTATATCACATACACGATTGATTATTGTGTCCCATGGCGAATTTCTGCAGTCCCATGGAGATGGGCCGTCCACTTTCCGATGTCACAAACACGTTTGAATCTTCTGTTGCAAAGAGATCTAGGACAACAGCAACAAACTCATCTGATGCAGGTTGTATTTAGACTAGATTAATTTCGGTAATTTTTTTCATAAGCAATGGTAGTGCTCATTGAGTTTTTTGTGTTCAGGGCTTTCAGCGTTAGATCTAAAATGACAAAGGGACAGAGATAGGTATGCAAAATTGACAGATGAGCAAAAGGCGTAGAGGAATGCAAAAAAAAGGGAGAATTACGCCCGCAAGAAGACTGAGCAAGTTCTATTTGCGCTAGGTGATCCCAAAGATGATGAGGTTCCTCCTGCTATACCAGCATCAGGTTCATGCTGTTTGTAACAAAAAAAATTATTCAGTCTGACGAGCACGTTTCCATTAATATGATAGATTTATAATGATTTATTTGTCTTTTCGACAAGTTTAACACAACTTTTTCCCATATCTCGACCCGTCCATGAAGTGTCCCGCATGGTAGATACAATTATTGTCAATGCTAGCCCATCATTAGGTAAGTACACTTGTGTCAATGCTGACCCATCGTTTGCTCTCAAACAATCCTTGGTGCTCACACCTGATAATTATGGGAAAAATTTTGATAAAAGATACATATAATATGGGTATATGGCTTTTATTTTCTTGTTCAGTGAACTGTCAAGAACAAACACCTCAGGCTATTTGTACTTCCAAAACATTGTTGGAGGTCACACCTGAATCTGTGGGAAATAAATTGAAAAAAGGTACATATAACCTAATTATATGGCTTTTCAATAGTTGTGAATTTTATATGGCTTCGTGCTAATTTATGTTATTTTTTTGTTTAGTGAACTATGAAGAACAAACACCTCAGGCTATCTGTGCTTCCAATAATTTGTTCGGGATCACACCTGAATCTGTGGGAAGTAAATTGAAAAAAGGTACATATAGCCTGATTATATGGCTTTTCAATAATTGAGATTTGTATATGTGTAATAATGGTTATATGGCTTTGTAGTAATTGACTGACCCATGCAATTTATGATTACAATTTATATAGGTAATGGTTATATGGCTCTGTATTAATTTTAGTTATTTTCTTGTTCAGTGAACTGTGAAGAACAAACGCCTCTGTCCATCGCTTCCAGTAATTTGTTCGGGATCACATCCAAATCTATGGGTAATCCCTTGAATAATTGAAAATTTTAATGTATTTATGTCTTTGTAATCCTTTAATTTATGTACCTTTTCAGGAAACTTTGATGAAAATACACCAGAAGAAAATTTGAGAGAAAGAAAAAGGAAACTTTATGCTGCTATGTCCGCGGGTGATAAACAAGATAGAATTCGTAAACAGAAAAACACGTGAAGCTAATAGGCAAACTAAAGAGGATGCGTGCCGAATGAGGTTGCAGAACCCTTGCTCGCAAAATCACGAGTCCAGCGTTTCTAAATACCCTATCACCAGGAGTGGTACACGAGGTGATGGTTGTTGTTGTTGTTGTTGTTGTTGTTGTTGTTGTTGTTGTTGTTGTTGTTGTTGTTGTTGTTGTTGTTGTTGTTGTTATTATTATTATTATTATTATTAATGTTATTATTACTATTATAACAATCTGGGTTAAGTCATTCTGATCGGTTTGTGCTTTCCTACCAGGTGTGAATGGTGGAAAACCAGTATTTGACTCTGGTGCACGTGCGGCACGCGAGGATGAGCATGTTGATAGTCTCAACGCGAGGATGATTGAAAAGTTTTCTGGAAAAGAGAAGATTTACTTCAGTCATGATTTGGTAGATGATGACTCAACTAATAAATATTCTCTTGATTTTCTGAACTCAATTACTCCAAATGGTCTTCCTCCGCATGAGCTTAAGATTAAGAAGAATTGTCCTATCATACTCCTTCAAAACCTGGATCCTCATAACGGACTTCGCAATGGAACTCGGCTGGTAGTAAAGGCATTTGAGGACAATGCAATTGATTGTCAAATTGTAAATGGATAACACGCTGGAATGCGTGTTTTTATACCAAGGATACCCTTATCTCCATCGGAGAATATTTCACTATCTTTCAAGTTCAAGAGAAAACAATTTCTAGTAAGGCTCAATTTTGTAATGACTATAAACAAAGCTCAGAGTCAAACTATCCTGAATGTTGGAATTTATCTTCCAGAACCAGTTTTCTCCCACGGACAACTATATGTTGTCTTATCCAGAGGTGTTTCGCATTTTAATACATGGATGTTGGCCAAACCTAACAAAGATGTGGATCCCACTCGCAAAAGAACCAAAAATATTGTTTTTAGGGATATTTTACAGACTTCAAAATAGAGCCATTCATACTTTAATGCAGGTATCTCACTTGATTTATACTATTTAATTTGAGTGTAAATGCTATTGGTTTTTCTTGAGATGTTATAATTTCAAAGGGACAGTTTGATTTTTTTACTCCATGCTACAGTGATAGTCATCAGTCACATCGGGGTCCATCATCATTGGAATAATATGAGTTGGAAGTCAAATCCTGGCGACCGCGGCCGAAGCTCCTGCATTATTTGATTCGCATGTTATATGCCATGCGTAGGTGCATTTTGTAAAAGGGTAGTATGCTTGTGAAGTTCTACAGGTATAATATTATTATGGTTTGATGAAGCTTTCTAACTTAATTGCGCCCAAGATTGGTGTCTATTGCAATGAATGCTATTTTTTGGATGGAATTGTGGTGTGCATTAATGGATACATGTATTTGCAACAATGATAACAACTTGATGGATAATTAAAATAAAATTAAAAGGATAGTATGTGTGTGAAGTGCTACAGGCATAATATTATTATAGTTTGATGAAGTTTTCTAACATAAAAATGCCCAAATATTGGTATCTGTTGCAATGAATGCTATTTTCACTACTAGAAAACGGGCCTTGGGGACCGGCTGAGAATGGCTAAAGGCACCGGTTGGGAAATCGGTGCCCCGCAACCGCGACCAATGGCCTCGCCTTAAGACACCGGGTTTTTCAACCGGTGCCTTAGGCTTCCATTGGTACCGGTTGGAAAACCAGCCAGTACCAAAGAGGCTGCCACCCTGACGTAAGGTGGCAACCCCTTTGGTACCGGTTG
Source organism: Panicum virgatum (assembly GCF_016808335.1). Lineage (NCBI taxonomy): Eukaryota > Viridiplantae > Streptophyta > Magnoliopsida > Poales > Poaceae > Panicum > Panicum virgatum. The sequence goes on along the minus strand of NC_053147.1, from coordinate 17,371,378 downwards.
GTATTTCCAACCGGTACCAATGACCTTTTTCTTTTTTTTCCCAAATCCAGTTTTGTTTGTTATATTTATTACTGTTTATTCTTTTATAATTGCTAAACGCACTCAAGCTCTACAGTACTATACGTTCATTGGTCGTTCGTGTTTGTTTTCAGAGAATATTTGAAACTAACTAAAAGTGAAATGCGAGCATATAATTAAGCTAATTAGATGAACTAATATATTTACAAATTTACAAACATCAAGGCATAATATTTAAAAATATTTACAAATGTACAAGTCATGTTAGCAGTCTAACTACTAGTCCCCTCAGGAGGTCGATGGAAGTCCTCTATAGATGTGACCGTCGTGGTAGAACTCGCCTCTAGGATCCAAGATCTCGTTCAAAATGAATCCGGCGAGCTGCTCGCACACGGCGTTGATCCGATTAGTAGAGTAACATTCATCCCCCATTTGAGACATCTATCATTTTGGAAAAAAGGATTAACATCATGTGCGTTAGTACAATTATGAAAATATACTAGTGAACGGTTTGGACGTACTCTCGTTTCTTCATCAGTAGCCTTCCCGCATGGAGTCATGATGTGCAAGTAGTCGCATACGTAGTACCCGCACCAATCAGTTCCTTGTTGTTGTCTCGCACACTTAAGGAGAAATAAATAAATTACTCAATTTATAGAACAATTTGGGATTATATACTTAACTAGACAAATCTTTATGAATGAACTTACCGAATAATCCATGTTAACATTCAGTTCGGGCCTCCATTGACCACGTCCTTTGTTATTTTTCACAAATTTTTTCCAAACCCTGCACTCAAAGTTAAGTTTGATATTCAGGAATTGTTATTAACAGAAAAAGGATTTGATTGTGCAAACTGAACTTACCTGTTCAAGGGGTCTATGATATGTTGGATTGCGGACTTTGGATTTCTCATTGAGTCAAAGACTATAAGATTGCCGGTCTCTACGGAAAGTATGAGTAAAATCCAATGATAACTGCAGATATAGATAGGATATATACATAAATGTATTAGACAACTTAGTATTTATTTAGTAATATAACAGAGGATTGAGTCGACCAAGGCTTACCCAAAGTTGTATGGTATGAATATATAGGATTTGTAATTTTGCCTAGCCAATGAATCGTACATGTTTTGGCACGTTTCCTTGTAACTTTCGTTGATCAATTTCTGGTTGACTAGCAAAGGAGACATGAAGCCGATCTGATGGTGCCATCCATGTTTTCGTCTTCTTTGGATCTCCTGTCTAAACGATGCAACCGAAATTTTATAATGCACACATATAATTATGTTCTTGTTAACAAAAAGTATTAATGTAGAGGTAAGTGATACTTACAAAACCCAAATGGTGATGATAGAGGCGTCGAGGGCTTGTCGATGGTAAATGTGATATAAATTTTGGAAGTACACCCAGAAGTCGTCCTCCCCGCGGAAGAAATCATGGTCACGATACTTGACTCCAAACATTTTCCCTTCGTCATTCGCCATTCGCAAGTACCATCTATGCAAATTGAACATCTGCGTGCCTAGACTTTTCTCCTCTTCCTCAGTGACAAAAGGTTTTCCATGCTGAAATGGAGTAATAGCGCGAGCGATAGGGATTTTTGCCTCCACATGCCCCGTTGCCTCCTCTAGCGTTAATCTAGTTTCAGAAAGAAATATTGCGGCATGTAGGTCCGCCTGGAGTTGTATGTCCGTCGGGTGTAGGAGTGGCAACCCTGGCACCCGGAGGGGCTCGAGTTCTTTTTGTTGTGTGCCAAGCTGAGGAATGGTCTTGCCACATTTTTCTTCAGATTTCTCACCTTGTGTGCCTTTGTCAGAGTACGATCATAGTTCTAGGGTAAGCTTTTCGGTTTTGGTGGGTTGTCTAGGTTTGCGAGAAGCTTTTTCAATAGTTCTAGAGGTACCTTTTCCCTCGGCGGGGGGACTTTAGGCTTCAATTGTTCTTTTATATATCGAGCAGTCTCCTCTTCCAACTCCTCAGCGGTTTTCTCGTAGGTTAATTGTCTTTCGACCATTTTCTGCTTCTTCTTTGAGGGTTCCGCCGCTGGGAGGGATGCTGTCTTTTTCTTTCCCTTTTCTGGTGTAGGAGGAGTTGGAGTACTCGTGGCCCTTTGCGCCGGCGGAGACGGTGGTGAAGGAGGTGGTAGTAGGGACGGCGGTGAGGTAGGCCGCGGAGACGGGCGATCGGTCTGCACGGGAGCCGTTGTGCTTGCAGTAAGTTTGATGTCGGCCTTGCGCCATAGAACGACCCTGTGCAGTGCGTCTCCCAATGTCTTCTCTCCATCCCCTCCAACGAAGTCGAGCTCAAGATCCTCATTGTTTCCAACTATCTGCTCGACTGTGACGGAGGTGTAGCCAGGGGGTATCAGCCTTCCATGAATTGTAGTAGAATGATTCAGGGGCAGGGCTGACCCGTATGCGACATGAATGGATATATTTCTTGCTCGCACATGAAGCTCGCACGGTGTCGGCATGGTGACATCATCCACTGGATACCTTTGGTCATCTACCGCCGTTGGCTCAATCTGGGGTTGCTGTTCCGCTTGTACGTCGGGCGCCGCTGTGGATGCACAGCTGCTGCATCGCTGAGAGGCCGGGCTTATCACAACATCCGGGTGCGACCCAGCAGTGCCCCTTTGGCTCAGAGCTAGCTGCACCGCCTCATTGACCTTGGCGTCCATCTGAGATTCCAAGGACGCAACCTTCTTGTTCATCTTTTCTTCTATGGCACGAAGTTTCTCTTCCTGTTCGGCTTTGCTCTTTCAGTGAGTTTGTAAGAGGGATCTCCGGCCCAAGCAACTTTCCATGGGACCACGCCGATGCCGCGGGCTCGTCCAGGGTGTTCCGGATTCTTTAATGTCCTTGTCAGCTCATCATTCTCCCTTTGAGGATGGAATGTTCCTTGTTGAGTCTCATCTATTGCAGCGACTAGATCGCAGGACACTTCTTGCATATGCTCGGGCACGACCAAACTTCCATCAAACTGGATTAGTGTCACGCCACTAGCAAATAACCACCACTTGGATCTATCCGGCCAATCCCAAGTCGTCGGCCTGATGCCTCTATCCATAAGGTCCTGCTCCATCTTCTGCTATTTTTTAACTGACTTCTTGTACCCGGCAGCCCCAAGGTGGTGGCTATACTTCTTATTTGCTGCATTCATCTTGGCTTGTTCAGATTTTTTTTGGGCTTCCTCTGATAGTTTGTATTGTTTGAACTCCTCCCAGTATGGTTTAACCTGAGGAAGATCGTCCCAGTTCGGCTCCTTATCCTTCTTGATGTAATTGGTGTACAACTTCTTCTTGAAAGTTGCAAAGGCAAGGGCCATCTTTCTCAAGGCACATTTCTTCACAAGTTCTTGGTCAACTCCTTCAGAAATAGTGAACATATCCTTGAGTTCTGCCCATAGCATTTCCTTCTGATGTGCAGGCACGGCGTGTTGCTGTTCTTCGGGTTTGGTCGTTTTCCATAGTCTTGTGATGATCGGAATTCTTGCCCGAACAATAACCCCACATTGGTTGACAAATTTTGTGCTAGCATCCTCAGGAGCACTTGGACAGCCCTCTGCGTCCACTTCTGTGACGACCTGTCTTCCCTCCATTTTCTTGGTTGGCCGGCGTCTCCCTTTTGACTGGCTCAACGAGGTCGATGCGGAGGTCGACTAAATTACAGAAATGATATGTTAATCGCAAAACTAATCTACCGAAGTCACCATGCATATAGTTTTAAGATTCGTACTAGAACATGCTGCTGTTGATCGGGCGGCGGCGCAAAGTCATCATCTTCTTCATCGGCATCTCCAGATATATTCAGGAACGAATCAGCTGTCCGAGCATCTTCTTCAGCGATTGGCTGGGTGGTGTTGGCCCTCGTATCTTCGTTTATTGCATCCAACATGTATTGCCTGGCGGCCTGCTCATCACCGAAGGGGCCCATCCTTAACTGAAACCGTAAAAAATGTGTTAGAGTATGTGTCCATCCTTAAATGAAGCAGGAGAATTCAATTCTTTGAACGAATATGCGTGTTTGAGAGAGAGTGTGTGTGTATGTTAGAGGGACAGAGAAAGAGAGAGAGTTAGTGAGTGTGTGTGTGAGTCAGTGTTTGTGTGTGTGTGTGTGAGTGTGTGTGTGTCTCGAGGGTCAATACTTTATACAATTGTGTTAGAGTGTGTTAGAGAGAGTGTGTGTGTGTTAGAGTGTATTAGACTGTGTGTGTTAGAGGGAGAGAGAGAGTGTGTGTGTGTGTGTGAGTGAGAGAGAGTGAGTGTGTGTGTGAGTGAGTGTGAGTGAGTGAGTGTGTACAAGTGTGAGTGAGTGTGTGTGTGTGTGTGTGTTAGTAAGTGAGTGAGCGAGAGACCGAGCGTGTGTTTGCGTGTTAGCGCGAGTTTGCGAGCTTGATCAGTAATATAAATGACACATTTGAATTAAGAATGAAGAATACGTGTAATTAAAGCCTTTGGATGATATAATTAAATAATAAATACATGAGAGATACAAACACTTTATATATAAATACATGATTAAATACTTGATTAAATACATGATGAAATAAAGACTTTGAATGACATAATTAAATAATAAATATATGATACATACAAGTCTTTATCAAATATATAATAAAGAAAACACTATATCCATAATTGAATTCTAAAAATATTTCTATAATTCAATTCAAGTTAATATATCTAATAATACAAACACTTTATAAATTCTAGTTAATATATCTAATTCTCACTAATTCTCATGAATTCTCTCTAATTCTTTACTAATTCTAGTGCATGCAATAAAAGTTGTAGATCTAGTTATAAGGAACCCATAACAGTTGAGTTTGCATTTTTCTGATTTTTCTATGATTTATTATCGATTTTACATGTTTTATGTTTTTTGAAACAAAAAAACGAGACTTTGCAGTTAGGCCCCTAGAAAGAAATACAGTTCGCGGTTAGGCCCCTGGCCGGAGACAGAGCAGGGGATACGGCTCTGGCGGCCGGAATCCAGCGAGGAGGCTCGCCGGCGGCATGCGGCCCGTGGGTGAATCGCTAGAGGAGACCTAGGTCTACCTAGAGAGGGTCTTCGCGCGTGCGGAGGTGGCCTGTGGAAGCGGATCCGCGGGCGCAGGCAGTCGGTGGCGAGGTCAAGCGGCGGTGGCACTGCTCCGGTGACGGGCTCGGGCGGAGAGTGTGCCGGGGAGGTTTGCCTCTACCTGGTGAAGTTCTTTGGGGGGGGCGTCTTGCACGGATTCGGTGCGGATGAAGGAGTTCACCGCACGGGTCTCGACGGCGGCGTTCGCGCCGGGGGCGAGCGGCATTCCCACCGAGCTCCGAGCGACCTGCATGGGGAAAAGCGGTGTGTGAGCTTGAGGGAGGGAAGGCGAAGCTTGATAGGGGGTTGTCGTGGTTTGGGGGTGACCGGGGATGGGTGCTCCGCGGCGGGGTGGTGCTCGGCGGTGGCAATGGCGATGGCGGGCGGCGTTCCAGGGCGTAGGGAGGAGAGTGGGGGCTCGGATTGGGGTGGAATGGAGAGGGGAGGGGCCGGAACGTGTGATGCGCAAGCAAAAGGTGGAGGAGAAGGGCTGGTAGGGGTCGGCCATGGCGGCGACGGGCGGTGTTCTGGGCGTAGGGGTTTGGGGGCTCGGCTCTGGGTGAAAGAAAGGATTGGAGGGGGTGTACCTGTCGAGGTGACCGGGGAGAGCCGGACCGAGGTGGCAGCGCGAAGGGGAGGGGGCGCCGGCGTCGAAGCGGAGGCGGAGGCAGCGCCGGCGCACCAAGACGGGTCGGGCGGGGGTGGCCAGGCGTCGGCGTCGCGGCGGAGAGAGGTCCAGGCGTCGAGGCGGCGGCGGTGGACGACCGGGCGGCGGCGGAGGACGATCGTCGGAGGTGGCGACGGCGGACGATCGGGGGCGTCGAGAGGGCCGGCAGTGGAAGGAACAAGTGAGGAAGAAGGAAACAGGGCAGGAACTTATATATATCCCAAAGGCCTTAGGTACCGGTTGGTAAGTCCAACCGGTGCCTAATAGGTCCTAAGGCACCGGTTTGTAACTCACCCGGTACCTAAGGTAACCCATAGACACCGGGTGATAGTCCACCCGGTACCTTAAGCCTACAACGGGCGGGAATTGAAAAGTGCCTAAGGCACCGGTTAGAAACAAAAAACCGGTGCCTAAGGCTTCTGAAATATTTGTCCTTTAAGTCTTTTGCCGCCATTGAGATCGATAACACCGTGTAACGCAGTGGTAACCCTAACTATTCTAATCGCCGAGGCCCAGGTTCGACTCCCGCACGACCGTTTTTTTCGCCAAGTATTTGGTACCGGTTGTAGTTTTCAACCGGTACCAATAGGTTATTTACAAAATCAAATAATTGAATAGTAAATCATTTAAATGCCTAATATATCTAATAATTGCATAATAAATTATTTAAATGCACAATAAATCGGATAATTGCATAATAAATCATTTAAATACATAATAAATCTGATAATTGCATAATAAATCATTAAAGTGCATAATAAATTGGGTAATTGCATAATAAATCATTAAAGTGCCTAATAAGTCGGATAGTTGCATAATAAATCATTAAAGTGCATAATAAATCGGGTAATTGCATAATAAATCATTAAAGTGCATAATAAATCAAGTAATTGCATAATAAATCATTAATGTGCCTAATAAATCGGATAATTGCATAATAAATCATTAAAGTGTATAATAAATCGGGTAATTGCATAATAAATCATTAAAGTGCATAATAAATCGGGTAAATGCATAATAAATCATTAAAGTGCCTAATAAATCTTATAATTGCATAATAAATTATTTAAATGCATATTAAATCTGATTATTGACTAATAAATCAGGTCATTGCAAAATAAATCTGATAATGTTCACGGAAAATATTACAAGACATAATCATTCAACTAAGGGAATATTAACGATGGTTCGCTTTATAATCGTCCCTTCATTATGATCATGACGTGCGTACGGAGACTCCTCTTCGGCTAAAAGATTACTTGTGTCAACCTCCACTGCGAACGGAGTCATATCTTCAACCTTATTGTATTCTTCTTCATCTGTGACATCGTCGACTCCCACAATTTTTCTTTTTCCTACCAGAACAATATGGCGCTTTGCCTCATCTCCGGCACCTACAAAACTTGATTTATTCCTGGACTTGTCCTTTCTCGGTTTGCTAGACATGTCCTGCACATAGAAAACTTGAGTGACATCTTTAGCTAGGACGAATGGTTCGTCTCGATAGCCAAGCTCTTTGAGGTCTACCGTTGTCATTCCGTACTCGTCGATATCGACACATTTTCCTGTGAGTTTAACCCATTGACAACGAAATAGAGGTATCTTCAACGGCCCATAGTCGAGTTCTCATATCTCTTCAATGTAACCAAAATATGAGTTCGTTTGGCCACTAGAGACGGTGGCATCTATACGGACACCACTATTTTGATTGGTGCTCTTGTTATCTTGGGCTCTTGTATAAAATGTGTAACCATTAATTTCATATCCTAGGTACATCAGGATTGAATTTGCCGGACCCCTGGCCAGCCAAGCTAGCTGCTCATGAATTTGATCGTTGGCCATGACTTCCTTCTGCAACCAGGTGGCGAATGTATCGTTATGATGTTTTGTAATCCATGTCTCAGACTTCAAAGGGTATATGCTTCGCACAATTTGCATGTGCTCCTCCATGTATGGAGCCACCAAGGCTGATTGTTGCAGAACTGTGAGATGTGCTTTGCTCAACGTGGCATGATCTGTGGCATTTACTGATTTTCTTCCAAGTGTACCCTTTCCAATCAGCCGCCCCTCATGACGTGATACTGGAATCCCAATTGGGCAGAGTTCTTCCATATAGTCAACACAAAATTCAATGACCTCCTCTGTGACGTAACCCTTCGCAATGCTTCCTTCTGGACGAGCCCGATTACGAACGTATTTCTTTAGGACTGCAAAGTATCGTTCAAAAGGGAACATATTATGAAGAAAAACAGGACCGAGAATACCAATCTCTTTGACTAGGTGAACTAGAAGATGCGTCATAATATTGAAGAATGATGGAGGAAATATCATTTCAAGACTGACTAAACTTTGGACAACATCCTCTTGTAACCTGCTTAAACTCGATGGATCGATTGCCTTCTGAGAAATTGTGTTTAGAAATGCGCATAGCTTTATGATTGTTGCTCAAACATTAGCTGGTAGAATATCTCTAAGTGCAACTGGAATCAATTGCGTCATCAACACGTGACAGTCATGGGACTTTACGTGTGCGAATTTCTTCTCTTTCAAGTTCAGTAGCCTCTTTATATTCGAAGAGTAGGCTGATGGGACCTTGATACTGTTCAAACAGTAGAACATACTTTGCTTCTCTTCCTTACTAAGAGTGTAGCACGCAGGATCTAGATAATGACGTCCTTTATCCCTTTTTTCTGGATGTAGGGTGGCCCGTTGTTTCATACGTTGAAGATCTTGCCGCGCTTCCAATGTATCCTTTGGCTTACCGTAGACACCAAGGAAGCCTAGAAGGTTCACACAAAGATTTTTTGTTAGGTGCATCACATCAATTGCGTGGCGGACGTCTAAAACTTCCCAATAAGGTAACTCCCAAAAAATACTCTTCTTCTTCCACATAGGTGCACGTCCGTTATCACTCTGCACTGATCTGTTGTTGGGTCCTTTTCCGAATACTATTTTTATATCTTTGACCATTTCAAACACCATTTTCCCACAACGGTGCCTAGGCTTGGTACGATGATCTGCCTTTCCATTGTAGTGAGCATGCCTCCTCCTTAATGGGTGCTTGATCGAAAGAAATCGACGATGACCCATATACACGATCTTCCTACAGTGCTTGAGGTACATGCTGTCGGTTTCTTCTAAACAATGGGTGCATGCCCTATAACCCTTATTGGATTGTCCGGAGAGGTTACTTAGTGCTGGCCAATCGTTGGTGGTTACGAAAAGTAATGCACGCAGGTTAAAATGATCCTCTGCGTGCGCATCCCACATACGAACACCATCATCTTTCGACAACAATAGAAGATCCTCAATCAGTGGTTTCAGATACACATCTATATCGTTACCGGGTTGCTTCAGACCGGGGATAAGCACCGGCATCATAATGAATTTACGCTTCATACACAACCAGGGAGGAAGGTTGTATATACAGAGTGTCACAGGCCAGGTACTATGGCCACTACTCTGCTCACCGAAAGGATTCATGCCATCCGTACTTAAGCCGAACCTTATATTCCTCGCATCATTTGAAAATGTTGGGAATGTTCTGTCCACTTTTCTCCACTGCGACCCATCAGCGGGGTGTCTCAACATATTGTCTTGCTTACGTTCTTCTTTGTGCCATCGCATCAATTTAGCATTCATTTTGTTCATGAACAAACGTTTCAGACGTGGTATTAGAGGAAAATACCACATCACCTTGGCAGGCACCCTCTTCTTGACACGCATCCCCTCAACGTCGCCTGGATCATCTCGAGGGATCTTATACCAGCATGCGTTGCATACAGGGCATGAATCCAAATTTTCATACTCACCTCGATATAGGATGCAGTCATTAGGACAAGCATGTATCTTCTGTGCCTCTAATCCTAAAGGTCAAACAACTTTTTTTGCCTCGTATGTTGTCTCCGGCAAGGTGTTACCCTCAGGGAGTAAGTTTTTTATAAGTTTCAGCAACTCCTCGAATCCCTTGTCAGACAAACCATTTAATGCCTTCCATTGCAATAATTCCAATGTGGTACCCAACTTCTTTTGGTCTTGTTTGCAATCAGGGTACAACAATGTTCTGTAATCCTCCAACATACGCTTCAGATCTCTCGATTCCTTTTCTGTTTCGCAACCTTCCTTAGCTTTGCGTAGCATCTGACCAAGATCATCTTCTACAACGTATCCTTCAGTATCTTCTTCAGGCTCACCCATTGCAGTGTCATTGAAAAAGGAATTATAATTGGCTGCAAAGTCAGGAATCCTGTCATCTTCTTCTACATTATTATTTAGCACAATTCCTCTTTCCCCATGCTTGGTCCAAACATAGTAGTTCGGCATGAAACCACTATTGAACAAGTGACTATGGATGGTTCTTGATGATGAGTAATCCTTCTCATTCTTACAAAATTTGCATGGACAACGAACGAAACCGCCATACTTGTGTTTCTCGGCCGCTTCTATGAATTCATGCACGCCATCCATGAACTCCTTTGAACGCCGGTCGGCCATGTACCTCCATTGCCGACTCATCTGGGTCCACAATACATTTATATACATCATTGTACTGTACAAATAGTTCATTCATACTACCAATTTATAACAATATATTTATATAATTGATAATGCATATAACTATAATAAATAGATACTATTCACTTATCAAATAAATTGAAAAAACATATAAATACAATAATTTGATAGTATTCAAATATCAAATAAATTGATAACGTATATAACTACAATAAGATGCTACAAATAAAAATAATTATCACATATATAAACTAAATCAAGTAATAACTGTTTCTAAAAATTAATTGCTAAGTTATAAAGAAAAATAACTAACCTTTTTTCAAAAAAAAATAAAAATTCGCCTCCCCTCACCCCACTCAGCTGCCATGAACAGTGAGTTCACGGCAGCTTGAGAGGGGGAGGGGCTGGGGTATTTATAGGCTCGGGCCAAAGGCACCGTTTGATTTCAATGACCCGGTGCTAAAATTAATTCAATAGCACCGGGTCAAGGCACCAACCGGTGCCTTAGGCCCGAGCTCCTGGCAGCTGCCACGTTTCATTACCATAGGAACCGGTTATTCCTATAAACTGGTGCCTTTAGCACAGTCTTCATTTGGTACCGGGTGGTGGTTCAGACCGGTTCCTATGGTGACACATTGGAACCGGTTGGAACCACCACCCGGTGCCAATTGCCCTCCACTAGGTCGGTCGATGGCCAAAGGTATCAGCTGCTGTTGCAGCCGGTACCGATGGTACCATCGGTACCGGCTGCAACAGCAACCGATACCTTTGGTCAGGACCGATGGCCCGTTTTCTAGTAGTGTTTTTTATAATTGGTATCTGTTGTAATGAATGTTATTTTTTCTAACTTAATTATGCCCAAATATTTTGTACTTGTTCTTCAAACACGTGCGTGCCGCACGTGCACCCTACTAGTCAGGGTTAGAGTCAGAAGCTTCGGCCGGTAACAAGGAATGGAAGAAGAACACGTGATGGTTGCACATCTCCTAAAGTTTCATGTGGACATAATTTATTTTCATCTTGGCACTTGAATATCAGATTGTATCGCGGCCGTATGAAATTTACTGAGCATGTTCATTCTGTAGATGGATTCTTTATTTATTTTTTTTTGTTCAAACTAATATTTGTCACCGAATAGTCAACATATATACATTTCTCTGAATTCCTGATTTCACAGATTATTTCTGCAAATGCCAGATTAATTAGTATAAAAAATAAAAATGTGAGTGTTAAACAAACTCACATGGATCGAAAGCACCAGCTGGCTTTGATTTTTGTTTTTGTCTCGACAAACAGAGGAGACATGAGGAAGGAGGCAAGACCTCCAAACGCCTTCTCATTTCCATAAACGCCACCGAGTCCTCGACTCACCCTCGGTCCCTCGTCGCTCCACTCCTCTCAAGCGAGAGCACCCACAACCCCCCAACCTTAAACCATGGCCACCACCGGCACCTCCTCATACTCTCTCGTCGCCCGTGCCGTCTCCTCCATGTCTGCTGCTGGCGCCGCCTCTGTCTCCGCTGTCGCCTGCGCCGCCTCCTCTATCTGGGCATGGGTAGAGGTCGTCGTGCACCGGAGGGAGCCATTGTCGTCCAGCGCTGGCCTCGGGCTTCCCCGACGCCCGGCCGCACGCGCCATGCGCGACGGACCCGACTCGGCGAACCGGTTCTCCGTGCTCTCCACCATCGGCGAGGAGAGCATCGGGCGGACCAAGGCGACACGGACCCTGCGGTCGCCAAAGCTCTCTCTCTCTCCTATGCTGACGTGACGAGGGCCTCGACCACTGCGCCGCGCGCCGTCCTGGGCACCGCTCCCTCGACTGTTGGCCGTGGAACCGCAGCGAAGCGGTCACCACGGCGGAGCGATGCCACACGGAATTGCAGGAGGTGCCTTCCGCGGCGTACGACGATAGATGATACCTCCTAGGTGTGCCAGGCAGACGCGTGGCCGCGCCGCGCATCTCGTACAATGATGGCATCTCGCATAGGCATGAGGAGACGGCGGGTCGCGCGGCGCCGAGCCGACCGTCAAACACATCAGAGGCAGAGCGTGCAGCCGCGGCGCTGGTGTACTCGGCAAGAATTACACACGCTGGCGCGGCTAGGGTCGTTGGAGATGGGCCTGCCTGCGCGGGTCGCTGTGCCGGAGGCCATGGCGACTACAACACGTCGGCCCACACGGGCCGCGTTGGTGGACCACGGTGGCGGCGGCAACGACGGAGGCTGTGGGGGCTGATGATGTGGCCAGCGGGGACGGGGAGGGGTCGGCGTAGACGCTGAGCTGACGGCCCGCTCCCTGCGTCGCAGCGTAGCCGCCGCCGCTGATGGGCCCGGACTAGGACTGACTGGACTTGGTGGTGGTCGCGGCCGCGGCCGCACCTGGGGCGCATGGTCTCGGTGCACCTGCAGGAGGAGGCGGAGACGGACCTGCTGTCGATCCAGCAGTAGCGCTAATCTTCCCTCGTCCAATCCCTCGCATTCGGTGTGCTCTTTGCCCCATTCATGCTGCTGAGTACGCGAGATGTTGTAGGCGCGTGTTTTGGAGCGTTCATCATTGCGCCAGCGAACAGCCTGTTCGTCTTGACTTGCCGGAGCCCGCAGTGGTGGGAAGTGTCCACACACTGCAGATTCATCAATGTTTTGCCATTCCATCGTATCCCATGATGCTGGTCCGAGCAGAGAGGCTTCAAAGGATCGTTGGTTCTTCACAAACCCAGGGCATTATCTATTACTTCGTTGACACCAGGCAAGTAGCCGAGAACGAAGAGATGTTAAGCATAGAGCTTCACTGGTTCCTGATGCACAACATCAGCCGCATTTCACAATTTAACAGTTTTAGGTTCACGAGTCCTTGTGCTATTTTTTCCCTTAGGTCGCTAGTCTAGTAGTACAATTAGTTCATATCTGTCTCGTTTTATGTTGAACAATGTGATTGTACCAATTCTATTATGAACTAGAATTGTATCAATTTATCTTTTCTTCTAGGGTATATGAAAATGGGAGGTTGGAGGCACACTTGTGAGGTCGTTACTTGCTTAACGTTGGTATCGTACGTGGTAGCATGATTGGAAGAGATAATTGATCTGTACAAGGCGTGTCAATTGTTGTATACTGTTTTCTGATAGCATTAGCTGCTTTTATTTCATTTTTACAAATAAGTTCTAATAAGGCACCATACTAGTTCCATTTCAGTTTGTAATTCTATTTCGTTTCGCTTCTCATTTTTGTTTCCTATTGATTCTCTCAATGCCTCTGAAATGTAGGTTCTGTTTCTTGGATGTTGATGCTGCTGCAATAATCTCAAATCAGTATGTTAGAAATCGAGGTGTACCTAATACCAACTAAGTTGAGGAATTACGCCTAAGACACACCAACTCACTCTAGAGTCGGTTAATTTTTTCAGTTTCTAGCTACTTAGTGTATAAGGTCTTTTCAACGGCAGAGCCACTTTCTCCCTTCCTCGACGGCAGAGCCGCTTTCTCCCTTCCGGGGAGCAGAGCCCCAATAGATGAAGCTGGCTTCCGGGAGGCAGAGCCTTCCTACAATGAAGTTCAGACCCTTTGTGATCCCGAGTGGCAGAGCCAATCTAAAATAGATCACAACTTATACACTAAGTACTTAGAAACTAGGAGACTGACACTTACAGAACACTTGCCTTATTACAACACAATAATATTACATAAGAGTACATAACACACCCTTTCTTTGTGGCTAACCTAGCACTCACCCTTCTCATCTATCATACTCTTAGATAGATAGCATGGCAAGAAAGGGGTCCTCTATTTATAGGTCAAGGCGGATCATAGGGTGGTGACATATGTTCCTCTTCCAGATAATTCCTAAATATTACAAGGTTTTGTAATTTACTTATTACTAATTCTAGAGTACTCTATGAAAACTAGCCTATCAACCTGTGCTCCCGCACGGATTAATTAGAATTAATACAACAATAATACTTATAGCTAATATTTATAATTATCTATCTCACGCACTTTTTCATGTATTGAATATTCTAACACATGCTCTAAAATATATATTTATCATTATCTAGTTGCAATAGATTTTATTGTGCATCACACCTTCATGTATGTTTAATATTTTTTTTGAAGTAAACATTTAATATATATTTATTTGAACCATTTTTTTTGTAAATTGGTATTCTTATCTCTTCCATCATACATGAATATATTGTGACACAGATCGTGGATAGTATTTTATATAGATAATAATATAGATAATATTTTAATAATGATAAAATAGTAATTTAGAATTTTATATTGGTGCATACTTTTATATTTATTATAACTATATAATTTAGATTCAGATTTAGGGGTTACTTTAACTTTTAATAATGACATAATTGGATAATTTATATGCAAATTTAGGGGGTTATTTGTATTATTTTTATAATGATAGGTGGGTAATTTACACGAAGATTGTTATGTTATATTTTTTTATAATGACTGATGTGGGTAATTTAGATACATGTTGGATAATCTATATGCAAATTTAGGAAGTTATTTGTATTATTTTTAATAATGGCAGGTGGGTAATTTACATGAAAAATAGGGGGTTACTTTAGATTTTCTTATAATGGCAGATGTGTGTAATTTAGATACATGTTTAGGGGGTTACTTTAGTCTATTTTTATAATGACAGAGGTAGGAAACATAACATATCCAATGTCTATTTTAATTAGAGCTGTCGGATTGATGGCCGGATATTTCTGTTTTTTGTGATAATTTCTAGAATTTCTCTATTTTTATAGAGTGTCCACCTAGGATCCTAGGTGGCTTCATGTGGAGGCTTGAAAGGAGCCTCCAATTAGTAATAGTAAGATATCTTCTTATTGTCTTGTAGATAATACTCCAGAAGGTTATTGTGCATTTTTTCAACACTCACCCTCAAGGCAAACTTCTATCCAAACTTGTTTTGCAGACCATGTCGAGTGCTTCTCGAAACTTCTCAATTTTTTTCTTGTTTAAACCTTTTGTGAAGATGTCACCAAATTGCTCATCTGTCTTTGTAGGCACCATCTCTATCTTAACTTCAAGGATTTTTTCCATGTAGTGGTAGTGGACTTTTATGTGTTTCATCCTTGCATGGAAAACTGAATTTTCTGCTAGACGTACAGAGGATAAGTTGTCACAGAAAATCCTTACTTGATAATCCGTCGGCTGATGAAGATCCTCCATCAATTGCTTAAGCCAGGTGATTTTTTGAGCTGCTCTTGCTGCTGATCGATACTCAGCTTCAGTACTTGATAATGCTGAGAATTTTGTAAAAATTTGGCTGTGTACGGGTACAGAGGCCGGAGATGTTACCTTTTTCAAAAAAAAGAAAAGCAACGCCCGACAAATTACCCTAAGTGGCAGTCTTGCCACTACTCACCAGTTTATATCACACAAAGTATTACTTGGGCGGGAAGCCTGGGTGCCTTGAGTCTGTGAATTGGGAGCGCTGACTCATGAAATTCTTGCCAGTGAACTTGTGAATGCGCAGAATGTGCGAGGCATGGTATGGATTATCTGTATCCAGCTGCTGTAAGATTTGTTACTTGTGAATGCGCAGATTTGATGAGTTCATCTGTATCCAGCTGCTGTAACTTTGTATCTGCTGTCCAACAAGCTCATGGCGAAAGGAAGTGAGCAACAACTAGTAAATCCATGGAAAACATCTGAAACTTGGATCTGCTTTATACCAGTTTGTGCCCACTTCACCAATCGAATTATCAAAGCAGAGGCAGCCCTTGACTTAGTTCAGAGCTCACTGAAAAAGTGAAAAGTCATTGATGGGTTTGGTGTCATGGTGAATCATCAGCCCTGCGATTCTAATGGACTGGTAGTGTTCAGAGATGACTGCGTAGAGAAGCCTGATGAGTTATCCCGGAACGCCTTGCGCAAACGGTTGTATTGATCAGACAGTGCAGGACTGCAGGTGCACAGCAAGCACTTCGCTGATGCCTATTCATTGGCTGGATGCCATTACCATACTTACAGCTTATCTCAGCATGCAGCCATCTTGGGCTAGTTCCTAGTTGAGAAAAAAAAAGCGTCATCGAGGCAATGCCAACAGTGAATGCTTGATCAGTAGCCCCTAGCTAGGACAGCAAAACCCAAACTTGCCGTTTTGCCATCTGGTTTTGACAGCAATTACATTCTTGCAATACTTGTTTATGAATGGAATTGTTTCAGATTTAAGTTTTTTTAAAAAAAATTATTGGTCAAAGTAAAGTATATGGTAGTTCACAGCAGTATAGTAGTCTAACATGCACAATTTCGTACCATAAATTTGTTTTGAATTTAAATCCAGTAACTGTTTTACTATTTTACATATATGGGAGTATTTGCGTGTCCTGACGACTTAGGGAAATTCTAAGAACATCTTAGCGAACTTTTGTCTTGACAGGGCCTCTTGGTATCTTGTTGAGGACATTGGAGTCAACCTTCTCGTAGAATTTCTTGAGGTCTTCACCCCCTTTGGCTACAAGATGGTCCACTTCTGTTTCATATCTTTCATATAATGGTGGTAAAGTAAGAGCACACAAAAATCCTAGTCAAGAAAGCATGACAAATTGTCAGAATATGAGTACATATGAATAAATTGTTCTTTTTGCATGCTTTTGTGCTGTGCATTTGCTGATGCATCTCTTCGAGCATCCTCTTAATTTCAGTGATACTTACCAACATATAACAGTGTGGTGAAGCTGCAAGTATCTCCAACTACTGCCAGTACCCACAGAGACCCAATCACCTTATCAGAATAACGAAAAAACAACATTAGAGTTCACTAAGCTGAATGTTAACAAAAAATAATGGCATAGAGATTATTTTGTGAACTTTACATGCTTAATGAATATTCTCTAATCAGATGGAAATTTGATATTTCTTTATGCCATTAAGTAACATGTGACATCAATTTAAATTTCTCTGTTCGAGTCTTCAGAACTTCTGCATATTTTGATGCATAGAAACAACGTGATTGTCATAGGCCATGCTAATACTATTAAGCAAAGTGCACAGATCAGAAAACGCAGATCTTATGTACCATGAGAAACTTCTTGAGATCCTTCCCGCATGCAATGTCATATAGGATTGATACAAAGTGAGCCAGTTTGTACTGGGTAGCCTGTGCAATTTCTCTGAATGCTTTTTCAGAAACAATGGCCTCTGGGATCTGTGGAGGCCGCCTGCAAAACACGAGACTTCACTTCAGCTGACATTGTTTTCGTGTTATCCCTTGTCCGGTGAGATATAGCTACAAAAATCTTAGACAGCATAGCAGTGCAACCTGTCAAAGAGAGGCGCGGCATTCGACCAAACGAAGAGCAGAAGCATCCCAAGGAGTGCAATGTGGCAAAAGAGCGTTACTACGTTGTAATCAACCACGTCGAACAGGAACCAGACCAATGTTGCCCCTGCGAGGATCCCTGCTGATAGGTTTTTGTTCCTCCATAGCAGGATGTCCGCAACTGCAAAGCCAAACTACTAATTCAGTGATCACTCTGGAACCGATTCAGACACCAGCACCTGGAATGTTGCTGGTACATGACAACTTTTCAGAAAATACTAACTAGTAGCATTGCACCTTTCCGTCGACCGAGTAGCTTATGAACTGATCTGCGTCTATGAAATAGCCTTGTTGTCTGTCCATCATCGTCAGAAGAACTGCTCTCAACATGAGGAGGCATGACTGCAGAGTTCTGAGAAATTCTTGTGGCGTTTGGTAGTAATTCGTCTGGTCACGACAGCTCTTCTCCAGTTGTCCTTATAGGCTGACAGGTATTATGAGAGGATATATAAGGAAGCTTGGCATGAGAAGGCAAGGATACCTTTGTGCCGGGGGTACAGGGAAGTGAACGAATATGAGGAAAGGTTTGCTTCAGCCGGAGGTTTTGTAACAGCTAAGGGATTCCTTCTTACGGACTTGAAGCCACATATCGTGGCATCTGGCATCTGAGAACTGCTTTAATTGAGGGTGAAATAATCCCTTCGCATGGATTAGAACAAGTATTATGGATGGTTGGGAGCAGGATGAGGAACAGATGTTTCGGGAGCTGAAGGCCTGTCAGTGCAAGCTATCACAGTGATGATGTGAGGAGTGAGATGGCGGAGAGGCAAGTGCCCTTGCCACTACAGAGAAAGGTTGGCTTAATGGGATGGGCATTAGCATCATGCTAATTGCTAAACACCTTGATTTTTCATATTTGTTTTAGAATGCCTATTTGTTTGTGAGGAAGAGGAAGAATACAATACAATATATAGTGGCCATTAGCATGATGGGGAGTTGCATTACTGGGCCTACGCGGCCATGTTTAGTTTCCAAAAAATTTACTACAGTACCCATCACATCGAGTTTTCGGGCACATGCATGGAGTATTAAATGGAGTGGAAAAGAATAACTAATTACATATAATTACATAGTTTAACTGTAAATGATGAGATGAATCTTTTAAGCTTAATTAATTCATAATTAGACATTAATTACTAAATAACAACGAATCTGCTACAATACCAAAATCTATAAAAAAACGCGAACTAAACAAGCGATTTGCTGTTGTACAGGTGAAACTCTTTACTTGCGTGGCAGGCTAGCAGCCAGCAGCAGCCGAGCACGATGTTGGGTCAAGGGAGTTAGTTATAGTGTCAGTTTTGCTTAATCGAGGAAAAAACGGGAGAAAATTGCTCCTGAATCCACCCAATATACATGTTCAGAATAAGATATTCAGCTAGGCATGCAGCAGTGCCATCATCACTTTTTTTTTATTATCTTTCACTACTTTTTACCACCAGATGTTTTACCCTCTCTCTGGTTCCCAAAGCAACCAAATTAACTAACTACCAAAGTCCGTAAAACAGATTTTTCTCATACTTTAACCATCCCAACTAACCTGATCTGAACAAAACAGAATGGACCAGCTAGCGCAATTCAACAAACCCTATCATGGCCGGTCCACCAAACCCTGCTTTTCGCTAGTCCGTGACCGACACTCACGTAGTGCGCGTGCCGGCCGCTTCGTTATGCGCTCGGTTGAGCTGGCGTGGCGAGCTGCTTTGAAGCTGCACCAAGAACAGTTCCCCTTTTCCGTTTGAGCAGTAGTGCAAGTGTGCAATCATTATGCCGAGCATTTCTGTCCCCCGCCCCTCCTCTCCCTAGTGGCGCACGCACCGCGCGCTTGCTTGTGTGCTCCTCACAATCTGCGCTGCACACTTGTACTGCACTCGCAACGCGATCGTGCATGTGTCTGGGCCGGCCGGCCTTGTGCGTGATCGCAGCTTCCACCTCGACGTGGCGCGACGCGAGGTCGTCGTTCGTTGCTGCCACTCTGGGTCTCCTGAAGCCAGCCGGCCAGCCTCTATAAATGGCGCCGGTCTCCCTCCGAACGCTCGCACCATCCGATCCGAATCCTACTACTACTACGACTGCCACACCAGCTGACTCCCGAGAGGCATCATGAAGCAGCCGGCGCATCATCTGCTGCTCGCCGCCTTCGCGGTGGTCCTGCTGCTGTGCGCGGGGGTCGTCGCCGACGCGGCGACGTGCGACGCGACGCAGCTGACCCCGTGCGCGGGCGCCATCATCGGGAACGCGCCGCCCACCTCGGCGTGCTGCAGCAGGTTGAAGGAGCAGCAGCCGTGCCTGTGCACGTACGCGCGCGACCCCAACCTGCAGCGCTACGTCAACTCGCCCAACGGCAAGAAGGCCATGGCCGCGTGCAGGCTGCCCGTGCCGTCCTGCTAATTGGTTAACTTCTTCGATTCGCGTCGGCACCGCGCGCGTGCGGCCGGCCGGCCGCTACCTTGTTCCCGACGTCTTGATCTCCGTTGTGTTGTGCTGGTCTCCGCTGCTTCCTGTATCTGCCGTGCCGAGCTAGCTCCTCGGGCTCTTCGCGTGTATGAATAAAGGATGTAATAATTACGTACGCTGTATTTATGTGTCTTCGTGGCCTCGTGGCTTTTCTCATTAAGATCAGTAAAGGATGCATGGTGGCAAAAACTAGTGCCGACAGTGATAGCTAAAAGTGTAGGCAAAATTTGCAACAGCAGTGAGCAAACAAATGTTGGTGGTGGAATGGAACTAGTGCCAATACAATAATGCTTGTCACTGGATGAAGTCCAACAGGCATGCCAATACAACACAAATACTACTTAAGTGCTTATCACTACCATTTGCTCACTAGTGCAAGATGTAAGTGAACCATTGACTAAAATAGACTAAAATAATAACCAGAAACATCCAGCCATCAATCCAACAACTCTAACTATAATAACCATCGGATCTGTTATCTTTCCTAATAAATTACCCGCCTCTGCAATTATGAAAATAAACTAAAATAACCTTCTAAACATGTATCTAAATTACCCCCCTCTGCCATTATAAAAAAATCTATAATAACCCCCTAATCTTTATGTAAATTACCCTTCTAGGCCAATATAAAAATAATACAAATACTCCTAATTGCATATAAATTATACAATTATGTCATTATTATTACAAGTTAAATTACTCATAAATCTAAATCTTAATTATATAATTATAATAATATATTAAATTGCACCAATATAAAATTTGGAAATTACTATTTCTATCATTATCAATATATTATTAATATTATTATTTATATAAAAATACTAACCGTGATATATGCCATCATATATTCATTTATGATGGAAGAGTCAAGAATACCATTCACAAACAAATTATTCAACTAAACATATATTGAATGCATTGTAACTAAATAATGAAAATATATTTTTTAAAGTATGTGTTAGAATATTTAATAGATGAAACGGGCATGAGATAGATAATTATAATTATTGATATTATTCTTATATTAATTCTAATTAGTCCATGCGGGAGCACGGGTTGATAGTCTAGTATATATAGAACTAAAGTACATTCTTAATACCTTCTTCATGTGAAACGATTCATACAGCTAATCACTACTTATCAAATTGTACTTTTAT
Organism: Panicum virgatum; assembly: GCF_016808335.1. Lineage (NCBI taxonomy): Eukaryota > Viridiplantae > Streptophyta > Magnoliopsida > Poales > Poaceae > Panicum > Panicum virgatum. Next base: position 17,350,126 of record NC_053147.1, on the reverse strand, counting down.
GTAAATACGACCCTTATGCAAATAGATAAACACACAAGTAAGATAATTGTGTTTTTCTAACTGAAATTGGATTGTGGAGTTCTGATTAAAACAGCCAATGACAGTTTTTTAACACATTTGCACATTGGATTATTACGTTTTACCTTGATTAGGGACTTCTGAACTTTCAAGTGCGTGGTCATAATTTTTCATTTTTCCAATACTGAATATCAGGAACTGGTAGTTTAATTTCCATGCCATTTTGACGGAAAAACCTGCACATCCAAGTTCAACAACTGGACGGAAGGTTGAGTCGAGAATATAGAATTTTCAAAAATAATCCATAATATTTTTATTAGGTTTTAAACAAAGAATATGTATTTCCAAATACTTATAAAATAATATAATACTCTACCGCACTATTTCAGAAGTATCATCTGCACTGCCACATGGCGGATATCTTCACACTGTCATAGTGTGCTACAGTAGGTCAAATGTAATATTTCGTGCTAAAATAGCGCAACGGAGTATTATTTTGTAAGTACTAAATCATGTATTATTTCTGTAAATTCGAATATAAGTATTTCAAAAAAAATCAAGAATATGCTTATGTAGGATCATAGACGTTTGACTACTTATATAACTGGGATTGAAAACCTAGCTAGATCGAAGAGGTGGACATGCCTTCAAGTTGGGGTTAACCAAGCCTCGTGGTTTAGGTTTGAAATCGGTCATATTCGTATTTATTTATTTTTTAGACCAATGAGTAGTAGGCCGTTATTAATTCTATGTAGGAAATTCCCGAATTAATTAAAATAATCTCAACTCAAAATATCGAAGATTAGTACTTGGGTCGAAAATCGAAATACTTTGCAAGGCTATGGGCTATTGGCGATGTCGCAACGCTGATCCATGATCACGTCAGTCACTCTATCGTCCCAAAGAGTTCGAGGCTTGGACAGCTGCAATGAGGAGGCACGCCATCTGGCCCTCTTGCTTGCCGTCCAAAAAAGATGGCCCTGAGCATCGGGCGCATGCTTGCCCTTCTACTACGTGTAGCTCTCAGCAGTGGACGCCGCTAAGACTTTGCTGGACCAGCTTTTGCCGTCCCTTCATCAGTTCGGCACGCTCATGATGATATGCCCTCTCTCCGTTGAGTCCGTTCTACTAACCCAACCCACTACTAGCTCCCTCTAGAAGAAGGATCATCGTCTAGCTTGTTCATACAGAAAAAGGGAAGCAAGATGTAAGAGCTATCCTAGCTCCCCTGCACATGCACAATGAACGAACTCGACCTGTGTCAGTCGTTCAGTTGCCCAGTGCATGCTGCTTGATGCCTCCGCGATGTGATGATCTCTCGTTGCTCACGTACCAAACCTCGATTGCCTACGCTGGCCTTCACCTAACCTACTCCAGTTCCCCTATAAGTACCACCACGGATCACACCCTCCATTCGCCACAGCTCACCAGCAGCACAACCTCTCACCGGCCGTCTCGCTTCTGTAATCTGACTGAGGTCGATCTCTCAGCTCCATCCATCCATCCGATTCCGATCATGGCAGCCAGCAGCAACAAGCAGGCGTCGTCTCTCGCGCTCTTCCTTGTGGCGCTCGCGGTGTCGAGCGCCGTGCTGGTGAGCCTGGCGCCGGGCGCGGGTGCGGCGACGACGACGTGCACCCCGACGCAGCTGACGCCGTGCGCGCCGGCCATCATCGGGAACGCGGCGCCCACGGCGGCGTGCTGCGCGAGGCTCAAGGCGCACCCGGCGAGCTGCTTCTGCCAGTACAAGAAGAACCCCAACATGCAGCGCTACGTCAACTCCCCCAACGGCAAGAAGGTCTTCGCCGCCTGCAAGGTGCCCCTGCCCAGTTGCTGAGCGCCCGATCCGCCCGATCGAGCTCTCGCGTTCTCGATCGACGAAGCGGGCGCGCCCCCGTGCGAGCACACCGGCCGATCGATGACATGGCTCGCTGGTGCTATCTGCTGTACTAATAAAAGACCAGTGATCTGCTTAGAGTTCGTACGTAATACTTGCTGAGAATAAATTGAGGCGTAGTAGTGCTTGGGGCCTTGGCACGTTGTGCAGACCCCAGACTTGCTGTATCGTTTAATTATGTATGAACACTTTTCATATATGCAGTATTTGTATGAGCTTCTATGAAGTAAATGCTGCAAGAATAAAAGAATGTCACTCGGAGTTGCCTTTGGACAGTCTTAGTACAGACGTACAGTAGGGATATTGTGTGGTTTAATACCGAAATGCAAGATACGGTGCGAGTGCTGCGGCCTTGATGAAGAAATATAGAAATAAACAATGCCATCATTTTCCAACACACCAATGCAATATAATTTATATAAGTAGTGAACCATTATTATTCCGACAACACTAGCTACCACCACTGCTGCTAGTGACAAATTAAAATGGCAACCACACAACGTGCACCACCAGATTGACTGAGCTCAAAGATTGACCACACCTATAATGCACAGGAAGATCCATCTCCAAACTTCCAAAGTATTAAAAAAAAACCCGATGAGGAGCGGCAGCGAACATGCTGCACCACTCCGTTTAATCTGATCAACACCGTAAACCAACTGATTGTTCACACCAGACGCTTCGGAACTTGTACCAGGGTGCAGGGTACCCACCAACCGTGTGTTTGGTTGGAGGACTGAGTGGGATGGGTTGGGTCCATCCCTCGTTTCAGGGATGGCTCCAACCCCTCCCTTATTTGGTTGAAAAAAATATCAAGAGGTTGGGTCGAATCTAATTCTTTATTTGGTTGAAGAGATTGAAAAGAGGGACGGAGGACCATGCTCACGCCGTTGGCTTCTCCATCTTCTTCCTCCAGCGGGCCTCACATGTCAGTGGCACCGAAGCTCCATCTTCTTCCTCCTTCGTCCATCTTCTTCCTCCTCCATCCACCACCGGAGCCGCGCCGCCCTCCTCCGCCGCCCCACCCTCCTCCACCGGCCGCCCCCGCCCTCCTCTGCCACTCGTCGTCGCCGGACCGCGCGACCGAGCTCGTCGCCGGATCCGCGCGCGACCCAGCTCGTCCGGCGCAGTCCTCCTCCGCCGCCCCGCTCTCCTCTGACGGCCGACCCCGCCCTCCTCTGCCGCTCGTCCTCGCTGGACCGGCGACCGAGCTCGTCCGGCGCCACCCAGCCTCCGACCCGCAGCCGGCGCGCCGTAGCCCGGCCTCCACCGCCTGATGTGACAGACCCGCCGAGTTAAAACGCTTAATTAAGTGTAACCGCCATCCTTTGGCGCGTTAGTTTAATTAAGTGTAACTTGACAGGCTGTTTCCAACCCATAGGCCGATCGAAACACAAATAAAACAAACTAAATAAGTCGAGAACTACCGAGACGTGAAGACAAGGCGCCACATCGAGCCCACCGATGCGAAATCTAGTTAGCTTCTATACCTGAAATAGGGTAAACAACAAACCCTGAGTAACTAATACTCAGCAAGACTTACCCGACCAGTGGGTATAACTTAGCCCACATATCTAGACAAGCAAGGCATTTGGCTGGTGGTTATTTTGCAGAAAAAGTGACTAAAGCAAATCCTTACTTTCATTATTTTAGCTCCAGATTATATATATGTATTAACCATAATCTATTATTTGCATAAACTATCTATAACAACATGGTGGTGCAATCAATCATAATTCAGTGTGTTCAACATTATATATATATATATATATATATATATATATATATAACTCACATTCTAATATTTTGCTACGATGCAGCAAAGAGATCAAGACTCTCATAACCGCGAGACACGGCGAATCGATCCGATTTAACCTTGCAAGGTGGACCTAACCAACACGGCACGCAAAAGCCCCGGCGGACCCCACGCACCGACCTTTCCCCTCCCCGCCTCGAACTACAGGACCGCCTCACCATTATATGGTCAGCCGAGCTCAATGTGAGACCACCAAAAGTAATATATGCATCCCCGTTTCTCCGCGACTACTCGACCACCCCAGGAGGTGAGATGGAGTCCTATACTTTCGAAGCAAGGCAGTACTCGGCTTACCGGTTTCGACTACACTACCTCCTACTCCCGGCATGCGGTTAGTACAATTCAATCCCCGATCAGCACTGCCGACAACGACCGGTCCTTAATCGACACAGACGGGACTAAGACACCCAGGAACACTGTCCTACTGCCATTCGTATGTATCCTCATCATTTCCCGTTCGGTCTCAATTCTCCATTTATTCCATATCAAATTCAACATCTCATGTACTGGAATATAATTATATCTCAAATCTCGCGAGTAACCGAAAATTATCCGACTTCTAAACATCCTATATCTCGTGAGTGCAAGAGATCACTCGTATTCTACCGGAAAACCAATAAGCATAGCACTTCTATCATCCTATACATACTAGTATAACTCAAGGAATCATAGGGATCATGCAACTAGGGTTCCAAACAATTTCTAAACTTAATGCACAAATAATAGTTACGTATATAGGTGTCATAATTTAAAATAATAGGATGTGCATCGGGGCTTGCCTAAGGGTAACACTAAGTCAGTGTTAATGCTATCAAGGCCTTGAGACCTTCCGACCTTGGGCCGGGTCTTCGGTTGGCCCTTAGGGTCCTTCCATCTTCTGGAGATGTCCACCGAACACCGTCTTGGGGTTCGGCTCTAACATCGCGTGTTTCACGTCCATGTTTTGCATATCTAGCATATCTAAATGAAAGGCAACAATATTGATGTATGAATGCATGGGTGATGTATCAAAAAAACAAAGCAAGCTTAAAAGGAAAACAGTTCGACGCTACACTATGAGAGTTCATTCAATTTATTTTAGCCTGAAGTGTGTCCTTTAAATAAAACTAACTAAACTCATTTAGAAGGCTAGGCATGTACACAAAAGCAAAAGAGAGTACTAAAGGATTTCATTTAATTGACTCACAGAACCCTCTAGTTTAATTTGATATAACCCAACGTCCACAATTCTGAAAAAAACCCAGAATATCCGGATTTTACATCCGGAATATCCGGATTTTCCGGAGTATCCGGGTTAAATGTTGGTGGGGCCTCGGTGACAAAATCACGCCCGGAGTATCCGGAAACAAACCCGGAGTATCCGGATTATTCCGGAATTTCCGGATTCACACCCGGAAGTTCCGGGTTCACAATGATTCCCAGAGATAAATTGCGATTGAGTCGACTTGATTTGTTTTGAAAATTTGTTCAAACATCAAAACTGAGTCATTTGGCACCCCAACTATATTTTTAGCTAAATCTTCTTCTTTCCCGTTCCTACCTTTTAATATTATTTGATTTCAAAAATGACGCGAACCTTTATTTAGAAATCATTTCAAAACAGATTTTCTCATTTCACATGTTAAATTGCTAGCAAGAATTTCTTTAGTGGTTTTGTTCAGGCAGATTTAGTACTAACAATCATATTAACCATGGGATTAACTTTGTAGTTATGGTGATAAACACATGGGGTGTTACACCCGCCGTCGATGCGCCGGAGCCTGGCCTCCGCTGCCCCGCATCCTCCATCGCCCGTCATCGCAGTCTCTGTCAGCTCCATTATTGGACGTCGCGAAAAGTGGGTTCGCTCCAGGAGGTTCGCTCCGTCCGTTTTTTTCGAGGAATCGGCCGAACCCGCATATTGGAGGAATATTCCTTCGCGGAGCCAACCCAACCCACCTCAATTGCATCCAAACAGCCATGGAGATGGGTCCAACCCAACCCAGCTCGCTCCAACCGCCAACCAAACACACGGCAAGTTCTTTGCGAGCTACAGCAGCTACGCCTACCCGCAGTGTGCATGAACTTGCACGAGGGAGAAGAGAGGGGTCCGGGCAAGTAGAGTTTTTTTTCCTTCAAAATATTGGATCATGGCTATTAATCGCAATCCAAAAAATAGGTGTCTATTTTTAAAAAATATTGGATCACGACTATTAATCATGAAAATAGGAGATATTTATAAATAAACAATGTGAATGTGATTCTTAATTATGACGATCCAAAAAGGGGACTTTTATATTAACGTTGAGAGTCTATACGAAAAGGTAATGACTAGGTATCAGTCGGCTGTAATTTTTCTCTCCTGTACGGCAAATTTATCCACCGTCCATCCACCATTAAGCAGCCACGGAGATAGACGACCACCAAGGCACCAACTCGCGAATCCCCCCCCCCCCCCCCAGCCCGCCAATCAGTTTCTAGAGGCTCCCCCATTCATTTCGCCCCTCACACTCATCCCTCCCCTCTCACTACGGTTAGAGCAACACTAATAATCCATCCAACAAGCTAGCTGTAAGGATTCTTGTAGTCTTCTCTCAGCCCATCTATACAATAGTTAGCTCTTCACAATTAATACATAGCTCACTTGTCGCCGGCTGTAAACTTAGGGCGAGGGCAATGTTTATGGCCTAACCAGTCCTTAAGGTGGGCCCTCGTACCAGTAGACCACGAGCTAATATCATTACTACAATGTTGAAGGCCATAGTGAAGGGCCCACCCACAAATAAAAAATTCCACCAAGCTAGCGGCAGCAGCAGCAAAGAGATGAGAGAGAGGAGATGGCCGGTGAGATGAGAGAGAGTTTAGTATTTTCAATTTCTTATGGGTGATCTTTATGGCTATGGGTACCTGTAAAGAGATTTTCTTCTATTGCCACCTTCCACAATATTGAGCCAATCTTTATATGACTATAAAGACCACTTTTTATGCACATTGTGGCTATCCTTACAGCCCGCTTCTCCTCTCCCTCATCTTTTTTCTCCTTCACCTCATCATTTAGTCAGCTTACAGTCAACTACATTACTTGCTCTTAGCTTCTCTCTCCCCCCCTCTGCTTCACGTTCCCTGGCGATTTGTCTTTGTCGCCTTAGGATCCGGTGATTTCACGCAGTGGTAAGTGTAGATCGGAGTTGGAGAGGTGAGGAGCATGTACGGAGGTGAGCCGATGCCTATTATTTCCATGGATTTGTTGATGCTCTTCCATTTTTTTCATGTGAAACGAACTCTTTTTTGGGTATTTTTTCGATGGATTTCCAGTGGAGATACGGTGAGGTCTACTTAGCGGTGGAGGAGATGATGCACACGAGGTGAGAAATAGCTTGTTCGGGATCTAGTTTTTGCGTTCCAGGAATCGATTTGATTTGGGCGTTATCTCTTGATTTTTTGGTAGAGAGAGAAGCCCAATCAAGGAAGGAACAGGAGGAGGCCCGCGATTGGAGGTGAGTCTTGATTCCAGCATCCTACTACTATACTAAGGTGCTGATGACACCGCGCGGAGAGGAGGGAATTCAATGGCTGCTTCCATTTACTCCCTCCGTTCCAAATTATAAGTCATTCTAAAAATCTTAGAGAGTCAAAAATTTTCAAATTTGACCAAATTTATATAACAAGATAATAATATTTATCATACCAATTAAATATCATTAGATTTTTTTATTAACTATATTTTTATAGTATACCTATTTGATATTATAAATCTTTGTGTTTCTCTTTATAATTTTAGTTAAACTTTGAGATGATTTGACTCATGGGCTGATTCTACCACTCGCTCTCTCCCACTTCGGACTCTCTCATGATTTTTGTTGACGGCGCTTTCATCCATGGCTATCGCAGTCTGTCCCCTTGGTCAAGCCCGTTGCCTCGTTCCCATCATTCACTACTGTAGCTGCAATAGCAGATATTATAGATGAGCTGCAAAGTTTGTGCCCGTAGTTTTGTGAGCTGGCTCAGCAATTTTATTTTGAGATTCTAATATTTCCTCATATGTGTCTAGGGATATAGAAAAGGTAGAGATGATATCGTCGAAGAACAACTACTACAAGGTGAAGAGGATGTGGTGGAAGTAAGCAATCTACGGTAAATGTGTTTCTTATTTGTTCTGCACTTTTCTTAGTTGCAAGTGATCTGTGACTTGACCAAAAGTAGTCTTTGTGGCATATTTGCAATTAAATGTCACGATATCTTGAGAAATGACTATAATCTCTTGCTAAGATATACACCACCCTAAGTTACGAACACTGATGAAACAAGGCTGTTCATACATTTTTTAATGTACTATTAGCTGTACACATGCTTATGCTGCAGTGTTATCCTATCCATGCATATTGTGACTGTTTTTTATTTGGTACATCAGATTGTATACCCCTGATTGACATAGTTCATAATTTTCCATCCAGTGTATAAGTTCTATGGATCTATTCTTAGATTCTTTCCCTTTTTGAACATACTTGCATTGGTACCATTGGGCACCGAGTTTGAGAGAATTATGAGATCAGTAAGCCTTATATTCTTGATGTTTCTTCTTCCCACAACAAATCAACTATCCATACCAAAATATATTTCTGAAGTAGGCAATAAAAATGAATAGGAACTTTAGGAAACAAATATGATCTTTGTGCTGTAACTTGCAACATACCAGTTCATCATTCCAATTAGTGTTAACTAGTCCAGGTTATTTAAGTTCACCTACGAATACATTTTTATTTTTTTCGTACAACATGTTACCATGCATGTTCACACACGACTGAAAATTGGTTGCATGCAAGTTAATATTAGCATTTTAAAAAAATTCAAGAGGCATTTAAATGTTATCTAGCTAGCATTTAAAATATTCACATGAAGCAATTTAGAAAATTTTGTAATTTTTCGTCAGTTAGTGCTAAACATAGCATCCAATTTTCCCTGACCTTTAGAAAGACAAGGAACAACAACATCATGAGCAACAACCTGGTTGTTCCCTTGTCATTAGATTGACTGCTATATTTCTTGAGGTTAGCCCATGAATTTTTATCTATAGGCAACTTATATTAATTCAATTGACAAATTATCCATATTAGGTTAGCATTTTTGTGTCTTACTATAGCATTTTCCGTATTTGCATGATCATGTTCTTAGAAATTTTCTGCTTCCAGGTTAAAGATTGTAAGAGGGAGACATCAAGACAGTGCAACCTAATTTCACACACCTGGTTTGACCTCCTAACTACGACATTCAACCTGTAGGAAAAAATCAATAAGTGACTTATGTATCAAAGTTTAGCATCTTTAGCTCTTTTGTTTGAGCATTATTGTGTTCTTATGATAGCCATTTTCATATAATTTGATGTATTTTTTGTTTTTCTGACTTGCCCTAAGCAGCCTGTTGAGTCCATTATATCTCATGTTTTTATTCATAATATATCTTATGAATTAGTATTTGCACAACCTTGTCTTGATATTCTCCATCTAGCCACAAGACTCCATGTCATGTTTCATATGCAATGAGTTTCTTCATCACACTATATGAGTATAGCATCAACACTTAGTCATTTTTCCTCCATGCCATATGTTGCTCATACTAGTGTCTTTGTGTGGGCTAATCACATGCGTATCTCAACATAAACACTTATTAGTCCACCTAAGTTGTCACTCAACTACCCAAACCAACCAAAGGCCTTTCAAGTACAAACATCCCGAGTACACAGAACATCCAAAGTTATATCTGGTTTCAAAAGTTAGCCGGCGGACCGTTCGTACCCAGTGGCGGATCGTCCTCCATTCATCTTTGCAGCACCACTAGAACCAACAACATTTCTGGATAATAACTGAATTAGCTGGCGGACCGTCCGCATTGTGCCAGACCGTCCGCCATTTTAACCAGTTCGGATACCAAAGGGTGACCGACTAAATCAGTCCTCTCACGAACTCCACCACCGAACCGATCTGTGACTGCCCCCGAATGAATCCACCACCGAACCGATCTGTGACTGCCACCGAATGAATCGGTGGCTCTTACAACTATTAGGTCGCGGACTATCCGCTCCCCTGGACGGACCGTCCTCCTTTCAAGCTTTGACGCCCACCAGAAACACTAGTTTCTATCCAAACTTTTAGAATATGGCGGACCATCCGCCTCAGCGTGTCAGCACTCATTTGAATTTCGAGTTAGCCATTTTTCAAACGTGGTCATCTCTCATGCATGCAATGCAAATGTTTGAGCAAAATAACACTATGGAACGTCAAGCAAAGTAGATACCTATATCGTGTAAATGTAGATGAATTTAGAGTATGTGTAGGATCTTTTTACAAAATAGCCGAAGATTTCTGAACACGAATCGGCCTAGAGAGGCAAGGCCCAGTACCAGCCCAATCAATATCACCCGCCCATCTCGAACGAGCGGCTCAGATCTCCTCCCACCGCGAAACCCTAGCTCCCAGACTGCCGCCTCCACTTTATAAGTTCCTCTCGTCTCTCTCCTCCGCGAAACCCTTGTTCTGGTCCTCGTCCCGCCACCGCCGCCGCCGCCTGCACCACCCGCCGCCCAGCAGCAGCCGTCGCCGGAGAAGAAGGGGAGAGAGCCATGGGTCGCGTCCGCACCAAGACCGTGAAGAAGACCTCCAGGCAGGTGATCGAGAAGTACTACTCCCGCATGACCCTCGACTTTCACACCAACAAGAAGGTGCTGGAGGAGGTCTCGATCCTGCCCTCGAAGCGCCTCCGCAACAAGGTGGCCGGCTTCACCACCCACCTGATGCGCCGCATCCAGCGCGGCCCCGTCCGCGGCATCTCGCTCAAGCTCCAGGAGGAGGAGCGCGAGCGCCGCATGGACTTCGTCCCGGAGAAGTCGGCGCTCGAGGTGGAGGAGATCCGCGTCGACAAGGAGACCATGGAGATGCTCGCTTCCCTCGGCATGGCCGACCTCCCGGGCGTCGAGCGCCAAGCTGAGGTCTCCAGCGCCCCTACCTACGGTCGCCCGCAGTACGGTGGCCCCCGCCGCGACCGCGTCTAGGCTTCTAGCCGGTTGCAGTGGTTGGATCTTGATCGCTTCACTTATCGTTGTTATTGTGCTACTATGTCAAACTTATTTTAGGTCAGTGGTTGCTTTGTGGCGATTGAGTCTTGAACCTATCTGTTTTGCTATAAATTCTGCACTGTTTTTATCTGCGTGTGATGGACAAGATCTATATTCTCGCGCGAATGGAATCAAATGCGATTTATAAGTTACGATGAGATTGCTTCTTTTTTATGCTGTTTGTTCGTCAGATTGAATGCTTTGTGAAATGCGCGGGTTACTGTATTGAAGTTGCTTGTACATCCACTCGTTAGTAATTAGTCTTGGATATAAGAAATGCATGTTTAGCGTCCAGATTTCAGTCTATGGAGTCCAATCTTACGATACATACAGTCGGCTATTGGACCCACCGTCGTATTGTTACATATTTTGCCCATTGCTGCTTCAACTGAGAATGGTCACTGAGGAAACGATTAAAGCAACCACCCAGAAGAATCATCATTGAACACTTCTCTGCTACCCATTGTATGTCTCGTTGCTTGTTCAGATGCTGTTAATTGTCTTTTGGAATCAGCAGTGTATCTGAATTACATGATAATGCTTTCTTCTAGCGAAGGATGCGCTGCTTGTGTTCGTGGTCTGCTTGTGTTCAGCACAGTTGCATAGTATTTCCTGCTTGTCACAATAAGCGTAGGGTAAAATTATTACTTTTATATGTTTCGCCTTTTGTTTTCATTTAAACAAAATTTTAGAATTAAAAAATTTATCTGTAGGGGCGGGTGAGGATTTTGAAAATTCAAATTGAACTGCAGACGGTTTAAAAGATTTGAAGGATGTTTTGTTTCCATCGTGGCAGAAAATCAAGAGAGCTGATGATATTGTTTTTTTTGGCTTTGGGCACCGGGGTTCTATCTCCACACACATCTAGTACACTCATAACATGGCGCATTGGGGCTCTACTCGCTAAGAGCAAGTACAACAGTAGGTTTATAGCCCTTTATTTGCTTACAAGGTAGAGAGAAAATCAAAAAGTTGGAGAAAAGGCTCTTGTGTAAGAGTCCGGCTCTTCACAAAAAGTTAAAGAAGAGACTCTTATGTAAGAGTCTGGCTCTTCACGCGTTCCTAGACAGTGAGAGTAAATGAAGAGGAGAAGGAAAGAAAGAGAAAGTTATTATGGACCCATTGAAAGAGATAAAGTAAGAGGGGAGAATGAAAGAAAGAGAAAGTGATCATGGACCTATTGAAAGAGATAAAGTAAGAGATAACTTATTGTATGAATCATTTTATAGATATCTCTTATAAATTTAAAGGACAATAAATGGCTCTATTATTGAACATGCTCTAAACAAGATGATTTAGGAGGCTATGCTATTCTCGATAGTTGACACACACATTCGTTGTGTGGAGCGCTGCTACTAGGATGAAGATGGCGAGTGAAATCATGTCGACACTAACAGCGACGCGCGCACCGATTGGCAGCTGAGACCTCTAGCAGCTGTTGTTTGAGCCTGAGGCCTTTGTGTCCGCTGGACCGAATGTAGGATCTAGGATACCGACTCGCGGAGGGTGAATAGATGGTTTTAATTAAAATCACAAATACTAAAAATTTTGATTAATAACACAAGAGAGCACCTATGTCTAACTAGGCCTATAACTGGTGAGGGTTTGCAACCTATGGTGACAAGCAGCAATTTAAACTCTAGGAAAGTAAATATCTCAAATTAAATTACAGAATTAAATGAGCAAAGAGGTAACCGAGTTTGACACAAGAAATTTTTCTTGTGGTGTCGATGATTTGCCGACCATCCCTAATCCACGTTGAGATGGATTCAAAGAATCAACCGCTCCTCTATCAAGACTCCTCTTGATCTTGAGCTAGCTTGAATCAACGAATCGCTTCACACCTCGATTCCACTATAGTTGCCCTTTACCACCCCGGTGAGGTGAGTACAAGAACCTCTCACAACCAATTTCGGGGCACCTCCACAATCTTCTTGAAGGGCTCCACAAAATTACCTTCTTCAAGCCGTCTAGTGAGCGGCAACTCCAAGAGAAACAAGTCGAAACGCTTGCTTGAAGATTCTCTAGTGCCACCAAGCTCAAAATCTTGATGCAATGCAATAAGATGCTCTCACACTCATAAGGATGCGATCTCTAAGCAGAGAGAGAGGAGTGTAACACCCCATGTGTTAATCTCGTGCATTATTCGCTAATCATAGTATGAGCTCTGTCATTAGTGTTAATCACTCATGGTTAGTTGCATTTCATGTTAGCTGAGCTCTAATCCTTGTTTTTCTGCCAATTCTAGAACTCAAATCAATTTTTGCCCAGCATCAAAGTGGTAGATCTTTATCTTTTCTTCCTCTACAACTTTCAATTTGGCCGAAATTCAAGTTGCAGTGCGAAAGTTTGAGCTTTTGCGAGTCTAAATTGACATAAGTCAAGCAGGTCGCCGACGACTCTGATTATCTGGTGGTTTTTCCCAATAAAGAAATATTGGAGACCTTCTCTAAATCAAATGGAATCAAGCTGGCTCTGCACTTCCAAGGTGTCTAAATCAAGTTTGGAGGCAAATGCTTCTTCTTATCTTCAGACTGGGTGGATGAAGATATACAACATTCATTTTTCTATTAGAACCGAAGAAGCTATGAAACAAATTGCAGAGCTGGCTGGGGAAGTGGTGGTAATTGATGAACTATCCTTGATCAGAGATGGGCCAGTCCGGACATACGTTTCAGACCTCCGATTGTCGCCAACCTGGATACTTCGGATATGTGTCCGGATACTCCGGAAATTTGTGTTCGGACATTCCGTATCTTGAACCCAGAGTCTGCAGTTGTACTCTCAAAACCAACCTATGCTCCTTGGGACTTGTTTGTTGTGCACCTTCAGTAAATGTTTCCCAGTCTTGTGTATTGTTTTAATTGCATTGCTTTGCATCATGAGCAGTTATGCATCTTATCATTGCACTGCTGCCCTAACATTTGCATTGCATTACTCAGCATTTCATATGCATTCATGTCGATTACATAGTTGAAGACATGGGATACCAGATCGTGGTTGAGCAAAAAGAGGACCAGCTGGAGCAATCTAAGGACCCGCCCAAGGTCGGAAGGGTCTAAGGCCTTGTTAGTACTAACACTGACTTAGTGTTACCCCAGGCAAACCCCGGAGTATAACCCTTAATTTCAGTATTCTATATTTATTTAAGTATTTGTGCATTTACATTTCTAGGAGTTGTATGAAATTATAGTATTCATGTTTCTCCCTAGGTAACTATGAGTCTTTACTAGTATACGTGTGTCGTTAGAAATGCTTTGATAAATAGGGACGGGGTAGAAGTTGAGTGATTTCCTGTCACTTGCGCGATATAGATCCTTGTTACTTATGGCAAGTTGCTGGAGAATGAGATATTGAGGAAAGAAAAATGGAGACCGGGTGGAGATGAGTTGGGTTAAAGGTGTGAAATGGATGGAAAATATGCCTCCGCTTATGCCGAGTGAGGGCCGTACCGTTGTTGGCATCGTTGATCGAGGAGTGAACAGTACTAACCACATGCAGGGAGTAGGAGGTAGTCGAAACCGATAAGCTAATTACCTGATTTGCAACGATACTTTGAACTGCGACCCGCTACTCTGGGAGTGGTATGATGGCGGGTGTTGGATTATATGTCGCCTTCGGGTTCTCTGAGAGTTCGTCGTGAGGGGCTCTTCACCTGGGTTTTGGCATGCGTGGTTCAGACGCCGGGGTGATGATGGGAACAGTTGATATGTGTGGCCCAGCGTGGTTTGCACGTGTCGTGTGTGTTAGGTCCACCTTGCAAGGTAAAATCGTATCGATTCGCTGTGACTAGCGGATATGAGAGCCTTGGTCATTGTGTCACATCATAGTAAGGAATTGGAATGAGAATGGAATGAAGATGATTCGATTGTGATATTACTGAAGGATTACTTTGATCTACCATGTTTGCTCTAAATATTCAAGCAAACCTAGTTGGTTCATACTAAACCTGAGCTAAAATATTGAAAGTAAGGATCCACTATTAATAGCCTTTCCACCAAAATAAACTCCAAAGCTAAAAAACTTTGCATGTCTAGGAGTCAACTAGGTGTATACCACTAGTTAGGTAAGTCTTGCTGAGTATTATTATAATTAGGGTTTGTTGTATCATATTTTTAGGTAGCTACCGCTGGTTGGAGCTAACCAGGATTTACATCGGTGGGCTCGATGTGACTTCCTCACATCTTCGTAGTTATCCTGGTTTTTAAATTGAGCTTTTATATAAATTTGATTGCATGTTGAACTCTAAAGATTTTATTTAAACTTATTTTGTAAAGCTCTGCATTGTAATTTAAATTTGAGAAACTTTTGTCCGCTTGTAACCATCTGTGCTTGTCTTCATGTGAGACTTTCAGTGTTTTTCGATCCTTGATTACAGTAGTTTAATCCGGCTTGACTCGAGAGGCTGCCGGGTTATGCCGTTTTAAGTGCATCATGTATCAGATTAAGATTAAGATGAGGATCAGTGCACTTAAGCCGGTATAATTTGGCCGGTTTTGCTACAACGAAGCTTGCTCAAATATGTCAAGGAAGCTTTCGAATGGGCCAAGAGCACTGGCCCATGGCCGAGCATGAGGTATATATAGCCACCCCCTCAAAAATTAACCATTACATTCTAACCCCGTAAAAACAGATCATTCGCGGACTGTCCCCTCTCAAGAACCGGACCGTCCGAGGTTCAAAGCCAACGGCTAGAAATGCATTAAGTGTGTGTCAGAATAGATCGTTATAGCCCTGATGGACCGTCCTCTTCACAGAGGGAGGACCGTCCGCAGTATAAAGACCCGAGCACACAGAACATCCCAAGTTCTGTTTGGTTTCAAAAGTTAGCCAGCAGACCATCCGTACTCCAGTAGCATATCGTCCTCCGTTCATATTTGCAACACCATTAGAACCAACAAAGTTTCTAGATAAAACTTTGAATTAGCTGGCGGACCGTCCGCCATTTTAACCAGTTTGGATACCAGAGGCTGACCGACTAAATCGGTCCTCCCACGAACTCCACCACCGAACCAATCTGTGACCGCCACTGTCCGAATTCGTGGCTCTTGCAGTTTCTATTAGGTTGCAGATTGTTTGCTCCCCTGGGCGGACCGTCCTCCCGTCAAGTTTTGACGCCCACCAGAAACACCAAGTTTATGTCCAAATTTTCAGAGGATAGCGGATCGTCCGCCTCAGCGTGTTAGCACTCATTTGAATCTCGAGTTAGCCATTTTCCAAACATGGTCATCTCTCATGCATGCAATGCAAATGTTTAAGCAAAATAGCACTATGGAACCGTCAAGGAAAGTAGATATCTATGGCCGTGTTTGGATCCAAGGGCTAGAGCTATTTAGCCCAAGCAAATAGCCCTCCAATAAAATAGTTGTTGATATGTTTGGATCCAAGGGCTATTTTGAGCTATTTTTCCTTCCCAATTATTTGGATCCAACTAACTTCTCTTCCTGCCAGATCCTGTGTGGCTGCTGTTGTGCTGTACGCCTGCGGTGCTGTGCGCCATGCTGCTGTGCTGTCCTGTGCCTTGCCTTCCCTGTACATTTCCATGCATATATACTTCACACGTGTATATATTAATCGAGCATGTGTATACATATTATTTAATCACAAAAATTAAATTTGTCCATACACATGTCTCACTCGGAACATACAAGTAATGTTCTCACACAAACATACAAGTCCTTCATGAAATGAATGTAAATAATATTACAAGCCATGAAGCAAATTATATGCCAACTCATCACGAAACTCATTCATGTTGCTATCTTCAACAAGAGGTTCATCTTCCGGCCATTCCGATTCATGTTGTGTTGGCATTGGGTTGTAATTTGCATCAGCATCACATTTAGCAAACTCCCTATCCGCAATTCTGCTCTCCCAAATGAAATTATAAAGAGTCATGCAAGCAACAAGTATTCTAGTTTGCTTCTTTTCTGGAAATTTTGCCATCTTCAATAAAATCCTCCATTTCATCTTCAATACTCCAAAAGACCTCTCTATGACATTCCTAACTCTTGAATGAGCATGGTTAAAGGTTTCTTTCATACCTTGAGGCAGAGGACCGTTTTGCCATTGCTCCACATGGTACCTCGTACATCTGTATGGTGAAAGGTAGCCCTTGCGGTTTGGGTACCCCGCATCAACCACATAATACTTTCCTACATATTCAGGTACACAATGAGACATATAGTTCAATTATGGAAATGATAGAAAGAGTTGTAAGACATTTGCATTTGTTTACCTGGTGGTGGATGTAGAAATTTGTGAACATGAGTTGTCATTGCATCTTTGAACACTCTCATGTCATGTGCTGAACCAGGCCATCCCGACAGCACAAAGGTAAATCTCATGTCGAAATCACAAACTGCAAGCACATTTTGTGAGGTTTCGTTGTGCCTGTTCAAGTATTGAATCCTCTTGCTCTTTGGCACCACAACCTTGACATGAGTCCCATCTATTGCTCCTATGCAGTTGTTGAAATGTGGCCGAAAATCTGGATTTTCTAGGTTAGGATGCACCTCAGAAAATTCCGAATCCTTTGGTTTAATTATGTCAGGTGCTAATCTAAGGACACAAGTCAGAACTGCATCAAATGTCCAACTTGTTGTCTCCAAAGATCTAATAAGACGGCCCTCTGCTTGTCTAACTGACTGTGGTGCTCCAAGAACCCATAAAAACATAGCCAGAGCCTCTACAGATGACATTTTTGTTGTTGACTGTAAACTATATGACTCCACCAAAGTATTATGCAGCCTATTAAATAATGGTCTCTCAACTCTAAACATCTTGTAGCAAGAACTATCTCGGGTTAAAGTCCTCTGAACCCATTGCAAACCACTTTCTGGGGCAAATAGTGATCTAGGTGGTAGTTTGACAAAGTGGTTATCAGAGTACATGCCCAAGATAGGGACCAGTTGCACAACAAAATCTGTAGCCATCTTCAAATTCTTGCGGCACATGGAGATAACCTCATCCTCGCTTGATGATGTGCTTCCTCCGTCAGTTTCTTCAACATGCATTTGTTCATTGGACTCATCCTGATTAAACACAAATAGGAAAAAGTCAGAACTTGTACCAATGGAGAAACACACACATACAAGATGAAAATAATATTAACATCACACAGAGTCATATGAATTGTCAGAACAGTAAGATAGCTAGCATAATATTAGAAGATTCAGCACATGAACACAAATAAAAGGTCCAACACATCACAGACAGCACAAACATATAGTTGTCCAACACATGACACGCATAATAGGTTCATTGTACCATCCTAACTACTCCAAACACTGTTCCCTGCACCATTTCTTGAAGTAACTAAGCCTAAGCTCAGGTGTCAAGTTGCCACAAAAGAACTCCCTTTGGAAGGGGTCTTGGAACATCTTGGCCATTGCAAAGACAGCCTCACTTGTTTGCTCAACACCGCACTCAAAAGCCAATTGCTGACACCTCCTCACTGAAAAAGCCTCCTTGTCACTAGCTCGTTTCTTCATTTCCTGACTGTTGATTTGCACGGTCTGCTTGAAGGTAATGGACAAGTCCCTCACATAACGAACCATTGGGCTTTTGCTCTTCTTGACTGGACTTTCACCAGTGCTGGTAGTACTCTCAATAGACTTCTTGGTGTTTCCTGAAAGTCCTCTTCTTCTGCTTCTTTGGGCCATGCATCCTCAGCACCTTCTTGGGCAGCACCATAATCATCTCCAGGCACAAAGGCACCACCTCCATCAATGGTACTAGAACTGAACATTTGTTCTAGCAGATCCAAGTTTCCTGGAGGACCCCATCTCAACTTCTTCAAATATGGTTTGTTCTGTACAAATGCACATGCACAGATAAGTTAGTTTGGTTCAAATAAGGCATTGTCAATCAAATATGTATGAAAGTACTAAGACAAAATGCTTAGCAAGTTTACAGAATAGCATGATTATTAGAAAACATGAACACAAAACATGAACATGATAAATTATAGAAGGACATATTATAGCAAGTTTTTCCTTCAGTGGCAGCTAACCATTGTTCTGAAAAAAATACATGCAGATGCTGAAAGCAAATTAAACCAACAAGAGTGTAACTGGATGATTGACCTACCGGCTCTCTTTTCTCAGTAACTAGCTAGCTGTTACTAATGCAGAATTAAAGACCGTGGACCTAGTAGCTAGCTAGCTGTTCCTTCCAGGTTATTAATGCAGAATTAAAGCACCATTGCTGTCTATTGCTCATTTGAACAACACACATAAATATTTATGTCTATTTGAGTCAGAATTGATCCAGGATCTAGGTTTGCAAATAAATTCAAGTGTTATGTGCAGTCATAATAAAGTTTCCTTGCAGGAAAGAACCATGCTAGTGACATGAACCTGACAGAATATCCAAACTTTTTCAGCTAAATGGATAAGCATGTAAGCACGTGGTTGCCAGCTATATATTTTCCAGATAAAAGTCATCCTAGAACTTATGACAGACTCTTCCATGGCAAAATACAATTTCAGGAAGTAGCATTCATCTTCAAGTTAAGTTACAGTTAGCTCATTATTCTGAGCACCATTACTTGCAATGCAGAAGCAACTTTCTCCTGAAATGTCAGGTCATGTATCTGTACCTAATCTATAAACAAGGCATATACACATACAGCTAAGTTATAGTTACAGTATTACCATAATTTCAATTTTTTAACAAAGCTAAATAACAAGGCAAAGTAAGAAAAAATGTATGGAAATATATTCTTGACCACCTGAATGCATAGTGTAGCAAATATAATTGTCAAAACAAAAATACAATATACAGCAACAAACAGAAACGAGACATTTTCAGAATTTACTCAAGGAAAGTCACAAGTCTTAACACATCAACATAAGCATAGGGTTCATGACATAAACTTTAATTAAAACTATCAGGCAGGGGTTCATCTTTTTGGTGGAAATTCAAGTACTAAGACAAGTATGGAATATACCTCTATGTGTGTACGCCAGAATTCTGAATCAGCATCAATGGTTCCATCAGGCTTCCTCCCTAAACCAGTGTGTGCTTGTAAGTAGCACCAAAAAGAGTAAGTGCTCTCAAGTATGCCAATTTGATTCTTTAGCTGCCCATGGCCATGCTTCTTTCTAGTTTTGGCATAAAAACCATAGGATATAGCCTTGTACCCATCACCACTCATTTGGTTTCCATTGTAATGGCCTGCTTGCACTTGCTCTAAGCACAATTGCAACAAATAACCATTATTCAGATCATTCCAATTCGCTCTAGTGTCATAGCTCACCGGAGGGCCGCCGGAGCTGCCTAAGTCCTCGACCTCCTCTTCATATCCTTCTTCTTCATCGACGTCGATGTAGTTGTTGCCGGGAGCTTGAGGATGGCCAGCACCCCTTGCTGCACGGCCACCCCGGCCACCACGCGAGCTCGCGCGGCCACGGTTCGATGAGGACGAGCGCGTATGATGCCGACCAGCCGAACTGACCTTCACCCCCCCCCCCCCCCCGTCCGCCACCGTCTGCACCGGACGACGAGCCTCCACCATGCGCAGGCCATGGCGGCATGCCGTCGCCGGCTACACCGCTGCTGCCTCCCGCCGATGACGATGCGCCGAATTGAAGTTGGCGAGCACGCGGTGCAGGCGGAGCCACCCAGCTACGGCCGAGCCCAGGAGCGAGGTGAGGCACTTGGTGCGCGGTGCGCGAGGGGGAGGGTAAACAGAGCCATGGTCGAGCCCAGCTCCTTCCTCCCCGTGGCCCTGGAGGAAGGCGCTATACGCATGCAGATGTGGGAAATTCTCGACCGGCGGCACCTATGAGTTGAGGTCGAATGAGTCCATGCCGGCATGAGGAGCAGGAACGTGGTCGGGGGCGGTCGCCGACGTCTACGACGTTGTGGAGAAGAAGTCGAAGCCGTCCATGGAGATCCGGTCGGGGATGAAGGGCTGCCGCGGTCCGAGCCGGCGACGGCGATGCAGTCCGTGGGGGAGAAGCGGCGCCGGCAGTCCGGATCGGGAGGCGACGGGGTGGCGCGTGTGGGGGGAGGCGCGGCGGCGCACGCGTGGCCGGCGTGGGGGTAGGCGGCGGGGCGGCGCACGCGTGGGGGGAGGCGATGGGGCGACTCACCGTCGGCGGCGGCGGATCGAGAGGGCGCTGGACATCCGCCAGCGGATGGGATCCGCCATCGCGAGGTGCGAGCTGCGGCCACAGGCAGGCCCGATTGGATGTGGCCACAGGGGAGGAGAAAAATTAATTTTCCGGTGGGACCCACTCAAATAGCTCAAATAATCACCCTTTGGGTGGGATAATTTTTTGAGGTAGGTTATTTCCAAATAGCCAAAACTAGCCCTCATATTTGAGGATTTTGGGCTATTTTAGGCTCAAAATAGCTCTAGCCCTTGGATCCAAACATGCCCGTGTAAATGTAGATGAATTTTGAGTATGCCGAGGGATTTTGTGCAAAATAGCCGAAGATCTGGCCACGAATCGGCCTAGAGAGGCAAGGCCCAGTACCAGCCCAATCAATATCACCCGCCCATCTCGAACGAGCGGCTCAGATCTCCTCCCACAGCGAAACCCTAGCAGTTACTGTAGCAATTTAGTACCTAATCATAGTCTAATTAGGCTCATTAGATTCGCCTCGCAATTTACAATCAAACTATGCAATTTGTTTTCTATTTCGACTAGATTTAATACTCCATGCATGTAAGATTCCATTTCGATGTGATAGTATTGGAATTTTGAATTTTGCAACTAAACAAGGTCATTTTTAGGTGGCGGACCATCGGTTTTCAATGGACAGACCGTCCGCCAATCAAGACGTTCGGACATCCAAAACGTCTACATATAAGTTCGGACGTCTGAAAAGAGCTGCGCGTTTGAACATTAGCCGGCGGACTGTCCACCCCAACAGGCCGGACCGTCCGCTGTTAGGACTTACATGCTCACGTTTTGGATGTCCGAACGTCTTGAACGGCGAACGGTCCACCCAATGGGAGCGGACGGTCCTCCACCTAAAAATGGGTCATTTAAAATTTAAAATTTTTAAAGTACCTCGGATAGGAAAAGTACCAAAATGAAAGTTGTAAATCTCGAAAAGTTATGAAACTTTGTAGTTCATAATTTTTTTTATTTGAAATATCTTGTCAACGAAAACTGTATTTCAATTTCTTAAATTTGAAAACGACCTCGGATGGAGAAAGTACCAAAATGAAAGTTGTAGATCTCAAAAAATTATGAAACTTTGTAGTTCATAATTTTTTATTTGAAATATCTTGTTAACGAAAACTACATTTCAATTTCTTAAATTTGAAAACGACCTCGGATGGAGAAAGTACCAAAATGAAAGTTGTAGATCTCAAAAAGTTATGAAACTTTGTAGTTGTCAAATTTTTAATTTGAACTCATTTAGAGCCTCAAATAAGCAATTTACACTCAGTTTAGTATGTGGGGAAAGAAAATGAAGTAAAGAAATATTTGAGAGTGTGGTGTAGTGGTAGAGGTGTTTGCGCGAGGGGGAGGTCATGGGCAGGTTTTTTTTTACCGACCGGTGGGACAAAACCGCCGCCCACCGGTAGCGGTAAACCGGACCGGTTTGACCAGTTACTGGAAAAAACCGGCCAAATTCAAAATCCAAATCAAAAACTCATGTTCAACCGGTTCCTATCGGCTAGCCGACCGGTTTACCGGTCCGGTTTGACCGGTTACCGGTCGGTTTGAGTGGTAACCGGTCGGTTTGAGTGGTAACCGGCCAAATTCAATTTTTTTTCTTTTTTGGTTTAAATTCAAATGCCCGCAAAGTATACTAAATGAATGTTTGTATAATATGTTTTAGCCTAAATGAACCCTCCAACCCTCTTTTGTACTACTTTTACATTGTATTTGTATACTTTTGTATGCACATTTTTTTGTTTAACTTCAAATGCTCGCAAAGTATACTAAATGAATGAATATTTGAAAAAATTTGACATCATTAGATTCGTCGCAACTTAAAGTATTTTTAGGAATTTTTTGGGAATTCTTCATTCCTTAGAATTCAAATTTGAATTTTAAATTTGAGCCGGTTTGAAACCGGCCGGAACCGGTAAAACCGGATCGGTTCCGATCGAGATTTTTAACCCTGGTCATGGGTCCTGTCAATCGCGTAGCGTGCGTTAAATGTCGCGACCTGCGTCTTCAAGGGTAGGTGCTGGCCGTTGGGGCCCTTCCTTGATTATATTTTTTGCCATTGTTTCATGTTTTTTCAATTCAAATTTTGGTGAGCGTTATTTTTTTTATCATGGATCAAAACAGCACACAACAAAAGCTTTGCAGTGTTGACTTTTGCTAGCAAAAGAGTTTACTATGGGTGTGTTTAGATCCCCAAACTCCTCCAAACTTTCCAAATTTTCCATCACATCGAAATCACATCGAAACATTAAATATAGCAAATGATCCATGCATGGAGTACTAAATGTAGGTAAATAAAAAAACTAATTGTATAATTTTGATGTACGTTGCGAGACGAATCTTTTGAGACTAGTTAGGTCATGGTAAGACAATATTTATCACAAACAAATGAAAAGTGCTACAGTATCCGATGTGATATTTTCTACCCGTTTTCCAGGGATCTAAACACAGCCTATGTGTTTTGTATGTTTTGGCGCATGCCTTGGGCACAGAGCAAATTAGGGGAATTCCATAGTGCTACACCTAACAAGAGGATCCGGCCGCTCAATCCTTTCGGTTCCGGCCGGCCTCCTCTTCTGGTCGAAAGCGTGATCCAGCATTCCCACCACTTTATTCACGACCGCGAGCTCGCACGCTTCCTTCGTGCGCAGTTCAAGTGAAAACCCAAACAAACAAGCATGCATGGACAAGCGCACCAAAAAAAATCAAACAAAAGGATGGAAAAAGAATCCGCAACAAGGAATACGCCGCGAAAATGGAAGGGGACTCGGCACGCAGCCCTCGAGCTGGAGCCGTCCGACCCGTCCCGTCCCCACCGGGCAGGCGGACACGCGCGCGCGGATGAGGTCATCGGCCGGTGGCGCGTCAGCGCCACCACCAACCGGAGACCCGGCCGCCTCTTGGAGCCAATCGCGCCCCGCCACGTCCCCGGAGCTACCAACTGCCTCCCCGACAGGGCAAGTCAAAGTCGTGCACCACCTCGGCACAGCAGCAGGAGAGTTCACGTCTCGCGGCCCGCCCGCGCGCCGCCGCCACCACACCACGAACCAGATGTCTCGAGCCACAGAGCCCGGTAAGAGGAGCAGCGGCCGTGCGACTACGTGACAGCCGTGCACTGCAAGTCAGGGTGCATCATCGCAACGTACAGCCCGGCCTTAGCTCGAGCCCCTCCGGGCCGCGCGCCACCATGGCGCTCCTCGCCGTCGCGCGCCTCCTCCTCGCCGCGGCCTCCCTCGCCGCGGCCCGCGCCGCCGGCGAGGCGTACTACAACGCCAGCGCGTGCCGGCCGTCCGTCCCGTGCGGCGGCAGCGTCGAGGTCCACTACCCGTTCTTCCTCGCCAGCGCGGACATGGCCATCGACGCCGACGGGTACACCGCCCACTCCTACTGCGGGTACCCCGGCATGGCGGTCGCCTGCGACGGCGGCCGCGCGACCCTGTGGCTCGAGGACAGCAACTACACCGTGCTGGCCATCGACTACGACAAGCACACCGTCACGGTCGCCGACGCGGACGTGCTGGACGGCGGCGGGTGCCCGCGGGTGAAACACAACGTCTCCGTGCCGGTGGAGACCTGGCTCAACCTCTCGACCACCGCCAACGACGACCTCGCCTTCTACTTCGGCTGCGTCTTCACGGCGGCAACCGCGCCGCCGCCGCCCATCCCTCCGATCAACTGCAGCGGCTTCCCGAAGCGGGACGGGGTGTCTTACGTGGCAGCGCTGAACGACGTGCCGCCCAAGGCCTTGTGGCCGCGGGCGTGCAAGGAGGTGGTCGTCGCGCCGGTGCTGAAGGAGCTCCTCCTGGGCTCTGACGATGGGTACCTCCTGCGCCTGAACAGCGACGGGTACGGCAAGCTGCT
The DNA here is from genome assembly GCF_016808335.1 of Panicum virgatum. NCBI lineage: Eukaryota > Viridiplantae > Streptophyta > Magnoliopsida > Poales > Poaceae > Panicum > Panicum virgatum. Next base: position 17,325,305 of record NC_053147.1, on the reverse strand, counting down.
GGAGCGGGGCTTCCAGCTGACCTGGGACCCGAGCGCCGGGCCGTGCTTCCTGTGCGAGGACTCCGGCGGGCAGTGCAGCTACAACCAGAGCGGCGAGTTCATCGGCTGCCTGTGCTCCGACGGCCGCGTGCGCAACCCAGCTTGCGGTGAGTCTCTCGTTCTACCACCACCCTTTCTTTTCACTCTGTATTACTGGGTAGTATTCAGTAGAAAAGAGCACCTCGTTTGCCAAATGCTTGGTTGTTTCTGGAGACGTGACTGACGAACCACCGAGTGCACCAGTAGAACATAGCTTCCAGACTGCACGCTGCTGAGCTCTTGTTTCTGCAGCACTTACCAGTAGAAATTCTGCCCCATTTCTTTCCGCCACCTCTGCCGCCGTGGTTTGTGAATCGTGTGATCCTTTTAGGAGCGCAACCATGCGGCGAAGGCCCGGAGCTGAGCATTGGTCGCAGCTGGTGGGTGGCCAAAGGGCACCAAACCAAGCAAACGATCCCCCTTTTTTCCTCATGAGATAGTAGCGCCCAGTGAAAACGGTGGTTGTCGTCAATCCTGACCTAGTTCAGCGTGCCGCGACAGCCAACTTTGATCCTCCAGGCACGCGAGTTCAATGCAATGCTCATCTTGTTCGTCAATGACCACCTGCGGTAGGCGCCTCAAGTCTTTGACCTTGTCCTCGCAGTACCGAAAGTTTCGTCTGCGTTAACGCAAACCTGGTCAACACATTCAAATATGCTAGAACGCGTAGCAGATCGTCAACATGATCAGCACCAGCAATCTCTCTGCGCAGACCGATCAGACCAGTGCTCCAGGAAGACGACCAAAATCTAGAACCACAAGCTCGGAAGGAACCCCGTCGGAGCTAATGAACCTAGGGTTGCTCTGAGGTCGGCAGGCCACTTAGAACACCCTCAAACTTTGTAGAGACGCAAGAAGAACAGCAGATGGGGTTGGAAAAGTTTAGAGATAAAAGGTAAAGATAAATGTGTTGAATCGATTGGATTACCCTAAATCGGGTGTGACCCTTCATATATATAGGGTGGGAATGTCTGTATCGAATCCTATATATACCCTGTGCCAAAATATAACTCCTATCTCAAATTGGGCTGTTCCGACCGATCTGACCAGCCCACCAAATTGGACTTCCTCACACGGACTTCAAATTGGACGTTTTAATTGGATATCTTTCTTGAGACATAACTTCCTCACACGGACTTCAAATTGGACGTTCTATATATGCATTTCGATCGTCTCAATGAGTGTAGTCCAATTGGTGATTTGGCAAAGTTTTCAAGACCGGTCTGACCGGTTTGCCTTACCAGCCTGACCAGTTTGTCTAAATTATCCAACAAACCTGATTCGTGCCAAATTTGGATGTCAACAGTATGCTTGCAGCCGTCAAGGAGAGAGAAATAACCGGATGCTGTTGCCATTATATCTCTGTTCCTGGATCCTGAACTGTTTGTGAGCCCTCCTGTCTTGACCTGTGAGAATGGACCATGACCATCTAAGTAGCAGGTTAGCAGCACACTCGTCTAGTGTTCGCGATCATTCATCCATCCATATATCTTGCTCCTCTCTCCTCTCGTTTCCTCCTCGTTTCATCGGCCGATCCAGCAATGGCGCCTCCTGATCAAATGCATCGCCTGCATCTAGCGCCACTCCTCTTCACCCTACTACTCGCATCACTGCCCCACTGCAAGCCACAATCAGACGCCTACTTCCGGTACAGCAGCTGCGCACCGAAACCTTACCAGTGCGGGCCACTCCAGTTCGACATCGGCTACCCGTTCTCCGTGAACAGCGTGGAACGGCCGGACTACTGCTCGGTCCCGGTGTACCTCCTCTCCTGCACGGACGCCGGCAAGCTGGTGACCACGGGCGGCGGGCTGTTCCAGGTCACGGGCGTCGACTACGGCAACCACCTCCTCACCGTCGTCGACAAAAGGCTAGTAACTGAGCAGACGTGCCCGCAGCCCTACCGGAACGCCACCTTCGACGGCGCCATGTTCGCGTACACCGACCGCGACCAGTTCCTGACGGCGTACATCAACTGCAGCGCCAGCTCGTCGTCGCTGCCTTTCGCGTCGGACTTCTTCTCGTCCCTGTCCGGGGGGCGGTCCTACTATACGCTGGACAAGGGCACGGTGTGGCGCCGGACGTGATGGGGTCGTGCAGCTCCACGCTTGTTCTCCCGTGCAGCTCCATGGCGGACTCGCTGGGCGCCGGGAACTCTACCTTTGGGGATGTGATAAGAGGCGGTTTCGCCTTCGCCGTGCGGTGGAAGGTGGGTGTGGCCGTGTGGGGTGGTGTGGAGACTGTAGGAACTCCGGAGGGTTCTGTGGATATAGCTCCAGCAGTCCTAGTGATCACACGTGCTTCTGCTCTGACGGTACATCTATTGGATCATGTTCTTCAGGTATCTTCTGTAGTTATGTCTCAGCTTCAGAATCAAACTAATTTGAACAAGCTAAGGTCGACGTCATCAAGGCTACTCTGTAGATGACGATTAGTTGAAGTAGTCTGATTGAGAGATTTAAGCTTTGTGATTTTTCAGTATGCATATAATAGTTTTGACTTAATATACTTGAACGCTTTGTTGGAGCTCCTAGTTACCTAGTTCAATCTTAGACCGCGGTAGTAGGCCATGTTGCCATGACATATGCTGTTTCTTTTCTTTTTCTGCTATGACGCCATGTCATATCTTTGACTCAACTAGTCGTATAGCCCGCGCATTTGCGCGGCTAGTATTGAAAATTCAAAATTTTGGATGCCATTGTATCCTTACTCAAAGATTATACTATTTTTTACCATACATCACCCTGTTCATTATCGTAAATTATGTCTTATTGTTGGTTAAAACAATTCAAATATGATCTACCTATGATAACAATTTGATTTGTTGAGCTTTAATAATATTATGCATATAATTATCCTTATTTTTGTTTTATTTTGATTAATTGTTGTTAACTTTAGTTTTTATTAATAGTATATGTTTTTAACTGATACATAGCTAAATTGTATTTTATATTTAATTTTTTGTAATGGCATTGGTGTGTGATTTTTAATTAGGTACAGGGGTATTTTAGGCTAATTTTTATTACAATGGCAGTGGTGGATAATTTATTTTTCTATTTTTTCGATTAACGTGAGAATTTCTAGACCTCGAGAGCGAATGTGGATTAGCTTTAGTTTTATTAATAATATATATTTCTAACTGATACATAGCTAAATGATATTTTATATTTAATTTTTATAATGGCATTGGAGGGTGATTTTTAATTAGGCACAGGGTATTTTAGGCCAATTTTTATTATAATGGTAGTGGTGGGTAATTTCTATTTTCTCCGATTAACGTGGAAATTTTCAGGCCTTGAGAGCGAACGTGGAGGCTACGTTTGTTGGTTAATGGATTAGTTTTAGTTTTATTAATAGTATATGTTTCTAACTGATACATAGCTAAATGATATTTTATATTTAATTTTTTTATAATGGCATTGGTGGGTGATTTTTAATTAGGCACAGGGGTATTTTAGGCTAATTTTTTATTATAATAGCAGTGGTGGGTAATTTTTATTTTTCTATTTTCTCCGATTAACGTGAGAATTTCTAGGCCTGAGAGCGAACATGGAGGCTCCGTTTGTTAGTCAAATAATAAGATAATAGATGTGCATTTACATGGTTCAAATGAACCGAAATTGCTTGCTCTGACTGAATGGGGAAAAATCAGATTCCTCTTGAATTGGTCGAATACTTTGTCTTTCGAATAAACAATTTTTCTTCTTTGATGTTGACACTTCACCTAAACAAGTAACCAATTGTCGAGTAGTAGTAGATTAGTAGTAGAACGTTAGGATTAATTAAGTACCATTCGTGGAAGGAAAGCCAAATTGGCTTTTATCATCTCCCCAGCATGGATGTTCCTACAAAAACGATGGAAATGAATATCCGGACCTTGATCTTTTTTTGGATTTTTTTTCTCTTCTAAGAGCATACCTCCAAGAAAATAGTTATTCTCCTAGCTAAACTAAGAGTTTTTCCAACACTCTAAAAAGATAAAGAGCTTTCTAGAGATGGGGTAAACCATAAGACTCTCCAAATTTACTCTAAATCTTTCATGCGCTGCTCGCCGGTGCTGGCCGCCGTCGTCCGGTCCTCCCGGCGGCGAACAGATGCTACGAATAGATAATGGGCGTGTTTGTTTCCGCTCGATGCGGACGCGCGGTCGATCGGCGTTCTCCAGAATCGTGATTCTATCCGCGTTACTAATTCTCGCTTTCCAGTACAAAACCGGCCGTCAGAATGAAGCGGCGATGAAAACAATCACGCCCACCGCAAAGCATTTGGCGGGATTATTTCCGATTCTCGCATTCCTTCCCCCCAAGAAGCGACTTTTAATCGGAAACAAACAGGCCCAATAGCAGGCCAGCAGCAACCACTACCAATCTGATTTTTTTCTGACAAGCTACTAGCAGTTCCCCAAGCTAATCATCGCCATGCCCATGTGAGGCCGTCGCCCTCCCGCAAGACATTCCTCGCCGTCGAATCGACCTTCCCCGCCGCCGAATCGACCATCGTCGCCACCGAATCGACCTTCCCCGTCGCGATCCCGGCGTCGAAGGCTCCGCGGCTGGCGGAGGAGCTCCGCGACGGCGTGCTGTGTTGAGGGTGGAGGCGAGGTGGAGGCCGATTGAGGGCGAGGTTGTGGCGGGGCTCCGACGCGGCGAATCGGCCCCGGCGCCGGTGAGCTCTTCACCGGCGGAGTCCTCCTCCCCGCGTGGCCGAGGGGCAGCGACGCAGCTGAGCTCGTCGGGGAGTGTCACGCCGTCGGGAAAGCGCGACAGGGCCGCCGGGAAGCTCCGCGGGGGCGCGTGGCAGGTGGGCGGGTTCGCAATGGTGAGTCCACTCGGTAGGTATTTTTGCGGAGCGAGGGGCGTGGGATGCCGAGCGCTATAGCGACCGAGGAGGATAGCGAGACTGTTGGAACCGGTTTTTTTTCTTTGTTTGGCTACTTTTACCTATCCAACTTGTTTTACATAGGCTGTTGGAGTTGCTCATTTGGTTGAATAGCTAATTCACAATCAACAGTTACAAATAAAGGACCTGACTAAGATGAGACAGAATTGTAACCAACTTGCATTGCAATGAAACAATAAAACTCATTGGAAGTTTGGGAGTTTTCATAGCAATAAAAATTTCTTTAAAAAAAGGGAGCGAGGTGATTATTGATATGTACTTGATTTATGCACTGTTTCATAACTTCTTTTCTTTATTTTTCCAGAGCTGAAGACAAAGCCGAGGAAAATAGCACTTACAATTGGTAATTTCTTAAACCTGTCTACTTTACCAGTAATAGGCATGAACTGTACATATTTAACTGTTTAATCAATTGTCTGTTTTTTTCAAAAACTTCATATGATTGCTACAAATATTCCACAGTTAGAGAAGCATAGATCAATGGTCCTTGCCATAAGGTTCCCTTTTAGTTGTCGCAATGAATGAATTTTGGAAATAATTACAAGCAATAGAAGTTAGAAACACAATGTAACTGTCATCATAATTGCGAGTGCAAAGTGGTAGAAATTAAGAAAGCGGGCTTGCCATACCATACCTGTATATATTGCCATCGTATTCCCAAATCCATGCACACCTGATGTTTCCTGAACAATAATGCCGTCACCATCTGCGAAATTTTCCAACTTCAGCGAGCTCCATAGCCGCAGGCGTGCTGTTCTTGGTCCTTGCAGTCATGACGTGCCTGTACATCCGCAAGAGAAGGCCGTACAAGATGACCTCGTCCTCCAGGCTCCTCAAGTACACAGCCTCCGGCGGGACGCCGCGTTCCAGGGGCAGCACCGACGACACGGAGTCCGGCAGCGTCCACAGCCCGCACACGCACCACTTCACGTACGAGGAGCTGGAGGAGGCAACCGACAGCTTCAGCGACGCAATGGAGATCGGTGACGGCGGCTTCGGCACAGTGTACAAAGGTACTACACATCAGACCGCTGGATAACGCTCGTAGCCTGGCCGGATTGCTTAAGTTTTTTTCTTCACTTTTGGAACGTGATTTTTTACTTGGGATTGGGTGAATTGGTGCTTTTTCTTCACTTTTGGAAAGTGATTTTTTACTTGGGATTGGGTGAATTGGTGGTGGGCTCAGGGCATCTCCGAGACGGGCGCGTGGTGGCCGTGAAGCGGCTGTACAACAACAGCTGCCGGCGCGTGGAGCAGTTCCTCAACGAGGCGGCCATCCTCTCACGCCTGCGCCACCCGAACCTCGTCCTGTTCTACGGGTGCACGTCCAGCCGCAGCCGCGAGCTGCTGCTGGTGTATGAGTTCGTGCCCAACGGCACGGTGGCGGACCACCTGCACGGGCACCGCGCGGCGGAGCGCGCGCTGCCGTGGCCGCTCCGCCTGAGCGTCGCCGTCGAGGCGGCCGCGGCGCTCGCGTACCTGCACGCCGTGGAGCCCCCCATCGTGCACCGCGACGTCAAGACCACCAACATCCTCCTCGACGCCGGCTTCCACGTCAAGGTCGCCGACTTCGGGCTGTCCCGCCTCTTCCCGCTGGACGTCACGCACGTCTCCACCGCCCCGCAGGGCACCCCGGGGTACGTGGACCCGGAGTACCACCAGTGCTACCAATTGACGGACCGGAGCGACGTGTACAGCTTCGGCGTGGTGCTCGTGGAGCTCATCTCGTCCAAGCCCGCCGTGGACGTGACCCGGGACCGCAGCGAGATCAACCTGGCCGCCATGGCCGTCAACAAGATCCGGCAGTGCCAGCTGGAGAAGCTGGTGGACCTGGGGCTCGGGTACGGCTCCGACGAGGCGACGCGGAAGGCGATGACGATGGTCGCGGAGCTGGCGTTCCGGTGCCTGCAGCAGAACGGCGAGATGCGGCCGCCGATAAAGGAGGTGTTCGACGCCCTGAGGAGCATCCAGGAGGGCGGGTTCGCGAAGGAGAAGAAGGAAGACGCGCTTGTCGCGTCGCGCTTCCCTAACACCGTGCACGCTCCGTGGGACAGCATGAGCACAACAACCAGCGTTAGCAGCCAGTGACAGTGAGCACATATCAGGGATCAGAGAGTGCATGGCCGAAACCTCTGTCATCATGGCGTCCCAATGTTGCGTGCAATTAATTTTGTGGAGGGTCCTGATTGTATGTAGATATTCATATTTTTGGCCTTTTGGTTTATGTGTCTGTAAATTATTCATTTATGCTTCACTTGCGTATTTAGAGACAGACTAAATGTACATAGGAACTGTGGCCGTTTGTAGGGGGGGGAGGTTTTTCTTGGGAGGATGTAGAGTCGCAGCTGGTAACCTTTTTTATTTGTGTGAATGGGTGGGTGTTTTTTTCTGAATAATTCAGTAGAAGTATTGCTAATGGTTATTAGAGCAGGTACAATAATGAGCTTATAGCCAAGCTAGTCAGCAATTTTGATGATGTGGAAGGGAGAAGGGAGGAGAGAGAAGAGAGCTTGGCTCCTAGTTAAGCACCAAGTTGGGCACGGATGCATAGGTAATAGTGGGTCCTAATAAAGATCTACATGAGGACAATAGGAAAGAGAATGTAACCATATAATAATAATAAAATATTTGAAGACAAGTAAGAGCCTAATTATTGTATAGCTTGGCTCTTGTTATTTTGCTTATAGCCAAACACTTGGCTTTATTATTAGCCATGCTCTTAGGGTACCCGCAATGGGAGGTAAGAAACAATAAATGCATCCTTTCTAAGAGTTACTACCGGGTCGTATCGTGAGGACAGGTAAGAATTACTACCGAATCGTAGGACTACTGCCGGCAGCAAGAAATTAAACTGTTAGTGGGATTTATGCTAAACCGTTGCCACATACAACGGTCGAGTGGTTGCACGATGGATTGAGTTAGGCAAGATGTCACAACAACTCGGTCCTTAATTGTAACAAGATGGACATCTCCCCATCTTGCTCAACCACACCGGGTCAAGCACACCTTTTAACACTTCACACAGAAATGCCACCCATCTCATCAAAACACATCTTTCATTTATTTTCCAACAAATCCACTTTTTTTCCTCCCCACACACTCACACATTTTCATTTATAAACAATCATATCTGATATGTAGTAGAACGAGTATAAGATCCTAAGCAATTCTAGCAGTGATTAACATCCACATAGAATGAATCATATTTAGACATCAATCTAGGTGGTCAAGGAATGGTTATAACAAGTCAAGGGGTGGCTATCCAACCATGTTTTAGCAGTAAAAGCATATGCAGTTTTGTAAAATAAACCAATAGGTTGTGTTTGTAAAACCGGGACAAAATATGCAACAAAGGATGAGATTGAACTTGCCATCTCCGAATCCTTTCGGGAAGTCCTGCTCGCGGTACGAGTCTTCTGGCTCCGGCTCGCGGTACTGCTCCTCGCACACTTGCTCGCAGTACTGCTCATCGACAGGTTCCTCCTCGGTCACTCCGTGATCTACGGCGCACACAAACAAGCACACAATAAAGAAAAAGAAATAAAAGCTTTTCCGTTGAGCTCGAATGAAGAAATGAGGGTAGGAAGATTATTTTCAGGAGATTTTCTAATGGCATGGTGGACATAATGTTGGAAGTGGCATGGTCAAGTTTAGAGGTAATTGGAGGATTTTTGGCGCATGTAATGATAGGTTAAAGAGGGGTTTAGGGGCTGAACAAAGGTTCAAGGGCCTATTTGCAATTACTTTTGAGACGGCAGGGGCTTGATTAGAATTTTGGAAAGTGTTTGGGCTACTCTGAAAAGGGTAAGGGTCCATTTGGAATTATATTTATATGGTGGAGGGGCTAGTGTTCTAAAGAAATAAAAGAGGAGGGCTTCCTTGGAAAAGGGGCTAGAGAGGTGGGAGGGCTCTTAAAAGAAAAAGGAAAAGAGGAGGGGCTAAGGGCAAATTTGCCCTTTCTTCTTCCTCTCGACACCCAGGCCGAACAGAGGAGGGGGAGAACGGGGGACGGCGCCATGGGATCCGGCTCTCCGGAGCACGACGGCGGCCGGGGATAGGGGGAAAAGAGAGAGGAAAGCGAAGGGGTCCGGTTCCTCTACTTACTTTGATCGGAGGCGGCCTGTGGAGGCGCGCCCACGGCGGCCAGCGGGAGGCGGCTGTGGTGGCTGTGGCGGCGGCGCTAGGGGGCTGGGCAGGGGCTGCGCGGTGGTGGGCGAGCTCGTGGAGGGGAAGGCTGCGGTGGAGGCCTATTTATAGGCGAGGAGAAGCGGTGGAGGGGAGGGGGCAGCGGTGGCCGGCCGGCGAGCATCTCGGGCGGCCATTAATGGCGCCCGGCGTTGCAAAGCGGTGGTGCGAGCGGCGAAGCGGGCACAGGACGACGAGACGGTTCGGGCAGGGGCCGAGCGGCGCGCCGGGCATAACGGGCGCGTGGTGCGCGTGGGGGCACAGGGACTTGCGTGCAGCGCGTGGGCACAGAGAGTCTGTGTGTGGGCAAGGAGCAGGAAGGAAAAAAAGAGAAGAAGGAAGAAAGGAGAAGGGAAAAAGAAAAGGAGAAAAGCGACGTGCACGAGGAACGAGTAGAATAGGGAAATTTTAAACAATGATTGATTTTGGTGTCGGGACGGAGATTGGGTTTGGTGCTAGGGCGACGAATCGACGGAAAAAATTCGAGCTCGGCGATGAAAAGATTTTGAAAAACATTTTTAGTGAGTAATTTATTTGAGTGGATTTTCGGGATGTTACATGTACATTATTTCTATTCCAAAGGGGTGATGGAGGTTGGGGAGTATTTTTTTGATATTTTGACCTTTTTTTTAAACTATTTACAATAGTAAACCGCTCAGAAAACTATTTTCAAATCTGACCCATCAAAGATACACCAATTAAATTGGCGCTGAATGTTACTTCAACCACGCCAAAGCAACTGACGCGATAGTCCCGTCGTTGAATGTCGAACTGGCATGTTGACCAGCACCAGATCTGACGTGGCTCTAATCCCACGCCAATTGCCCTGGCGCGGTCGATTCCCCCGTAACGGATCTATTTCCCGTTTGATTGTGAGCCCAAAGTCCATATGATCCATTACGGACTTGGCGCGGTCATTATGGACTCCTGGCTCACAATCAAACGGGGAATAGATCCATTTGGGGGGGGGGATCCGCGCCAGAGCAATTGGCGCGGGATTAGAGTCACGTCAGATTGACCATGCCAGCTCGACATTCAACGATGGGACTACCGCGCCAATTGCTTTGGCGTGGTTGAAGTAACATTCAGCGCCAATTTAATTGGCGTATCTTTGATGGGTCAGATTTAGAAATAGTTTTCTGAGCGGTTTACTATTGTAAATAGTTTTAAAAAAAGAGTCAAAATACCCAAAAAACACGGTTGGGGATGGATGATCTTTTTTGTTAAGCGGACCCCATCTTATTCTCCACCGTATTAATAAGCATTGTGACACAGAAGGCTCCCTACTCTTCTGAACGAGGGACCCGTGCTAATGCATTTCTTACCCATCTCACATCCTATATTAGAGTGGCATGTACGCATACAGTCTTACTCTTACATACTCTCTTCGTTCTGAAATGTAAGTTATTTTATATTGTCATAAGTCAAAGTAGTCTAAGTTTGACCAAATTTATAGAGAAAAATACTAGCATCTAACACATCAAATAAGTAAATTAAGAAAAGTATATTTCATAATGGATTTAATTATTCTCATTTGACATTCAAAATATTATTACTTTTTTCTATAAACTTAATTAAATTTAAAATAATTTGACTTAGGACAAACCAAAATGATTTACATTTCAGAACGGAGAGAGCAGCTCTTTGTGTTTTTTTTTCGTTTCGTAGTACTCCTATAAGAGTTCAGTCAAGAGCTCGTGGGCCAAATGGTTAATGGCGACAGTTTTCTTTTCTGTGTCCAAAGTCCGTCAACTGGGCCTAGGTGTACTGGACGGAACGAGCTTTTTTGCACGTTGCATCAGGCCTTCTTCTCACCTTCTTCGTTATTAGGCCCAATCAACTAAAGCATCAGGCCAGAAGAAATCTTGGAATGTATCTCAAAAACAAAAAGAAATCTTGGAATTTTGCCCCGATTCCAAGAAAATCCCAGCGCTTGCCTTCCGCGGCTGGCGCAGGTGCGCCGTGCGCGCTGGACCAGCAATCCAGCCCGCGGACGGAACGCCGGTTGTCCAGTGTTTCGACCACTCAACAAGGTGTGTGGGTGCGCGTACGCGGTACGCCACACGCGGCGAAGCACCAGGCGGACACGCGAGGGGCTCGTGCCGCGCGTGCCGGCCCCGCCGCACGGCACCCGTTTCCTCGCGCCAAGGCAAGCCAGCGGCGCCACGCGCGCGGTGACGCCGACCGGCGCGCGAGGTGGCACTGGCACCTGCGCCGCGCACACTGGCATCTCGCCGTGGCGCGGGGCCCGCGACCATAGCCTCGCCGCCGCGCGTCGTCGTTCCTCCGGCAGATTCGAACTCCCAGGCTCCCGGCCCGGCCGCCGGACTACGGCTAGGCATTGGCAATAGTTCTCGGGGAGTATCCACCTGGGCCGTGCGCGCGTACGTGTTGGGATGCACGCGTGATTCACGCTTCGCCTGAATCCTGATCGGGCATCGAGAGACAGATTCAGATAATATAGAGTACACCACCGTTCGTCAGAATTCAGAGCGCCAGCACGGCGTGCAAGCAGAAAACACCTTCTCCAGTAGTCGTCCATGCAACCCGGGGCCCAACACGCCCGTTTTTTTTGTTCGTTACTAGCAAGAGACAGATGAGAAGAAGTTGAGGGCAAGGGTTCTCGCTTGTCAGCAGCAAGGTTAACCTAACCGGTGGGAACCGGTCCGGTTTGACCGGTTACCGGTCAAACCGGTCCGGTCCGGTTCCGGTTCCGGCCGGTACCCAACCGGCCAAAATTCAAATTTTAAATTTAAATTCAAAAAATGAAAAATTCCCAAAAAATTCCTAAAAATACTTCAAGGTGTGATGAATCTAATGGTGTCAAATTTTCTCAAAAATTCATTCATTTAGTATAGTTTGTGGGAATTTAAAGTTAAATTAAAAAAGAAAAAGAAAAAAATGGGCCGGCCCATGAAGACCCACCGATCAAACCGGTCAAACCGGCCGGTAAACCGGTCAAACCGGTTGGTAAACCGGTAAAACCGGCCGGTAAACCGGTTGCACGGGAGCTTTTGAATTTCAAACCGGTCAAACCGACCGGTAAACCGGTAAAACCGGCCGGTAAACCGGTCAAACCGGTCGGTAAACCGGTCGGAACCGGTTGCACGGGAAAATTTGAATTTATTTGAATTTGGATTTGAATTTAACCGGTTTCCACCGGTTACCGGCCTAACCGGTCCGGTAAACCGATACCGGAGGGCGGCGGTAACCGGTTGGGAAATAAAACCCTGGTCAGCAGTCGTCGGTGTCGCCTTCGTCGCCGTCATCGTCGACACTTTTGCGGTCGTCTTTTCTTAGCCCGACAGCGACCGATTCGGCCGGACTGTCATGCGAGCCGGCAAGCGGCAACCACGAATCCACGATCACATATAGTGGATCAGTTTGGTCTGATTGATCATATCACACGATATATATTCACCATGTATGACCAGTGCCTCCAGCACTGGCCGCCAGTGCCGAATCGAGCCTGTTTTTTCCATTTCAAAGGACGTCCACAATAGTTAGCTATTTAGTTAACCTGATTTGACATTCTAACAAAAAAGTAGGAGAGAAAATCACTAGCGATGAACAAATAACTAATTTATTTCATGTAGTTAAAAAACATGTGAGATGAATATATAAATCCAATAGTATAAAATAATTTTTTTCTTTTCTCTCTCACTTTCCCATCAGTAGACTAAATAACTAATACTAATAACGACGCGAGATGGGGATCGGAGAGAGCACCCACCCAGGCCACCACCCACGGCCACGCGCGCGCTCTGTCAGTCGGAATACTCCAATCATCCTCCTTCTGTAATCTGGCTGCTTTCTGGAAGTGCGTGTGGTTTATTTTAACTGATCGACCCGCTGGGTAGTGCAGAGATGAACTGGTAGCTTGCATGCATTGCTTAACTTTGATAAGTGAATAGTACTATATAGCTAAGGCCTCCTCCAGCGGTTATCGCTGGCTCTGACGATTTCGGCAGCCGGCACGACAGCAGCAATGTCTTGGAATACGTGTTTGGGAGGAGGGGAGCACTCTCGCCTGTCGACGGAACCAACGCTAGCGAAAGGAATCTTGTCATTATTTTTTCCGCCACATCATTCAAAACCAGCGATAAGCTAACCCGTTGGAGGAGGCCTAAGTATCTAACCCACCCTCTGGGAACGTGGAGGGGCAACAAACAAGCTAGCTTGTTGTAACGACCCGAAAAATGCACCAAATAAATCACACGCTAAAAATATTTTTTTTCAAAACTCTTTTTCATCGTTGAGCTCAGTTATCCCTAGACCCTAATCTCTTTCCAGTTTTTCCGTTGTCCTGTCATCCGATTTCAAACGTCGACCGAACCCTTCTCTCTTTTTCCTCACCGCCCGTCGCGATTGTCGCCGTGAATCTCTCTTCTCTTTTTCTCTCTCCTTCCTCACTCTCCTCCCTGCTGCGTGCACCAAAGCGCCGCTTGGCCGCAAGCGCCGCGCGTGCCCCACCTCCCCTGGCCCGCGCACGCGTGACCAATGCCGCGCGTGGCCGACCGCGGCCGCGGTCGCCGCCGGTGCGCACTCGCCCCCTCCTTTTTCTTCCCCTTTTTCCCTTTTCCCATTTCCTCTTCTCTTTTTCTCCATTTCTTTTTTCCCATCTCCTCTTCTCTTTTTCCCTTTTCCTTTTCTTTTCTCCCTTTTCTTTTTCTCTTTTCTATTTCTCTCCCTCTCCTTCCTCCCTTCCCTCTCTTTGCCCCGAGCACGGCTCGGCCCGGCCTGCCCCGGCCCCCTTCCTCCCCTGTCGCGCACGCCCAGCCGCGCCGCTCCCTCCTCCACGCTCTTCCCGCCGCCGCACTTGGCCCACATGGACGCGCGCGCCCAGCGGCCGCCTGCCCACGCACGCACGCCCCCGAGCCACGCCGCACTCCGACCGCCCGAGCCGCCCCTTGATTTGTTATAACCATTCCTTTACCACCTAGATTAATGTCTGATTTTGTTTGGACATTAATCGCTGCTATAACGCTTAGGATCTTATACACAATACAACTGATTTTATAAAGAAAAGGTGTGTGTGTGTGGGTGTGGGAAGGGATAAAAGTGGATTTTCGAAAGATGAGTCTAGACGGGATGGATGGCATTTTGGTGTGATTTGCCGTTTGGTGTGCTCGTGCCGGTGTGACAGGGCAAGGAAGGGAGATATCCATCTTGTCACAACTAAGGACCGAGTTGGTGTGTCATCTCACCTAACTCCACTATCGTGCAAACCACTCGACCGTTGTATGGGCAACGGCTTAGAATAAATCCCACTAGTTAGTCTGATAGCCATCAGGAGAGCTGAGAGCAACGGGTGACTAAGGAGAAGGGATAAGCCCCGAGTGACTTATGCCCCGGTTAAACCTAGGTGAAAGGTCGATGACCCCTTGATGCATCCCGTGATGGCTAGTCAGGTTTAGCTAAGGTGGGTAATGACTTTGTTGGGATCTGCACCGACACTAAGGTGATCGAGTTGCGGTACCCCGCTTGTGGGTAAAGTTGCACACCTCTACAGAGTTAAGAATCTATTCGAATAGGCGCGCCCATGGTACTGGGCGAGTTACAGTGTGGTCACATAACTAGTGTTTATTTTGGGATGGGTTGGCGTGAGTTGTTTTGGAAATGTGTCCGGCAGTTGTGCCGTGTGCTACGGCGGATGAGGAGTCCGATAGCAGTCTAAAACTTGGATCCCGTGTGGATCAACCCTTCATGTTACTTGGTATAAGAAAACTGGTTTTAGAAATGCTTTCCTTAAAATGAACCCCTGCATAAAATATTGCTTTCCTCAAATCAAACCCTAGCCTTATCCTTGATTTACCCTGTGCATTATATTCTGTTTATACCCCCTCCGTGGGTGTGGTTGGACTTGCTGAGTACATTTGTACTCACCCCATTCTTAATTTTTACAGAGGAAGACCCAGACTTCGTTCCAGAGGACGTCGAGTAGGGTACAGTCCTGCACCCAGCCTTGCCTGTGGATTAGGGTCACCCGCAGGAGATACCGCATGGTGCAATACTCTGATGACCCCCTTTTTGTATTTAACATCGTTGCGTCTGTGTGGATTGTAATCCTCGCGATAGTGCCGCTTCTCTGCTCACTACCGCGTAGAGTTGTACGGTGATGAACCATCTGATGTAATAAATGTGTGATCAGCCTCCTGGGACTGATGTTTGTATCACATTTAAGTCTTCTCTTATGAGGGGACGCTTCAGATGGTATCAGAGCCGTAGGTTGGCCGTAGGACATGACCCTAGGAGCGAAACCCTTTTTTCTGGCCCTTTTTCACTAGGACTTTTCTTTCCTTAATCCTTCTTTCACACAAACACTCACCACTGGTTCTTGCCCAGTTCCAGATGGCTGACAATGGATGGATTGGTAGAATCTGCCACGCAAAGCCCGGCCTTCCCAAGTTACTGATACTCAGCCTGGAACGCATCGGAGATGTGGACCCACCAGAGTTTGTCTACCGGGAGTACGACTCCAAGGGCACTCTTCGGTGCGACCTAATGATCTTCATGGGAAAGAGCACCCGCTACCTAGATGTGGACCCTTGGTTCATCTCCACCACTGGTTTTCGCTTCCCGGACACCTATCGAAATGCCGCCTGTAAAGCCCTGCGACGTCTACGGGTGATCTACAGGCATCACCTTCAGCGGACTCCTATGGGATTTTTCCCGCCGACTGAAGGAAGAGGACGCACATGGATTGCCCGGATGAGGAGACTCGGAAGAGAAGAAGAAGAAGACCTGGAAGATACGGTCTCCCACCTTTCCATCTATCTCACCGGCCTGGTTGAGCTCTACCGCGAACAAGCGGCACAACTGAAGCAACAAGTCCACAGAGCAGAGAAGGCAACCCAAGAGCTGGATGAACAACGAACAAGAGCCGCACATGCTGAGTATTCCCTAGCCGCTCTCCAAGTCCAAATGCAAGAATGTGAAGCAGAACTGGAAGAACAACAGACAAGAGCCACACGCGCCGAGAATTCCCTAGCCGCTCTCCAAGCCCGAATGCAAGAGTACGAGGCTCGCAGAGGAATAGGTGGGTGGATAGAGGAGGAAGAAGAAGAACCCATGGAAACCCATTGGGACGTAGGCACTCAGACCGAAGAAGAAGAACCCGAAGAAACCCACTGGGATAAAGGTACTCAGACCGAAGATGACGTGATGGATCAGTATCTTCCACTGAAGAAGCGCCCTCTTAGGATCCAGGAAGAGTCCCCATGATAGAAGTAGCACCCCAAGCTAGAACCTTTGCCCAAATAATCGTGTATCCATGAAGTCTGTATCCCACCATGTTGCAATAATAAATATCATCCACTCCCTTTGTGTACCCTAAATAATTGTGCAAGTTTATTCACCCTATCTTTGTTTTCAGATGGCTGAGGAATGATGGACCCAGGGCAATTGCCAAGCTGTACCTGGCTTCCCTAGCCTGTTGATCAACGCCCTGGAAAGCCTTGGCATCACGGAACGCCCAAGGTACTACAACAGAGAGTACGAGCACCATGGTACCCTCCGCTGCAGGGTGATCCTGGTCATCGCCAGGAGTGATCGCTACCCCGACATCCAGCCGTGGCGAGTGACCGCTACGGGGTTTAGGCACCAAGACACCTATCTCTTGGCCATCAGAAAGGCACTCCGTTACCTATGCCGGATTTTCAAAGAACACCTAGACCCCACGCCAATGAGGTTCTTTCCACCGGCCATCAGAACCCTAGTTTGGGAAGCTCGAATGAGGAGTCTGGAACGGCGCCGTCATGAAGACGATCCTTTGTACCAAGTGACTACTTACCTAGCCGCCTTGGATCAGCTCTTTGACGAGCAAGCCAACATTCTGAGGGAGCAGACCCATCGAGCCGAGCAAGCAGAGCTCGCGGTGAGACTACAACAGGTACGAGCAGCCCAAGCCGAGGCAAGAGCCGCAGCCGCGGTCAGTAGTGAAGCAGTTGCTCAGGAGAGCCTCAGGCAAGCCCGAGATCGGCGTATGCAAGAATGGACCAGAAGTGGAACCCCAGTCCCGGCAATTGGGGAAGACCATGTTCTACTCGGGACACCCGTCATAAGATGGGGGCCACTCGTGATAACCCCACAAGCCCCACCCGAGAACCCCGAAGGGTCTACTGCCGTCGGTGAAGGAGAAGCTACTACGCAACCCCGGGAGAACGGGAACATAGAGGACGGCGAGCAAGGACTACTCGCACACTCCGCCCCAGAAGAAGGCTCGCCCCGCGAGTAGATTGACCGACGCCATCCTAGTGTTGTACCCTCCCAACTTTACTGGCTTAAGTTGTACCCTGAAGTGTGAACCTGTACCCGGTCGTGTAGTACGCGTGTTAGTCTTGCTCTGTGTTGTACCCTCCCTTGCAGTAATAAAGTTGTGTGTGCTTGTTGTTTGCCATGTTTGTGTGCTTGTTAGCTGTGTGCTTCGGCAGAAGGTAGATTCTGCCTTTTCAAAAATACGATTTAAACAACTTAAACATCACTTAATCCCAAATCTCACAAAAACTCTACTCAACTTACAGATGGCTTCCCGAAGCGTTACGAGGGGCTCCCGCATTCGGAACCCCGTAGTCGCTGGCACGGGAGTGCAGCCGAATGGACAAAACCCTCCCCAGGATGAACAGGAAGTGAGTCAGAACCGAGGAGAGAATCAAGGAGAAGTGCCACTACCATCACCTCCACCCCTCGGAGACCTGGCGCAAATAATCCACAATCAGACCCTCATCCTAGAAACACTGGCCAATGCCCTTGTCAACAAGCAGCCACGAGGACAAACCATGAATGACAAGCTGACAGCTTTTCTGAGGACCAAGCCGCCCACCTTTGCCGGATCCAGCAACCCCTTGGATGCAGATGATTGACTTCGTGTGATCCAGAGGAAGCTCGAGCCATTCGAGTGTCAGGACCGAGACAAAGTCCTGCTGGCAGCACACCAACTCACCGGGACTGCCTTAGCCTGGTGGGAGAATTACTGTGCCACCGCCGAGGATGCCTCCACTATCACCTGGAAGGAATTTGTGAAGGAATTCCGCCGATATCATATCCCCTCGGCCACCATGAAGCGCAAGGCGGATGAGTTCCGCGCTCTGCAGCAATGAAGCATGTCGGTGGAAGAGTACACCCATCAGTTCATGGAGCTGGCCCGATATGCCCCCGAAGAGGTGAATGACGATGATAAGAAGCAGGATATGTTCAAGAAAGGATTAAATCCAAAACTCCAGACCCTGCTTACTCCACAGATCTACCCGGATTTCAACACTCTGATGAACAAGGCTATTCTTACAGAGAGGGCCAAAATTGATGAAAGGAAAGATAACAAACGCAAGTTTCTGGAAAGCAAGTCTCGTCAGCAGGATCGCTTCCAGAAACCAAGAAGCTTCAACTATACTGCACCAAGGTATCAGGCTCCAATGCAGTATAGGACTCAATCTCAATTGACAGGCCCACAAGCCTTTAACACAGAGTTCCGGGGCCAGAACACCATGAAGGCCCCGCAGAGCAATGCAAGCCAGGTCACCACCAACAACAGCAATGCTAGGGTCTGTTTCAACTGCCGAGAGACAGGGCATTTCATCGCCAACTGCTCGTATACCAAGAACAAGCCTGCTACATCAGCCTTCTCCAATATAGTGAATGGACCAAGGCCAGTGCTGTCAGGTGCCAACCGAGTGCCCATCCGCAACAGCAACAACACCAACAACAACAGTCAGCAGATGAGGCAGCCCTAGCAGTCATTTGGACGAGCCCGCGTCAACCACATCAACGCACAGGAGGCTCAAGGAGCTCAGGGCGTAGTGCTCGGTGAGTACCTAGTCAGCTCAACTCTTGCAACAGTGTTATTTGATTCTGCAGCATCACACTCATTTATATCCTCGAGTTTTGTGTAAAAGCACAACATACCTACAGTACTACTAAAAACACCCCTAATAACCCGAACGCCTGGAGGTGACATCAAGTGTCAACTAGGTTGTCTACGGGTAAGGATCAATTTAAGTGGGGTAGAATTTTTAGCAGACTTAGTAGTACTAAAGTCCAAGGGAATAGACGTGATCCTTGGAATGGACTGGTTAAGCCGACACAATGGCCTCATAGGTTGTACGGATAAGGTGGTACACCTAACAAACCCGGAAGGAGTACGAGTAACCTGCCATACCCGGGTAAGAGGATCAGACCCGATGGTGTTTAGTATGGAAGCCAAGTCCTTAGAAGAAGTTCCGGTGGTAAATGAGTACCCAAATATTTCCCCGGAAGAACTCCCTGGGATGCCACCAGATAGGGATATAGAGTTTGTCATCGACCTTGTCCCTGGAACCGCCCCTATAGCTATGAGACCCTATAGGATGGCAGCCTCCAAATTAGTAGAATTAAAGAAGCAGCTAGAGGAATTACAATGAATTGGCTTCATCAGACCAAGCTCGTCGCCTTGGGGAGCCCTAGTCCTGTTTGTCAAGAAGAAAGATGGGAGTATGAGGCTGTGTGTAGATTATCGGGCACTGAACGAAGTAACCATCAAGAATAAGTATCCCCTCCCCAGAATCGATGACCTTTTTGATCAGTTAAAAGGGGCCAAATACTTCTCCAAGATCGATCTGAGGTCAGGATATTTTCAGCTCAAGATTAGAGAGAGCGACATCCCGAAGACAGTCTTTGTCACCCGGTACGGGCAATTTGAGTTCACTGTGATGTCCTTTGGACTCACAAATGCCCCTGCCTATTTCATGAACCTCATGAACAAGATATCTATGGATGAGTTAGATAAGTTTGTCGTAGTCTTCATCGACGACATACTTATCTACTCAAAGAGTGTCCAGGAGCACGAGCAACATCTGAGAGTAGTCCTGGAAAAATTAAGAGTACACAGGCTATATGCCAAATTCAGCAAATGTGAATTCTGGCTGGAGAAAGTAGCTTTCCTTGGTCATATTCTGACCGCAGAAGGAGTAGTAGTGGACCCCGAGAAGGTCGAAGCAGTCTCCAACTGGCAGCAACCGACCAACGTCAGTGAGATCAGAAGTTTTCTTGGATTAGCTAGGTATTATCGGAGATTCATTGAAGGATTTCCAAGATAGCCTGGCCCATGACAGAGCTGCTCAAGAAGGAGAAGAAATTCACCTGGACAGAGTCATGTGAGAGGAGTTTTCAAGAATTGAAAAATAGGTTGACAACCACCCCAGTGCTGACCCTACCGGACATTCATCGGGATTTTGTCATCTATTGTGATGCATCCCGATAAGGATTGGGTTGTGTACTCATGCAAGATGGGAAAGTTGTGGCATACGCTTCCCGCCAACTCAGGCCTCATGAGCAGAACTACCCAACCCATGATTTGGAATTGGCAGGCGTAGTGCATGCCCTTAAAATTTGGAGGCATTATTTGATTGGAAATAAGTGCGAGATTTATACTGACCATAAGAGCCTGAAGTATATCTTCACCCAGCCGGATTTGAACTTAAGGCAAAGAAGATGACTGGAATTGGTTAAAGATTATAATTTGGAAATCCATTACCACCCTGGCAAGGCTAACGTGGTAGCCGATGCCCTAAGCCAGAAATCCTATGGACCCAAGGATGATCATCTGCGAGAAGAAATGGCACGATTGAATGTGCACATTATCCCTCGAGGCTCTAGCCAAGTGCTGAACGTCCAATGCACACTGGAGGACAGAATCAGAAAGGCACAAAGTTCGGACAAGGGGCTGATGGAAATCCGGAGGCAGACTGGAGAAAATAAGGCACCAGATTTTAGGGTGGATAATAGGGGGACCTTATGGTATAAAGACAGAATTTGTGTGCCCCAGAAAGGAGACTTCAGGCAAATAATCATGGATGAAGCTCGCAACTCGGCATATTTCATTCACCCAGGATCCACCAAAATGTATATGGACTTAAAACAAAAATATTGGTGGAACGGGATGAAGGCAGATATTGCACGATTTGTCGCCCGGTGCGATACTTGTCAAAGAATCAAGGCCGAACATCAGAAGCCAGCAGGGCTGTTGCAACCCCTACCCATCCCGGTTTGAAAGTGGGATGAGATAGGAATGAATTTTGTAGTGAGTTTGCCCAGGACCCAGAAAGGTCACGACTCCATATGGGTAATAGTGGACCGACTCACTAAATCGGCTCATTTCATACCCGTACGAACCAACTACGATGGAGAAAAGCTAGCCAAGCTCTATGTGGAGAACATAGTGAAGTTGCATGGTGTGCCCAGCCGCATTGTTTCAGATAGAGGGACCCAGTTCACCTCTAGGTTTTGGAAAAGTTTGCATAAAGCCATGGGCACCAAGTTGGATTTCAGCTCCGCTTATCACCCACAGACGGATGGCCAAACAGAAAGAGTGAATCAGATTATGGAGGATATGTTGAGAGCATGTGTTCTCACCTATGGCAAGGATTGGGAACAAAGCTTACCTTATGCAGAATTTTCATACAACAACGGTTATCAAGCGAGTTTAGGCATGTCACCGTTCGAAGTTCTCTACGGGAGTGAAAGCATCTAGGCCCCTAATTCGAGTTTTGGTAATTAATGACAATGGTTTGTGGATTAACGATTTCATTTGAGATGATGAGTATAGGTTGATTCACGGATGAAAGAGATTTGGTTGTGAACGTATGGAGTTTTGGAGATGATGAGCAAAGCTCGGGCTCAAGGCAAAGGTATAAAATAGGGCTTTTGCATTTTACCGGTCACAGGGCGTTTAGTGGATGAAAAGTGACCGGATTTGTTGGATAGTTAGCCGTACTATCAAGAGGGGTTGTGTACTCATGCTTGACGGGTCTTTAGTGCCATTTTGCTCAAAATGTCTAGTTGCATGCATGAGGGCTAACGGCGTTTTGAAAAGATTTGAAATAGACTAAGTTCGAGAGCTTACTGAGTAACGGCGGACAGTCCGCGCATGAGGGGCGGACGGTCCGCTCCCGTTCCAGAGAGCTTGCAAAGGCTCTGGTGGGCTAGCGGACAGTCCGGCCCAGAGGGGCGGACAGTCCGCGACCGTTCCAGAGAGCTTGCAGAGTCTCTGGTGGGCTTGCGGACGGTCCGGCCCAGGTGGGCGGACGGTCCGCCACTGTTTTTCAAATGTGTACCAGAGAGAATGTTTCTCTGGTCTGGGCTCAAAAGTTAAACTGCGGACGGTCCACTCATGAGGCGCGGACGGTCCGCAGGCTAATCTCAAAATTGTTCCAGAGACGATGTTAGTCTCTGGTGGGTTGGAACTCTTAACTGCGGACGGTCCGCCACTGGGGCGCGGACGGTCCGCCAGGGCTTAATGGCTAGTTCTGACATGCATTTATTGCACTCTGACTCACTGGTTTATAACGGCAGACAGTCCGGTTTTTGAAACGCGGACGGTCCGCGACTTCGCAGAAAAGAGTGTAACGGCTAGTTTTTTGAGGGGTGTCTATATATACCCAATGCCCGGCCATTGGGAGGTTCTCTTGGCCATTTGGATAGCATTCTTGACACATTAGAGCTAAGGCATCCCTCTCTCACACACACTTGCTTAGAGATTGCTTTTTGAGAGTGTGAGAGCTTCCTAGTGCATTGCATCAAGAGTTTGAGCTTTGTGGCATTAGGGAAACTTCAAGCAAGTGTCATCAACTTGTTACTCTTGGGAGTTGCCGCTCCCTAGATGGCTTGGAGAAGTGGATTTCGTGGAGCACCTCCAAGGAGATTGTTGAGGAGCCCCGATTTCGGTTGTGAGAGGTTTTGTGCTCACCTCACCGGAGTGGTGAAGAGCAACTCTAGTGGAATCGAGGTGTGGAGCGGTTCCTTGTTTCAAGCCGGCTCAAGATTAAGAGGTTCTTGATAGAGGAGCGGTTGATTCTTGGAATCCACCTCAACGTGGATTAGGGGTGACCGGCAAGTCATCGACACCACGGGATATATTCTTGTGTCAAGCTTGGTTACTTCTCTTGCTCACTTTTATTCTTGTCTTTATTTTGAGCAATTTACTTTACTAGAGCTTGATTTGTGTCTTGCCACCCTAGGTTGTAAACCCATCTAGAGATAGTAATAGCATAACATAGGGCTTTCCTTTGTTACTAATTAAATTTCTCTAGTGTTATTGGTTTTAGATTTTAAACCACCTATTCACCCCCCTCTAGTCTTTGTTCTTGATCCTACAAGTGGTACCAGAGCTAAGTACTCCATTAATTGCGGATTTAACCATCTTGGAGTAGAACAATGACTAGTGATCATGGGATTCATGTTGGGAAGCCACCGTTCTTTGATGGGAATAATTATGATTATTTGAAGACTAGGATGTCGGCTCATCTCAAAGCCATGAGTAGAAAGCTATGGAGAGTAGAAAGTGATGGATATGTCATTTTGGACCCAAAGAGTTTGACACCCCTAGATGAGGAAAATGAGACTCTAAATGATCAAGGGGTTAATGTGCTCTTTAGTGCTCTTGATGTAAATGAATTTAATAGAGTCAAGAGCCTCACAAATGCAAATGACATATGGAAGAAGCTCATGGAAATTCATGAGGGCACATCAACTGTGAAGGAGGCCAAGTTGTATTTGCTCAAAGGGAATTTTAGTGAATTCACCATGAAGAAGGATGAGAGTATAGCCGAGATGTTCAACCGGCTAAATGATATTGTGAATGACCTCAAGGGACTTGGATTTGAGGTACCGGATGGGGATTTCAACCACAAGTTTCTTAGATGTCTTCCGGAAAGATATGACACAATTGTGACCTTACTTGTAAGGTCAAATGTGAAGACCGCAACTCCCACACATATATTGGGAGAAATTCTCACCCATGACATGTTCAAGAAGTCTCAAGATGAAGCTCATGGTGGAGAAATTGATGTGAAAAAGAAAAATGTGGCATTCAAAGCTCAAGATAGCAAAAATGAAGAAGAAAGTGGGTGCCAAGAAGAAGAATCGGATGAGGAGATGGCTCTCTTTGTCAAGAGATTCAATAGAATGATGAGCAAGAAGAACTTTGACAAGAAAGGTCAATCATCGAGAAAAAATCCTTTTGTGGACAAGACTTGCTTCAATTGTGGTGAAGTAGGTCACATCATTGTAAATTGTCCAAACAAGAAAAAGGACAAGAAAAATGATGAAAAGAAGAAGAAGAAGTTCATCAAGAATAAAAAGAATGGCCAAGCATATTTTGTTGAATGGGATTCCGATGCAAGCTCCGATGATGATGATGATGATGATGATGATGACAAGCCATCCAAGGGAGTTGCTGGGATCGCCATCAAGGAGGCTCCATCACTCTTCTCTACACCACATTGTCTTATGGCAAAGGGTGGTGCAAAGGTACAACAAGATGGTGAACTTGATGAACTTTCATATGATGATCTTGTTGAAATGCTTAATGATGCCGATGAATTCATGACAAAGGAAAAGGCTAAGTTGAGGGACTTGAAGTTGAAGTTTACTTCTCTTCAAGATTCCTATGAGGAGCTAAAGACTTCACATGAGAATCTCAAAGAAACTCATGAGAAGCTTGAGGAAGCTCACAATACCTTGCTTGGTCATGAAAGAAAAGCAACATTGAGCATTAGTGTTAGTTGTGATTTAATTGATGATAAATCTTGTGGCTCTAGCTTTACTAGTTCTTTGTGCACCAAAATAGATAACTCATATTGCAATAAATCTCTCATTATGGAAAATGATCTGTTAAAGAAAGAGGTTACTTGCTTGACTAATGATTTGAGAAAATGCTATGATAGTAGAGCAAAATTTAATCATTGTTGGGCAAGCCAAAAGTTCACCTTGAACAAGCAAGGGTTTGGATATATTTCTAAGAAAGGGAAGAAGGCTTTTGTGCAAACCAAAATTACCTTTGTGAAGAGTAGTGGCAAGCCATATTGTGAAAAATGCAAGAAGGTTGGCCATGTTGAGAAGAATTGCACCAACAAGAAAGTTATATCCTTTGATTCAAGTTACATGCTTATGAAAAATTCAAATGGCAATGTTAGTGCAAAATTTGTTGGGATACCTATAAATGGTGCTAAAAAGAATGTCATTTGGGTGTCAAAAGTCTTGGTCACTAATGTGGTCACTAACGTTCAAGGACCCAAAAAAGTTTGGGTACCTAAAAGAGTTACTTCCTCTTTGTAGGTGAATTACAAGTCCGGAGGAAGACATTGGGTGCTTGATAGTGGATGCACTCAACATATGACCGGAGATCAAATGATATTTTCCTCTCTAGATGAGAATGTGGGTGGCTATAGTGACATCATCTTTGGTGACAATAGACGGGGCAAAGTCAAAGGAGTTGGTACAATTCCTATCTCAAGCAATCATTCTCTTTCAAATGTATTGTTGGTTGATTCTCTCAAGTTTAATCTCTTAGCGGTCACTCAACTTTGTGATTTTGGATATAAGTGTAGTTTCACTAAAGATGATGTTGTAGTGACTAGCTTGGATGGAAAAGATCACATCTTTACGGGATTTAGACATGAGGATGTATATCTTGTGGATTTTGCTACTAAAGAGGCAAACTTGTCCACTTGCTTGTTCACTCAATCATCCTTGGGTTGGTTATGGCATAGAAGGCTTGGTCATGTTGGCATGAAGCAACTCAACCGACTTTTGAAGCATGCTTTAGTAGTTGGCTTGAAGAATGTGAAGTTTGATAAAGATAAGCTTTGTAGTGCATGTCAAGCCGGAAAGCAAGTTGCAAATGCTCATCCCACTAAGAGTGTCATGTCAACCGAGAGACCATTGGAATTATTGCATATGGATTTATTTGGTCCTACAATATATAGAAGTATTGGTGGAAATTGCTATTGTCTTGTGGTAGTAGATGATTACTCAAGATATACATGGGTTTTCTTTCTTCATGACAAGGCCGATACATATGACACTTTCAAGAAATTCTTTACAAGGGCCGAAAATGAATTTGAGCTCAAGGTGAAGAAAGTGAGGAGTGACAATGGAAGTGAGTTTAGAAACACAAGAGTTGAGGAATGGTGTGATGTGAAAGGAATCAAGCATGAATTCTCAACCAAGTACACTCCGGAACAAAATAGTCTTGTTGAGAGGAAAAATAGAACCTTGATTGATATGGCAAGATCAATGCTCTCCGAGTACAATGTTTCGGATAGTTTTTGGGCCAAAGCAATCAACACGGCTTGTCATGCCTCAAATAGATTGTATTGCCATAGATTTCATAACAAGACCCCATATGAGTTGCTCATTGGAAGGAAGCCAAATATATCATATTTTAGAGTGTTTGGTTGCAAATGCTATATTCTTAAGAAGGGAACTCGGTTATCAAAGTTTCAAAGCAAATGTGATGAGGGTTTTCTTCTTGGATATTCATCTAATAGCAAGGCTTATCGGGTCTATAACAAAACTCAAGGCATTGTTGAAGAAGCATATGATGTTGAGTTTGATGAAACCAATGGTTCTCATAATGAACAAGAAAATCTTGATGATGTGAGAAGTGATGGTTTGAGAAATGCAATGAAAAACATGTCAATTGGTGATGTTAGACCAAGAGATGAAGATGAAGATGGTCCTTCTATCTCTATTAGAGTTAATCCTTCAACTTCTATCTCAAATGATCAAGCACAATAAATTGTACAAGATTCAAGTGATGATGATTCTCAAGTACAAGATCAAGTTGGTTCATCTAGTGCACCATCTTCATCAACTCAAGAACCTATTGTTCCTCAAAGAATTCATCATGTTCTTGCAAAGGATCATCCGGTGGATCAAATCATGGGTGATATTAGTAAGGGTGTCCAAACTCGATCTCGCATTGCTTCATTTTGTGAACATTATTCTTTTGTATCTTTTCTTGAACCTAACTGTGTAGATGAAGCATTGAGAGATCCAGATTGGGTGAATGCTATGCATGAAGAATTAAATAATTTCACCCAGAATCAAGTTTGGGATTTAGTTGAGAGGCCCAACAATTATAATGTTATTGGCACAAAATGGGTTTTTAGAAACAAGCAAAATGAAGATGGAATGGTTGTGAGAAACAAGGCAAGATTGGTAGCTCAAGGCTTCACTCAAGTCGAAGGTTTGGATTTCGGTGAAACTTTTGCTCCCGTTGCTAGATTAGAAGCTATTAGAATTTTATTAGCTTATGCTTGCTCTCACAACATTAAACTCTTTCAAATGGATGTGAAAAGTGCTTTCTTGAATGGCAAGATTAGTGAACTTGTTTTTGTTGAGCAACCTCCCGATTTTGAAGATCCCAAGAAGCCAAATCATGTATACAAGCTCTCTAAAGCTCTTTATGGTCTTAAGCAAGCTCCACGAGCTTGGTATGAAAGATTGAAGGGTTTTCTTATTTCTAAGGGCTTCAAAATTGGTAAGGTTGATACTACTTTGTTCACTAAAGATATTGGTAAAGATTTGTTTGTTTGTCAAATTTATGTTGATGATATTATCTTTGGTTCAACTAACCCAAGCTTTTGTGAGGAATTTGGTGAAATGATGTCTAGGGAATTTGAGATGTCCATGATTGGTGAATTGAGTTTCTTTCTTGGACTTCAAATCAAGCAACTCAAGGAAGGCACCTTTGTGTGTCAATCAAAATATGTGAAGGATATCTTGAAGAAATTTGGTATGGAAGATGCAAAACCAATCAAGACTCCTATGGCCACAAATGGGCATCTCGACCTAGATGAGGGAGGTAACCCGGTTGACCAAAAGCTTTACCGTTCTATGATTGGTAGTTTGCTTTATTTGACCACATCTAGGCCCGACATCATGTTTAGTGTTTGCATGTGTGCACGATTTCAAGCCGCACCTAGAGAATGTCATTTGACCGCCGTCAAAAGGATCTTGAGATACTTGAGATATTCTCCTAATATTGGTTTGTGGTATCCCAAGGGTGCTTATTTTGATTTGGTTGGTTTCTCGGATTCGGATTATGCGGGGTGCAAGGTTGATAGGAAAAGCACCTCCGGTGGTTGTCAATTTCTTGGAAGATCTCTTGTATCATGGTCATCAAAGAAGCAAAATTCCATGGCTCTTTCAACCGCCGAAGCGGAATATATCTCGGCCGGAAGTTGTTGTGCACAATTGTTATGGATGAAGCAAACTCTTCTAGATTATGGTGTGAAATTTGATGAAATTCTCTTGTTGTGTGATAATGAAAGTGCTGTGAAGATTGCCTCTAATCCGGTTCAACATTCAAGAACCAAGCATATTGATATCCGCCATCATTTTCTTAGAGATCATGTGAACAAGGGTGATATCAAGATTGATGGTATTGGCACGGATGATCAATTATCCGATATATTTACCAAGCCTTTGGATGAATCTCGGTTTTGCAAGTTGAGAAATGAGTTAAATATCATTGACTTCTCAAATGTGGCTTGAAAACTAGCACATGTGGTATATGGTTCTTTCATGCTCTTCTTGTTTCATTTTTCTGAATTTTTGAGGTATTTTTGAGCCATTTATGAGTTTTCATGATTCTACTCGATTTATTTTTGAATTCTTGTTGAAACTTGCTCATATGAGTCTTTTGAAGGTTTTTATGCAATATTTGAGATTTTTGGATTTTTATATGAGCAATGATCCCAAATCGGAGTTGGAATTGAGAAAATTGGCACAATTCTGGACAGTCTGAAATTTGGTACTGCGGACAGTCCGCGGGTAAGGGGCGGACATTCCGCCAAAGGACCGCGGACGGTCCGCCTGTGCTGGGCAGTTTTTACCAGAGGCAGTTTCAGTCGGTTGGCAGTGTAAAAAATTCAACGGCGGACGGTCCGCCAGGATATCGCGGACAGTCCGCGACTGGACAGAAAGGTGGGGTCGGCCAGACTTGACTTATATTGGATGTCCCTCTCACTCTCCCCACCAAACCGCACATATCCTACAAAAGACTCTCTCTCTTTCTCTCTCAAGCACGTGGGGGAGACAACAAGGTCAAGCCTTTTTGGAGTGGTTCCCGGACGGTCCGAGCACATCCCCGGACTCTTCTCAAGATTGTGCATCATGTCCTCTCGGTATTTCGATGAATCCCTAACTCTTGTTCTTGGATTTCTTTATTGGAAAGAGTTATGGTTAGATGCTCCGATCTATTTTTGGACCATGTATTCTTGAAAATACGTGGGGGATCTTATTCCTAGTGATGAGGAGATGCTATAGTTTAATTTTGGTTGGTGGATTTGAATCGAAACTCAAAATGTGGGTGAATCAAAGATGAGGGCGATTTTGTGTTCCTGCGCAGAACAGATGGGTCGCGGACAGTCCGCCTGCTGGACGCAGACGGTCCGCCGTGGTAGTTCATGAACCGCGGACGGTCCGCGTTAAGAAGTGCGGACGGTCCGCTAGTATCAGATTTTTCAGATCAGTGCTGAATTGAGTTATATCATTAAGGATTGATTCTATGACTTTAGCAATTGTTTTTATGGTTAAATCTTGATCTCAGGCCACCTCGGAAGATCATCAAGGCCACTGCTTCAAAAATTAAGAAGGCAATGATTTCCAAGAGACAAAGAGACAGTGATGACTCGGATGATGTGGATTATGCTTCAAAGGTCAGTGAGATGGCTGCTGCATCTTCAGTGGGAGATGTTGGTGATGAGTCTTCAGAGGAAGATACTGAGGGGGTTGACAATGATGTTACAGATTTGATGGGGCTGGATCTACCTAGTCGATAGTGGACTGCAGAAAGCTATGCAAATGCAAGAGCAGTGGATCAGTTCAGTTTGCCTCGTGACACCAACATTCTCTTCTTCAAAACCGAGGTACAAAAAGATGTTTACTTTGGTCATCTAATTAAGAAAAATGTATTCAAACATCAGACCATTGACATAGGCTACATGAGACAACAACAAGTCATGACTGATCTAGTAGATAGATTTCAACAAATGGGGTTAGCTAATTTTCTGCAGCATAGGTGTGATTGGAATGAAACTGTGATACGCCAGTTCTATGCCACTCTAGAGATCAACATGGTTGAGGAAACTTTTAGGTGGACAACTGGGAAAAGAACCTATGGTGCTACATTTGCACAGTTTGCTGAGGCAAATGAATTGGATTATAATTTTATCACTAGTGAGCAAAGTATGAATATTGTGTTAGAAAACCCTCTAGATGAGAATGACTATCCCATGTTCTATGAGCCTGCACATCTTGGAATTGCTAGAACTTTTGGGGGCACTCAGGGTCTGAGGCATCATCCTGCAGTGATCAATAAGATTGCTAGAGTCACATTCATGCCTAAGAGTGGCAACAAGGACAAGATTAGAGGACACTATTGGAATGTGATATCTCATGTCATGAATGGAAATAGAATCAATGTCATTGCTCTTATCATGGATCAGCTTGCAGATTTGAGGCTAAACATGGAAATGAACTTATATTTTGCTCCATATATTATATCCATCATCAAGGTTAAGACTAGTTTCAGAGGGATATGTGAAAAGCAAGCACACACCTTTCAGGCCATTCAAGAATGACAATGCTTTTCTCTTGAGGCCTTTGACTCCCTTCCCAGGAGATGATATGGATGCTGAAGCACATGGGCAAGATGATAGTGATGATGATGCTCACATGGGAGCAGCTGCAGCTCAGCATGCCATGCCACCACTGCACCCTCCAGCACAGCAGCAGTGGGCTCCTCCAGCTGGCTATTTTGACCCATACTTTGCATCCATGCAGGAGAGCATGTCCTCTCAGATTGCGGGGTTGGCTAATCAGATGCAGAATCAGATGAACCTCAACTTTCAGAACATGCAGCAGCAGATGCTTCAGCCCATGATGGCTCAGATGCAGGGGTTTCATGAGAGCTTACACTCAGATATAGCAGCTCTTGACTCACGTTTTGAGGATTTGCCCTCTTCTGAGCAGTTTGAGCAGAGACAGGAGCAGCTAGAGCAGCGCTTTGATGCCTTCAGCACAGCCTTCACTGGATTTTCGGATCACTTCTACTCGGTATTTCCGGCTCCAGTGCCGCCTCCAGAGTTCTACCCGCACCAGCCGTTCTACCCACCGCCACCTCCTCCACCAGCCGTTTGACTTTCTTGGAAATTGATGCCAAAGGGGGAGAAGGAGCTTTGGAGTGCTTGGATCTAGGGGGAGCTCATGGACTTCTTATGGAGATCATTCGTTTTCAGCTTCTGCTTGCCTCTCTTGTTTTATTTGTGTCCTTCATGAACTCTATTTGAGACTTGTGTTTGGATTTGAATATTTGGTTTGTATTGTGTGATGAACTATGTTAGTTTATGCTACTCTTATCTATTTATGTTCATCTTGTGGTTGTGAGGTTGTGCTAACCATGCTAAAGTTCATATCATATATATCTTGTATCTTGTATGCCTCGATTTCCACTTGTAGGGAAAACTCCGTCAAAAGTTTCAAATATATATATGTGTACTTGGTATTCATGAAAATTTATATGCACATATCAAGGGGGAGTTCTCTCTACTTATCGAACTTGGTGAATTTATTCATACCATATTCTGAAATTTTCAAGAAAATGAGTAAGTTCTTCCAAAGTTCAATTCCAAGTCCACCTTATGCCTAGTGTATAAAGTTGACTTGAACACTTTTATCACTCCAAAATTTAGTGTTGTCATCAATTACCAAAAAGGGGGAGATTGAAAGCATCTAGGCCCCTAATTCGAGTTTTGGTAATTAATGACAACGGTTTGTGGATTAACGATTTCATTTGAGATGATGAGTATAGGTTGATTCACGGATGAAAGAGATTTGGTTGTGAACGTATGGAGTTTTGGAGATGATGAGCAAAGCTCGGGCTCAAGGCAAAGGTATAAAATAGGGCTTTTGCATTTTACCGGTCACAGGGCGTTTAGTGGATGAAAAGTGACCGGATTTGTTGGATAGTTAGCCGTACTATCAAGAGGGGTTGTGTACTCATGCTTGACGGGTCTTTAGTGCCATTTTGCTCAAAATGTCTAGTTGCATGCATGAGGGCTAACGGCGTTTTGAAAAGATTTGAAATAGACTAAGTTCGAGAGCTTACTGAGTAACGGCGGACAGTCCGCGCATGAGGGGCGGACAGTCCGCTCCCGTTCCAGAGAGCTTGCAAAGGCTCTGGTGGGCTAGCGGACAGTCCGGCCCAGAGGGGCGGACAGTCCGCGACCGTTCCAGAGAGCTTGCAGAGTCTCTGGTGGGCTTGCGGACGGTCCGGCCCAGGTGGGCGGACGGTCCGCCACTGTTTTTCAAATGTGTACCAGTGAGGATATTTCTCTGGTCTGGGCTCAAAAGTTAAACTGCGGACGGTCCGCTCATGAGGCGCGAACGGTCCGCAGGCTAATCTCAAAATTGTTCCAGAGACGATGTTAGTCTCTGGTGGGTTGGAACTCTTAACTGCGGACGGTCCGCCACTGGGGCGCGGACGGTCCGCCAGGGCTTAACGGCTAGTTCTGACATGCATTTATTGCACTCTGACTCACTGGTTTATAACGGCGGACTGTCCGGTTTTTGAAACGCGGACGGTCCGTGACTTCGCAGAAAAGAGTGTAACGGCTAGTTTTTTGAGGGGTGTCTATATATACCCAATGCCCGGCCATTTGGATAGCATTCTTGACACATTAGAGCTAAGGCATCCCTCTCTCACACACACTTACTTAGAGATTGCTTTTTGAGAGTGTGAGAGCTTCCTAGTGCATTGCATCAAGAGTTTGAGCTTTGTGGCATTAGGGAAACTTCAAGCAAGCGTCATCAACTTGTTACTCTTGGGAGTTGCCGCTCCCTAGATGGCTTGGAGAAGTGGATTTCGTGGAGCACCTCCAAGGAGATTGTTGAGGAGCCCCGATTTCGGTTGTGAGAGGTTTTGTGCTCACCTCACCGGAGTGGTGAAGAGCAACTCTAGTGGAATCGAGGTGTGGAGCGGTTCCTTGTTTCAAGCCAGCTCAAGATCAAGAGGTTCTTGATAGAGGAGCGGTTGATTCTTGGAATCCACCTCAACGTGGATTAGGGGTGACCGGCAAGTCATCGATACCACATGATATATTCTTGTGTCAAGCTTGGTTACTTCTCTTGCTCACTTTTATTCTTGTCTTTACTTTGAGCAATTTACTTTACTAGAGCTTGATTTGTGTCTTATCACCATAGGTTGCAAACCCATCTAGAGATAGTAATAGCATAACATAGGGCTTTCCTTTGTTACTAATTAAATTTCTCTAGTGTTATTGGTTTTAGATTTTAAACCGCCTATTCACCCCCCTCTAGTCGGTGTTCTTGATCCTACAGGGAGAAAATGCAGAACTCCCCTGATGTGGTCAGAAGTTGGAGAATGTGCCCTAGTCGGGCCCGCACTTATAAAGGAAGCGGAAGAAAGAGTTGCCGAGATTAGAGAAAAGCTGAAAGCAGCCCAGTCTTGACAGAAGAGCTATGCGGACAAGAGAAGATGGGAAATAAGTTTCAACCCAGGAGATTTCGTTTATCTCAAGGTTTCACCCATTCGAGGAACCCGAAGGTTTCAGGTGCAGGGAAAGTTGGCCCCTCGGTACATTGGACCGTACCGAGTTCTGAAGAAAGTCGGAGCAGTAGCGTACCGTCTGGAGCTACCGGAAGAAATATCAGATATACACTCGGTATTTCATGTCTCGCAATTAAGAAGGTGTTTAAAGGTACCCGAGATAGGACACGTGCCAATAGAAGCAATAGATCTGCAGCCAGACTTGCGATATCAGGAGATACCAGTCAAGATTCTGGACACTGTCAGAAGAAGGACAAGAAATTCTGAAGTACGGATTTGCAGAGTTCAGTGGAGCA
Organism: Panicum virgatum; assembly: GCF_016808335.1. Taxonomy (NCBI): domain Eukaryota; kingdom Viridiplantae; phylum Streptophyta; class Magnoliopsida; order Poales; family Poaceae; genus Panicum; species Panicum virgatum. The sequence goes on along the minus strand of NC_053147.1, from coordinate 17,291,459 downwards.
AACATGGAGTTGAGGAAGCTACGTGGGAACGCGAAGACGCCCTGAAGAAGGAGTTTCCCCATCTGTTCAGGAGCCAGCCGAATCTCGAGGACGAGATTCATTTTAAGTGGAGTAGGTTTGTAACGACCCGAAAAATGCACCAAATAAATCACACGCTAAAAATATTTTTTTCAAAACTCTTTTTCATCGTTGAGCTCAGTTATCCCTATACCCTAATCCCCTCCCAGTTTTTCCGCTGTCCTGTCATCCGATTTCAAACGCCGACCGAACCCTGCCCTCTTTTTCCTCACCGCCCGTCGCGATCCTCGCCGCGAATCTCTCTTCTCTTTCTCTCTCTCCTTCCTCCCTCTCCTCCCTGCCGCGTGCACCCAAGCGCCGCTTGGCCGCAAGCGCCGCGCGTTCCCCACCTCCCCTGGCCCGTGCACGCGTGACCGACGCCGCGCGTGGCCGACCACGGCCGCGATCGCCGCCGGTGCGCACTCGCCCCCTCCTTTTTCTTCCCCTTTTTCCCTTTTCCCATTTCCTCTCCTCTTTTTCTCCATTTCTTTTTCCCATCTCTTCTTCTCTTTTTCTCCATTTCTTTTTCCCTTTTTCTTTTCTTTTCTCCCTTTTCTTTTTCTCTTTTCTATTTCTTTCCCTCTCCTTCCTCCCTTCCCTCTCTCTGCCCCGAGCATGGCTCGGCCCGGCCTGCCCCGGCCCCCTTCCTCCCCTGTCGTGCACGCCCAGCCGCGCCGCCCCTCCTCCACGCTCGGCCCGCCGCCGCACCTGGCCCACGCGGACGCGCACACCCAGCGGCCGCCTGCCCACGCGCGCACGCCCCCGAGCCACGCCGCCCTCCGACCGCCCGAGCGCACCTCCCTGCTCCGGTCTGCTCCTGGCCGCCGCGCTCGCGCACACCGCAGCTCCCGCTCGCCCGCGTGCCCGCGCGCCGCCTCGGCCTGCCCGTGCGCTTGTGCGCGCACACGCACGCGGCGCTCGGCGTGGCGAGCCGCGTCACGCACGCACGCGCACCGCGTGCTCGCGTCGCACGCCGTGCCACCCGTCGCTGCCACCGCCGCGTGCCCGCGCCGCTCACCGAGCCGTACCCGCGCCGCTCGCCGTGCCCCGACCCCGCTCGCCCTTGCTACCGGCTCGCCCATGCACGCCGGCCGCTGCTCCACGTGCACCGCCGCGCCGTGTGTCGCCTAGCAGCAGCGCCCAGCCTCCCCCTCCACGTGCCACAGTGAGCAGCCTCGACGCCCTCGCCGCTGCACGCCGCTCCGTGACAACCCAACGCGGCCACCCGCCATTAATTCCACCCGCGGAGCTCGCCGGCCGACCGCACCACGGCCACCGCCCCACAACTCTCCCCACCGCCTTATTTCACCTATAAAAAGGGCCCCGCGCCGCTCCCTCCCCACCACGGCCACCCCAGCCTCCACACGCCCCCTCCCACTGCCCACTGCACCGCCGCCATAGCCATTGCGGCCATCTTTCGCCGGCCTCCATCGCCCCCCTCCATAAGCCGCTTCTGCTCTGGGTAAGTGAGGGAAACGGACCCCTCGCTCCTCTCCTCCATTCCCCCCTCTTCCCGGCCGCCGTCGTGGCCTGGGACGTCGGATCCCAGGGCCGCCGGCGCCCCCTACCCCTCCTCTGTTCTGCGCGGGGGAGAGGAAGGAGAAGGGCAGTTTGCCCAAAAGCCCCTCCCCCTTCTCTCAAATTCCTAAAGAGTCCTTCCCTCCTTTTACCAAAGAACCCCCACCCTTTTAACCAAAAAGCCCTTCCTGTTTTCCTATTTTGCAATCAAACCCTCCACCATATAAACTCAATAATAAATAAACCCCTACACCTTCCTAATAGGCCCAAATATTTCTAGAAATTACAAACCAAACCCCTGCCTTCTCAAATATAATTACAAACATGTCCCTGGACCCCTGTTTAGACCCTAAACACCCCATTGACCTATCATTTCATGTGCCAAACGACCTCGGATCTATCTAAAACTTTACCACGCCTCTCATGACATAGTTTTGTCCATGCCATTAGGAAACCGCCTGAAAATATTACTCCAAACTCCATATCTTAATTATTTCCGATTCGAGCTCAACGATAAAACTTTTATTTCTTTTTCTTGATTGTGTGTTTGTTTGTATGCGTCGTAGACCACGGAGTGAACGAAGGAGAGCCCGTTGATGAGCAGTACTGTGAGCCAGCGAACGAGGACCAGTTCCGCGACCCCGAGCCCGAAGGACAGTGCTTCGACCAGGACCTTCCCGAAGGCTTCGAAGACGGCAAGTTCAATCCCATCCTTTGATGCATGCTTTTGTCCTAGTTTTTTTTTATAAACACAACCTATTGGTCTGTTTTACAAAATTGCATATGTTTTGCTTGCATGAAAGCACGGTTGGATAGCCACCCCTTGATTTGTTATAACCATTTCTTGATCACCTAGATTAATGTCTGATTTTATTTGGATGTTAATCGCTGCTAGAACGCTTAGGATCTTATACACAATACAACTAATTTTATAAAGAAAAGGTGTGTGTGTGGGAAGAGATAAAAGTGGATTTTCGAGAGATGAGTCTAGACGGGATGGATGACATTTCGGTGTGATTTGCCGTTTGGTGTGCTCGTGCTGGTGTGGCAGGGCAAGGAAGAGAGATATCCACCGTTTGTTGGGATCTGCACCGACACTAAGGTGATCGAGTTGCGGTACACCGCTTGTGGGTAAAGTTGCACACCTCTGCAGAGTTAAGAATCTATTCGAATAGCCGTGCCCACGGTACTGGGCGAGTTACGGTGTGGTCACATAACTAGTGTTTATTTTGGGATGAGTTGGCGTGAGTTGTTTTGAAAATGTGTCCGGCAGTTGTGCCGTGTGCTACGGCGGATGAGGAGTCTGGTAGCAGTATAAAACTTGGATCCCGTGTGGATCAGCCCTTCGTGTTACTCGGTATAAGAAAACTGGTTTAGAAATGCTTTCCTTCAAATGAACCCCTGTATAAAATATTGCTTTCCTCTAATCAAACCCTAGCCTTATCCTTGATTTACTCTGTGCATTATATTCTGTTTATACCCCCTCCGTGGGTGTGGTTGGACTTGCTGAGTACGTTTGTACTAACCCCATTCTTAATTTTTACAGAGGAAGACCCAGACTTCGTTCTAGAGGACGTCGAGTAGGGTACCGTACTGCACCCAGCCTTGCCTGTGGATTAGGGTCACCCGCAGTAGATACCGCATGGCGCAATACTCTGATGACCCCCTTTTTGTATTTAACATCGTTGCGTGTGTGTGGATTGTAATCCTCGCGATAGTGGCGCTTCTCTGCTCACTACCGCGTAGAGTTGTACGGTGATGAACCATCTGATGTAATAAATGTGTCATCAGCCTCCTGGAACTGATGTTTGTATTACATTTAAGTCTTCTCTTATGAAGGGACGCTTCACTTGTTTCATTCCGGGAATAATTTTATCATCTTCCATGCATGGTAACTTCTCCAAGAGCGACCCCAAGTTCTGAAATCGTTGACCGCGAGGTCGTTAGGCTCTAGAGACCGCGTAGCTATAATCCAAATCAACGTTGGAATGTTGGTTTGCAGCTAGATCAGGTAACGACTAATAAACCACGCACTAGCTAATTAATTCGGATCATGCAAATCTACCATACTGCAACTCTATTTGGCTGGTTGTGGCTGGTAGCTGGTGCTGATTTATTGTTAGAGAAAAGTACTGATAGCTGGCTGCTGGCTGATACTGATTTGATGTGAGAGAAAAATACTGCTGGCTGGCTGGCTGACAAGTTAGCTGAACAGAGTGGTATACTATTACTCTGTTTGGATCCTTGGGCTATATTTCCAAATAGTCTACGAGGAGCCAAAGAGGAGTATATCAGCTAGCAATCGATGAGAGAATTCGGATCGGCATTATCTATTGGAGACATGGTTCCACGCCATGCGCCATCAGATTTTCTAAGCGGCACGCGGCACGCCACCTCCTTGCTTCACTTCCTACTACGGGCTACGGCGACGCAGATGGAGCGAGCTGACACGGCACCAGTAGGAGGCGGGCCACCGGCCACGTGCGCATGGGCTGCATGAATTTGCACCAATCGGCAGCCGCGGCACGTCCACACGATTTTTGTAATTTTCTTCTGTTTTTGGATGGATGGTCGAGGATTCTTTTAATAGCTGCAACTTGGGGGCACCTGCGTCAAGTTAATTAAAACGAGATCATTAGACTTAGTAAGACACTGTGTGGTAGACTCTTATACCGTGTCTCAAGTCTGAACTTCTTTCAGGGGCGGTCAGAGTTGAGACACGATATAAGAATATCAGAATATACATGTATGCATGGCGGGTGTTGGCATCGTCCTTGAATGTTCAAGCTAACCCCTTGGCGACACTCTCGGTCAGAATTGGATGGCCAATGCCGTAACCATTTACAATTTACATCGATCTCATCTGACGTAACTTTACGGAAAAGCTATAACAGAGTGTACAAGTACAACTCAGTAAAAACACACCCAATGTACTACGCTACGGAGTACTAGTATTTTTTTTAAAACTACGGAGTACTAGTATTTGTGAGACACCTTCCCAAGTTAGGCTCTACCTGATCCTTAGAAAAGTCAAACGCAGCTCCATAAAATGAAATCCCACGGGAGAGTGAGCGGAGGCCCCCACCAGACCAGACCACCACCGGCGCACGCAGAGGCAGAGCCCACTCGCAGCCGCGCCGCCCGGCGGCCGCGAGCATATAAGCCCACAGAAAACAACAAATTAACGAGTCAGAAAAAAAAACCCACCGAAAAAGTTTGCCGAGCGGGCGAGCGAGCCGGACGCGCACCAGCGCAAGCAGAGCCACCGGGCTGCGCAGGCGCAGCCGGAGCGAGCGGAGAGCATGGCGACGCCGATGGCCGGGGAGGGCACGATCGCGGCGGCGATCCCGCGGTCCCCTCCGCCGTCGGCCGCTGGCGGCAGCGGGGGCGGGTCGGCGGCCGAGGCGCCCGTGCTCATCTTCGTCTACTTCCACAAGGCGATCCGCGCGGAGCTGGAGCGGATGCACGCCGCGGCGGTGCGGCTCGCGACGACGGAGCCCGCGGGCGGGGGCGGGGGCGGGGGCGTAGCGGCGCTCGAGGCGCGCTGCCGCTTCCTCTTCGCCGTCTACAGGCACCACTGCCACGCTGAGGACGCGGTACGTGCGGTTCGGGCCCAGCGCGGCCGGCGATTCTGCTGTTTCTCGTTGCATTTCTGTTTTTCGCTGGTTTGGTACTGAAATCGTGGCGGCTACGAGTTACGAGCCTGCGGAATTGTGCTGGTTGGGAGGAGGGAGGGGATGATTTCGTAGTTGCGCAAGTGTCACAAGGTTGGCAGGATTTGGTTCGGTTCCGGTTGAATCGCGGTTGCACCGACATGATCTGAAAACGGGTGGAGTTTGCAAGCGCAGCCAGTTGGCTGTGATTTGGTTATGCTCAAGTGCGTAGTCTGAGATTCGTTTACGTGTACGGGCCATGTGACTGCAAACAACTTAGCTGTTGTCTGACATTATACGCGGGATTCGACTGCACTGTGGTGCCAACGTCTCGTTATGCGTTAAACTAATATGCCACCCTGGTAGCGTCTGACTTATGCGGTTCCATCTTGGATTGCATTTTTTGTAGTACTTGTTGGAGTAGCATAGCCACTGTGGCTTGTTAACAACAGAGTAGATTAAACTTGTTTCATTTTAAGTCCCGTTAGAAGCTTGATACTTGGACCATATGAAGGCTGCAATCCCTTGTGTGAATTGTTGCAAACAAATATGTTATTTGTGATCACAACTATTGTTCCTGTTTCATACGGCCATACTGGGAAATGCGATGCCTTTTATATTCTGATGATTGTTCAAAAATGGACCCTGCATATTTTCACTGTAGATAATTTCTGTTTTTCATAGATCCAATAAGTCGGTATATTTGAGGAGATTTATAGGGCAATATAAGTCTATTGTGATGCAAAGTGTTTACATAACATTATGAGATATAAGATTCTTCTATTGGTAATTGCAGGTTATTTTTCCAGCACTTGATATTCGAGTGAAAAATGTCGCAGGGACATATTCTCTTGAACACGAAGGGGAAAATGATCTGTTTGAACATCTATTTGCTCTGCTACAGCTGGATGTGCAGAATGATGATGCTATTCGGAGGGAACTTGCATCCTGTACTGGAGCAATTCAAACGTCTCTAACCCAGCATATGTCCAAGGAAGAAGAACAGGTTTTCTCGTTTCCCTGCTTATTATGTCATGCCTTCTGTATATATTTTGATTAAATACTGAAATAAAGCTAGCAGGCTTTCAGTTTCTCCATGAAGCAGGTGTATGGGATGCGTTGGCATGCTCTGTAGTAGTCTAATAAGGAATCATTCTCAACTTTTTAGTTGCTCTTGTCACATTTGTAACAGTATTGTTGTAATCGAACCACATGGTTGTCTACGCATTTTAGGAAAACATCTATAGTTGGACAGTCTGTTCTCATCTGTAGTTCTAAACATTTTACTGAGCAACAGGTTAAACATGGTAAGGCACATTTAGTAACTTCACAATTCGCATCCTAACTATTGCTACTAGCTGAGACACTTCTAGAAATCACTGCTAAACAAGTGTAGTATTCATATTGATTTACACCAAAGGGAAGTGTATCCTTGAACTTCAACAAATGCTGCGTAACCTCTTTAGGTCGTGGTCGTTTAATTTAAAGTGTATCTGAATTATGCAACTGTTCAGCATTTCAGTGTCCTTCTGAATTCAGACTGGCTTTAGTATTGTGCTCTTCTTCCAGCATAGGGCATAATGCTGTCGTCTAATCTTCTGAGAACTTTGCAGGTCTTCCCATTGCTCATCAACAAGTTTTCACATGAAGAACAGGCTAATTTAGTTTGGCAGTTCTTATGCAGCATCCCTGTAAATATGATGGCAGACTTCCTTCCATGGATTTCTGCTTCTGTTTCTCCTGATGACAATCAAGATATTCTTGACTGCCTACGTAAAATAGTTCCTGAAGAAAAACTCCTCCAAGAGGTCCTCATGATTATGACATCATGCATCTTAGCTTTCCATCTATAAAGCTATTGGTGTCTCTCAGTTAATTTAGTTTTTTTTTTTTACTTTGTGAAGGTTATATTTGCATGGATTGGAGGGAACTCATTCAGAACAATGGCACAAGATTTCAGTGATCCTTATTCGAAAGGCAGTTTTACATGTGAGTATAGCTGTGATCAAACAGATAAACATACATGCACATTTGAGCACTCTAAAATTGGAAAGAGGAAGTCCACAGAATCTAGTGAGCTGGTCGTGCATCCAATTGATGAAATTCTGTATTGGCACAATGCTATTCGGAGAGAATTGAGTGATATAGCAGAAGAGGCGAAAAGGATCCAGCAGTCAGGAGACTTTTCTGACATAGAAGGCTTTAATATGAGGCTGCAATTTGTTGCAGATGTGTGCATTTTCCACAGGTATGATGCTTTGAATATCAAGTCATTTGAATCTTGTTTCACAATCTGTTGCATCAAATTGGCAATCGATTAAATTTTATTTCTATCATGTTAGACTTATTGATAGTTATCAGCTGCACATTATATTGCTTAGATGTGATGCAACAACTCGTTATGCCTTGACTTTTGAGCCGCAACAGATGCCACAGTGAAGATGTGAACATACTAGCCATATGCTAGAATATGTTCTTTATTTGCGTTGCTTATAATAAATGTAATCTTTTTTTCTTCAAAGCACTTGAATTTAGATCCAACTATGTTTTTTTGTGCTCACAAGTGTAGTGTATTGATTTTCTTTAGTTTCATCAGTTGCATTTTCGTTGGTCTGCAGTATTGCCGAGGATCAAGTTATATTCCCAGCAGTGGACGGTGAATTATCCTTTGTGCAGGAGCATGCTGAAGAGGAGCGTCGGTTTAATAAATTTAGGAGTTTAATTGAACAAATCCGAATTGCAGGAGCCAGATCAACTGTAGTGGATTTTTATTCTGAGTTATGTTCACAAGCTGATGAAATTATGCAGAAAATCGAGAGGCACTTCAGTGATGAGGAAACAAAGGTTAGTTTAGTATTAAAAAAGCGGACTGCTGTTCTATCAGTCAGAATATATTAACTCTACTTTCCCAACAGATTCTCAGCTCTTGTTTACCTTTGTTACCCAGGTACTTCCTAAAGCTAGGAAAAATTTCTCTCCAGAGAAACAAAGGGAACTTTTATATAAGAGTATATGTGTCATGCCACTAAAGCTATTGGAGCATGTTCTACCATGGTTTGTAGCGAAGCTGAATGATGCAGAAGCAGTGTCTTTTCTTCAGAATATGCGATCGGGAGGTATATGTGTTCACCTTTTCTATTTCTCTCTTGAATAATATAACAGTTTTGCACAGATTTTCCTAATTTTAAATTATTTACTGATAATGCATCACAGCACCTTCCTCTGAAACTTCATTGGTCACCCTTCTCTCCGGCTGGGCATGCAAAGGTCGTTTGGAGGACACATCCAGTCCTGGAAAGTTCATATGCTTGGCATCAGGAACAGCAAGCTGTGCATTGAATGGAAATGATTTCAAAACATGCCAGTCATTCTGTCCATGTTATGCAAGTAACAATGGAGTTTTTTCCAGACCAGTAAAGCGAGCAAGTCACGGAGAATCTAGCATTAATATTAACAGAAGTCACTGCTCCCAAAGTGCTGGTACTCAAGCATCCCTGTCTAACAACAGACCCTGCTGCATTCCCAGGTTAAGAGTAGAAAGTAGCTACCTCGGTGTTAATTCATTTACCCCTGCAAAATCCTTTCGCTCTCTGCCATACAATTATTCTGCACCTTCATTATATTCAAGCCTTTTTTCATGGGAGACAGACACACCATTTTCTGGCCCAGATAATATTTGTAGGCCAATTGATACCATATTCAAATTTCATAAGGCAATTCGTAAGGATTTAGAGTTCTTAGATGTGGAATCTGGAAAGCTTATTGACGGGAATGAATCTTGCCTTCGCCAATTCATCGGAAGGTTTCGTTTACTGTGGGGTCTATATAGAGCACACAGCAATGCTGAAGATGAGATTGTATTTCCTGCTCTTGAATCAAAGGAGGCACTCCACAATGTCAGCCATTCATACACTCTTGATCACAAGCAGGAAGAAGAATTGTTCCAAGATATATCCACTGTCCTATCTGAACTTTTGCAACTACATGACAGTTTGAGCCACCCCCTTGATGTTGAAGATGGAACAGATCATATTTCAAATAATGAGATTGATTGGGCTAGAAAGCGTAATGAACTTTTGACAAAGCTTCAAGGATTATGCAAGTCTATCCGGGTCACCTTGTCAAATCACGTTCACAGAGAAGAACTTGAGTTGTGGCCATTGTTTGATAAACATTTTTCTGTAGATGAGCAGGATAAGATCATTGGCCGCATAATTGGAACTACTGGTGCTGAGGTTCTGCAGTCAATGTTACCTTGGGTCACATCAGCACTTAGTCTAGAGGAACAGAACAAGATGCTGGATACATGGAAGCAAGCCACCAAGAATACAATGTTCGACGAGTGGCTAAATGAATGGTGGAAGGGACCTTCAACTTCATCTGACCCATCAGATAATGCTTCCGCTCCTTCAGAAGGTATGTTCCAGTTAGTTCTCCTCTCCTCCAGAATGGTGTAAGGGACTTCTATGTTACTGAGATATTTTTTCTTTGGCATTGTAGAAAGTCATTTTCAGGAGAATCTTGAACAGAATGACCAGATGTTTAGACCTGGTTGGAAGGACATCTTCCGAATGAACCAGAGTGAGCTCGAGGCTGAGATACGTAAGGTCTCTCGAGATTCTACTCTTGATCCAAGGAGGAAGGCCTATCTGATCCAAAATCTCATGACCAGGTTTGTTTTTTAAAAATACAGTAAATAAGTTAAGTGACATTGCCCATTAATCCCCCCTTATAACACAGCCAATAAGTTGGTGGGGCTATTATATATATTTCTATTTTGTAATTTCAGCCGTTGGATAGCTGCTCAGCAGAAATCACCACAACCAGGTGCCGAAGAACATAACGGGTGTACACGACTACCTGGTTGTTTTCCTTCATACCGAGACCCAGAGAAACAAATATTTGGTTGTGAGCATTACAAACGAAACTGCAAGTTTGTTGCTGCCTGCTGCAATAAGCTATTCACATGCAGATTTTGTCATGATAAAGTTAGTGACCATACAATGGACAGGTAACTTCACCACGGCACTCATTTTGTTTTCCACACTTTTCCTGCTGAGGGAGACTTATGTACTTCTTATGCTAGTAGAATTTTAAGATTTTTTTTAAAAGATTGAACTACCAATATCAAATAATGAAATAAGCATGCAGTTTTACTTGGAGAGAGTTGTTTGTGGTGCTGCTATGGACCTGCGCTTTCCTTGTGAAATAATCCCTTTTTCTCTCATTGAACTTTCTAATTGCAGCTTTTATTTTCTTATGGGATATTTGGCTCTTGGTATTTAAATTTTGCATAATAAGGACAAAACAACGTTCTTGTATTTGTATACTGGGACTACCTGTGCTAAGATCTGATTGTTAAGGGGAAAAAAGCAATATTTTCTGTGTTAAGATCTGCTGATTGTTAGAACTTAGTAATCTGTTACAAGGAAAAAAAGTTATATACTTAGCTTACTTTGTGGGGCTACTATTTGTAGGAAAGCAGTGGTGGAGATGATGTGCATGCTGTGTCTGAATGTTCAACCAGTTGGTCCAAATTGCCAAACCCCTTCTTGCAATGGACTGTCCATGGCAAAATATTATTGTAGCATATGCAAGTTTTTTGACGATGAAAGGTAATACCGTACAGATCTGCATTTTAGTTCCTTGTGCAGTATTCGGTCCTCGTCTTTGTAGCTTGTGTAAAATTCTCACATAAATGCATTGGTGACTTAGTTTTCACCGTTATCTTTTGGAACGATGTTGATTTTATTTCTTCGTGCCAAATTTATGGGTGCTTATTCTATTATCCTCGTATTATTGTATTCTACTTATGAGCAATAACATTGCCCTGTGCTATTTTCTTCTCTAAATTCAGCTTCATGCATTAGTTTGAGCTTCACGCCACTAAATAGTAAGATGTTAGAGTGCCTATTATATTGTGTGCCACATTCAGTTTTTTTTTATTTTGTTGCATCATTACATGAAGTTTCTTGGTTGATGTGGTTCATCTTTGTGACATTTAGACACTCCTAATTCTGGCTTTTTCACAGGAGCATCTACCATTGTCCTTTTTGTAACTTGTGTCGTCTTGGGAATGGCTTGGGCACTGATTTCTTCCATTGCATGAAATGCAATTGTTGCCTTGGGATAAAGATGATAGAACACAAGTGCCGAGAAAAGATGCTAGAGATGAACTGCCCGATTTGCTGCGACTTTCTATTTACATCAAGTGCACCAGTTAAAGGTCTTCCTTGTGGCCATTTTATGCATTCGGCTTGCTTTCAGGTATGATAATCTAGTAGTATTTTCATTTACTACTATGGCTGGAGTAAGTGCTGTTTTGACATGTTTAATTTCAGGCATATACTTGTACGCACTACACTTGTCCAATCTGCTGCAAATCCTTGGGAGATATGACGGTAAACTACACAACTTAAGCTGAAAGAGTATTTTGCGTTTGCCATTTGATTTGCTCTGCCACTGACAGTCCATAGGAATACTATTCTTGTGCTGCTTGAAGTGTGTTCAATTTTGAAAATAAATATATAGAAGGGCCAAGAAACAGACTTTGATCTATTATAAGCTGGTCGCACTATGCACTCCAAGTTGCTCATACCTATGTAGAAAGCGCTGTTTCCTTTTTTCAAGCAGTATTTCTTATTTGGACTCGTAGTAGAAACAGCAAGCCTATTTAGACAGCCTTAGAGGCTTCGTTTGGACCCCCTTCTATTAGTAAATTCCTTGGTGCTTTCTCTTGGCATCTCCGGCTAAATGTTTTCGAGCTTCTAGAGTGGTCTACTGGCGTATCAGTATTGTTTCTGAACATGTTATTCTGCTCAAATACCTTGATGATTTACGTTCTACAGCCATTTGCCACATTATCTAGTCCGTTAAGATGGTAGTTGATGCAACCTTTCGCTTCTGAAGGTGTATTTTGGCATGCTTGACGGTTTGCTGGCTGCAGAGCAGCTCCCTGAGGAATACCAGGACCGGTATCAGGTAAGTTACTCGCCTATTCCCGGTTCATTATTTCGTATATCTCGTGCGTGTATTTACCATTACGTTGCGCGACTGTCCCAGGATATACTATGTAACGACTGTGAGAGAAAAGGCAGATCACGGTTCCATTGGCTCTACCACAAATGTGGCTTCTGTGGTTCGTACAACACCAGGGTCATCAAGACCGACACGGTAGAGTGTTCTACATCAAACTAACCAGGCGAGACTCCCCCCCCCCCCCCCTGCAAGTTTCACACTTTGTAATTTCTTTTCTGCGATTCATTTGTAGATATTTATATCTACGGGCGAGAAACCTTGTGCTTGTAGCTGTGATAACAAAGGCATTCGTTTTCGTTTCATAGCCGGTCGCTTGATAGGTTCCAGTCCTCCACTGCGGATTGGCGTCGGTCGTTTTCTATCCACGCAGTTGCCACGAGAACGAGACGACCGAAACCGAATCTGCCCAGCCGGTCTTGAACCGTGAGTCTTGACCCGTGCGGGAGACCCTCAGGCCTCAGGGTCCAGACCAACGACGCGGCCAGCTCATTGATTGTTCTTCCCTTTCCCGAGCGAGGCGCCCTGAATTCCTCGTCTTGATCTCTAGCACGCGGCACCGCAGGCGCACGGCGCGGAGCGCGCGCTGCGGGCGCGCGTCTTGATTGATTATTCTCACCCGCTCAGACAAAGGCCCCAACCTCCTTTCCCCGTGGCCGTACGAGGCGGAGCGGTATGAGGGAGCAGTGCGCCAGTGCGCTCTAGTTCTCCTCGCCTGTCGCCCCTGCGAGTCAGCACGCACCCGGCATGTTAACGATATGCATGTTGGCATGCTGCCCTAACAGTCTTGCCGACCAGCCGGCTTTGCCAACGTAAGGCAGCTTGGCATTGAGAAACATGCGAAGTATTAACTAAGGAATTATCAATCATGTATTATGGAAGTCACCAACACCTGAACAAGTCAAGCCCGATCTCGTCCACAAGCTCCTGGACCAGATCCTGCTCGATCTGGGCTCCGATCTGAAACGCTTCCTGCTGCATCGAATTAATGCCAGCTTCAACCGCTTTCTCCACTTCATTAACAGCCAGTTCGTCCAAACCCCACCCAGCCATGTCGCTGCACCTGGCGACCTCCGCAACCAGCCTCTCCTCGGTGCAGACCAGGCCCAGCTTCGTGAACGACCTGTAGCCCGAGTCGCAGAGCTGGGTGCACATCGAGTCCAGGCAGTCCCAGACGAGATCGAGCGCGAGGTTCCTTAGCGAGCTCGCTTCCTTGGCCTCCTTGATGGTGTTGTTGAGATCCTGCTTGGAGCCCGGCGTCAAGGTGGACAGAGCAGACTCAATTGTCCGGAGGAGGAACGTCCTGGACGTCTCCTTTGATTTATGTCGAGTAGAAGAGCGGACGTTTGTTAGCAGCAGCTCGACGGTTGTTGTAACCTCTTCAGGGTGTTTCAGCTTGCCGTCTTGGACTTCCAGCTCGAACGGTTGAGCACCGTGCTGGCCAAAGTTGGGCTCGGAACACCTGGGGTTGCTCTCTGTAGTTGCATCTTGCATGCTAGCAGCCGGTGTACATGTCTCTGTTGGATGGCAGTCGGTGAAGGCGGCTTCTGTTGGTAGTAGTTGATGACAAGAAACAGTCACAACACAGCTCAAATTACCAGGATGTTGCGTGTCTTAACATGATAACATGGCAAACTTTTTTTCAACGCACTAAAATGGTTGTTTCCTTACCTGCAGTTTTGAGGGGAATACATGGAACAAAGGCGTCATCCGCATATGTAGATTGCAGAGTAGATGTATGGGTTTTCTTATTGCTACCTCTGGATATAGATGGAGATGGACTGCAACATTTTGCATCAGCCTGCAGATAGTAGCGAGCCAAGAATTTTCTGTCAGACTAAATTAAAATTTCTGTTTCCATGAGAATGTCTCTGTGTTATGCAACGGTTGAGAACAAGAAGGATCAACTGACCTCATGCTTCTTACGAGTTTCACACATCTGGACCCGTTTAGAATTGTCTCTGAAGCCATAAGTCACAGTATCCACTGAGTTGCGCTGGTGTAGCAGCGCATCACTCAAAGATTCTTCTGTAACACGTACAGCCCACTTCTTTTCAAACAAAGAAGAGGCTGGTCTACCACCAGGAATATCTCTATTTTTCAACTCATCTTGGTTAAAGAAAACTGATTCTGTGGCCTCCAGACTTGATATGCCTTGTAATACTTCCCTGGAAACTAATCCTCTTTGCCAGTCTCTACGAGAGTGTCTCTTAGAGCAAGCACTGACTGGAGATCCCTGAACAACGGTACCCATTCTTGTAGCATTGTCACCACACAAAGAAGTGGCATCAACTTTCACTGGTGAGCTGAAATTGGAAGAAATAATGCCTGATTTCTTGTTACCCCTCGAAACGTTGCATGGAACTGACTGTCTCTGGAAATCACTCCTTGCACAGTTTTGACTGGCAGACTTCGGCTTCTCACTGACCAATCCTGCTCCTTTTGCAATTATTATATCTTTCTCCATAGATTTTGGCGTTACAGTTACAGTCTTTAGCTTCAGTTTGTTAGAAGTATCACTATGCATGCTGCTGCTTTGACGACCTTTTATGGTCATGTTCTTGTTCTCTACATTAGTACGAGACTCACCAAATCTATCCAACTCCTTTCTTTTTGACCTCAAAGATTTACTGTCACTCATCCTTTTGTTCAGAGAAACAAAGTCCTGGGCTGTGTTTATCGCATTTTGCTCCCTACTTCTATGTTGATTCCTTTGGACCATATATCCTGGATCTGCCTCTCTACAAGCTGCAGGTAGTGTATTCTGCTTCAGGTTGTTTTGCTTAAGAGGGCCACGACAAGCGCTCTCCCGGGATCTGTTCCTAGGATGAATTTTTCGGGCATCTCTATTTCTATTTGTAACAGCAGCACAATTGGAGGTCCTCTTAGCCCTGTCCTCAAACGCAGGTTTCTCACTCGAGCCATTTCCTTCAGGTTGAATTTGACACGGTACATTCTGGTCTGACCTCCTAAACAGAAAAGTATTTCTGCTAGTATCCTCTTCAATCCACTTATTAGAGGTTGAGTTGTGCAGAGATGTAGCCTCCATGTTGTGAGCACCTAATCTTTGTGCATCGACATCAGACACATCCCTTAAGAATTGATCAGACAAATTATGCAAGACAGCAGCAGCACCAGGCACACCATCATCACTGCTGCATGGATACTCCAAATATGCATGTCGCCGTGAGAGACGGCGAGTCCTTGATTGCAACCCAGGTTCCAGAACCTTGACTGCTGCTTCAATCAGCCGAGCCTTGTTCCTGCTGGACATCGACCTTGGGCTCTTAATAGGTGAGGCCACCTTGTGTGCATGCCTTCGTGGCCACAATGGCCGTGTATCTGGAGCATTGAACTGACTTCCATTGTCCTGCCGCCGATCATCTAAGACCTGCCCTGTCTTCTGTTGCTTCTGAGGCGATGTGTATATGCTCCGAGATGTACCGGACCAATCTTGAGGGCCTGAATTCCAGTGGTCCCCGAGCTTGGTGGAGTCTGCGGCTTTGGTCGGCCGTAGATGGTTCACTGTCGGCATCGAGCTGAGACCCATCAGCCGGGCTACCACTCCTGGAGCACACATTTCATTCTCACTGCAGTTTCTGTCTTGGCCAGGCTGTGGGTAGTGACTGGTGCCATTGCTTTCAACTTTGCTCCTTGAGTAATCTGCAGAATCAAGCTGGAGAAGAAGAACATGAATGACTTTGAGCTATTGGAAAAACAAATAAACAGTGGCTTGGAAGAAGGGGAAAGTATCATTTCAGGCATAATTTTTTTGCTGGAAGCAAAGGGCTCAGAATTTCAGAGTCAGTTCATTACAATTTCAGAACAAGAACTCCAATGCAAAATTGCAGTTTCATGCCCCCAAAAAAAATCTGATGAAGAAAAAGAAAGAGGAAATTTTGCTGTACCAAAAGGGGCCTCATCTTGGCCGCCGCCGTCTTCTCGCCGCCGCTCGCCGGTCTCCCAGGCGAGAACTTCTGTGCGCGCACTGAAACACCGAATATGCAAAGGCTGACGAACAGCGGCTGATTCGCAGGATTCCCCCGGAGGGGGGGGGGGGATAAAGATGATTTGCGCGCAGCACGGACAATGCAGTTTCGTTGCAATCTTACCTGAGGGGAGTAGCTTGCTCTTCTTTGAGGATGAGGAGAAGAGCTTCCTCCTGGCGAACATCTGGAACAGCGCCGCCACGCACGATGGCGTCGGCTTCTGCCGCTCGGCGATCGCCAGGCTGCCGCCGCCGGCGCTGGGTGCGGAGGCGCCGCCGCTGCCGTTCTTCATGTCTCCACGCCCGCAAGAGAATTCAAACTCAATTCTCCTCTCGCCTTGTACCGGAATGCATGTCCTCCCTTTGAATCTCGGATGCCTCCTCACTTCCGCACATATACTTACAAAGCCCAAAATAAATGCAAGAAACAGAAAAGAGGGGGGAATTTCTCTCTCCTAGTATAACTGCTACCTCCAATTCTTCTTGACTTGCTGAATCTTGACGGGATCACTAAATGCCTTGGTCACATCCCATGATCCCATGAACAAACATTGACAATTGCTTGAGAACAAAAGCCACAGGTGGAACTCTTGCTCAGATATGACTACTGAACTGTGAGTTTCCTCTCAGTCCTGTGAACCCTTCCTAAACCAAATCCAAAATCGAACAAAATTAAAACTGATGTAGTGAACCAGAGCATGATGGCAGATGATCCATGTGTTGGAATCGGGCGACTGGAGAACGGAGAGGAGGCCAGGAGGGGGAGAGAGAAGAGGACGCTAGGAGCCCAGGAGGGGACTTGTGTTGTGCGGGCGCTCTCTGCAGGCTTCTCTTGGCACTGTTGGTTGTTGCAGATAGGAAGCGACGTCTCATGACTGTTTTTGTTTGTTTCTTTGCATGTGTGGGTCAGCTTGCGTGATGCGAAGGTGACAGCCCTGTCAGGGGAACCTTTCTGCGCGGACATCTCTGGGGTTCTGTTGGAGCTTTGGACAGGTCCTGATCCAACTTGTTACTGTGCTCCGTAAACACAGTTTCAGAAGGAAAAAAATATATGGCTACTGTGACTCCAACGGAGAATTGAGGGCAATTCAAGGCAAAGGTAGGACAGGAAAAGCGAAACGTTGCTTGTAATGCTAGACAGCATCAGTAACGGAACATAGCGATGGTAACAATTTGCTCGCACAATATCCTAGCGAAGATGCTGCTATCTGTATCATTACAGGGCGATTAGAGTGAGTGCTCAGATGCCCCCGGCACGTACGGTGATGGTGCATCAACCTCTGGTTGGATGTTGGGCGGCCGACTCATGTCTATTGTCTAGCTAACCGAAGAGTGAGGTCAAAGCAAAGAGAAAAGGTTGCTTGTGCGGTACACCGTAAACGGACATATCAAGTATACTCCTCGTAACTGAACTAGAGATACACGGCCACCTGCTACCTCTCTTCCATTTACTGCCCGAGAGAAACGTTAGCGTGTGTTTAGTTGGTGAAAAAATTTGGGTTTTGGGACTGTAGCACATTTCGTTGTTATTTGACAAATAATGTTCAATCATGAACTAATTAGACTTAAAAAATTCATCTCGTGGTAATCAGTTAGACTGTGTAATTAATTATTTTTTCAACTGCATTTAATGTCTCATGCATGTGTCCGAAGATTTGATGTGACGGGTACTGTAGAATTTTTTTTGGAACTAAACACCCCCTTAGCAATCCCGGAGTATGTTTGCTCCCTTTTTGTCAAATGTCAACTACCCTGCACTAGGAAGTTTGAGGAGGATGGCGCATATGAACAAAGACGCTTGATTTGAAATTCGAAACTTTTCAAATGCTTATAGTGCCTGTTCCGCGGCGGCAGAATAAAATGATGCATCACACGACAACAACGAATAAAATGATGCATCACACGACAACAACGACGAAACCGGCGTTTAATTTGTTTTTTTTTGGTCCTTGATGAGACGGGCAGCCTTGAGTGCTGAACCCACTGATCCGGCCGGGTCAAATGCGGCCTCATATTCTAAGCATGTTTCTAGTCGGACATCCTTGGGCACAGCGTTGACTACTAGCAGTTTAATTAATAGCCAGGATTAGCGCATAGTAGTAAACTGCTACGGTGGATGTGGATGGGGGTGCTTCCGGCCCCGTTGATACCAGGGTCTTTCAGTCAACCACTACCACCGATTATAGATTATTGGCTGATTGCCTTTTTTCTTTTTTGATAATTCTGATCGCCTTATTAGTTCACCATTTGCGGACCATACCTGCCGGGAGATGAGCATCAGCTCGTTTCTAGGAGCTTGTCCGAGATTGCAGCACCCTGTTCAATGGCGGGGTACGAGTACTGCGCGGTGCGCACACAGTCGAGTGAGCCACCCCACAGCCTGCCCAGTGGCCTGACTCGCACCCGCCCGAGGACCGTACCATCTACTATCAGCCTTGTGATTGTGACCCTGACACCTCGTCCGTGCGCCGTGCATGGTCCAACCCCCCCTGTCAACGGGCACCTCCGGGGGCCCACCTGCAGAGGCACTTGTCGAGTAGTAAACTGCTGTGATGTGCCTGTCGATGCTTTGGATCTTAACTGCCGGGGGGGTTAGAGCAAATCGTCGTGGTCGCAGTACTTGCGTCGCTCGAAATGGGGAGGGACGGAAGGCGTCGAGGGCTCGAGGCCGACCCAAAATTGGGCCGGCCACAGAAACAGGAGTGCCCTCCTCTTCTCTCCCTGGATGATGATTTTTTTTTTGAAAAGATTCTCCCTGGATGATGATGCATGCACTGATGCACGCGTTGAACCGATACGGCACGGCACAAGCAGTACTAGCAGTTCGAGGCGGTGAAGTGAACAGTGAACTGACCAGAGACAGGGCCCTGTTTGGTTTAGGTTAGCACAAGTAGCACAAAAATTTTGACCAATAATTAAGGGTGCTAAATAAAGGTAATTTACAAAACTAACTCCACAGCCGTGTTCTACTTCGCGAGACGAACCTAATGAGGCCTTTGACCGCACGATTCGAGGATGGTTACTGTAGCATCACTGTAGCCAATCATCGATTAATTACTATCATTAGATTCGTCGTGAAAAGTTACACCCATCCGTGAAAAGGTTTTGCAAATAAACTTCGTTTAGTACTCCATGCATTAAAGATTTTTTTCTCGGGAAATATGTGCTAGTAGTACTACACATAAACCAAACAGGGCCCAGAGTGATCGTTCATTCAACTCCCGGTGTCCTTTTACCGTCCCAGCAACGAGTAGATCGATTCCTGTAGCCCTGTACTATTGATTGTACCAACCTTACCTAGACCTAGAGGGTCCTTGAAATCTTGCTTCTCTCTGTTCCTCCCTTAGGGCAAAGTCAATGTTAAAGGACCACACGGTCCATAAGGTGGGGGCCACAGTAAATATCAATAGTCTAAAAACATCACCACAATGCGCAAATGATTGGATATACAATAAGGTGGGCCCGTACGTTAATAAAATATCGCTTCCCCTCCGCCTCCTCTTTTTCCTTCGCGCGTGGGAAACTTACGTTCCCAAATCCTCCTGCAAACCCTATCCAGTCTGCCGCCGTCGCCCTCGATCTCTTCCACCCGGATCCGGCGATTGGCACTTGCCTCCCGCTCCCTAGCCATGGCGGGCTCAGATCGAGCCCAACGGATGACTTTGCGCGCGGCAGGTGGGCTTCTGGCCCCGGGATGCGAGGAGAACGAAGGCCGGGGTCCTGATGGGGCGAGACAAGATCCGGCGTCTCTCTGGGAGCCGCCACCCCCGGCAGCAGCTGGTGCTGGCGACGCTCACCTCCACCGATGACATCCGCTCCGGGGACGCCGTGTTGGGGCTCCGCTCGTACGAGGTCTCCCTCCTACGCCTCCTGGGCAAGATCTCCAACCACCACACCATCGACCTGAACGAGAGCAGGTAATATAATAATCTCCTATCTCCCTGCTCCTGGAATGATTTGGTTGGCTTCCGATGTGGTTGGTGTTGAGATTTGCTTGCTCGAGGCAAGTCCAGTGCAAGTACTAGTTCTATCTTTAGTAGGAAGATAAGAAGAACTAACGATGTAGTCAAAAGACTTGCGCTTTTTATTCATTAAAAAGTTCAATTTGACCTGAATACAAACGGGTAGAGTACAAGGTTGGAAACACTAATAAACTAGTAATGCTTAGAATCGACAAGAAACAAATCAACTTTAATTTTGCTCGGCACCATATTTTTGCCATATGTCGATCTCGAATCTCCCTATGTTTCTCTAGGACATCTGCAAATCCATAGATAGGTCCATGGTGAAGCCCTGCTGTTTGCGCAGAAAATGGCCCTTGTTCATACGTATTGTCATCAGGTATATCATAGGAGCCTCTCTCATCCTCAACTATCATGTTATGCAAAATTATACAAGTATACATAATATCAGCCAGTTCTTCCCTTTCCCAAAGACGTGCTGGGTGACGTATGATGGCCCAACGTTTTTGCAAAACCCTAAAAGCTCATTCCACATCTTTTCTTGCTGCTTCTTGGCGTTGTGCATACAATTTAGCCTTAGCAGTATGAGGTCTGTTGATTGTTTTGACAAATGCTGCCCACTCTGGATAAATACCATCTGCTAGGTAATATCCCATGTTATATTGTGTCCCATTGACTGTAAACTGAACAGCAGGTGCTCTTCCTTGTACTTCCTGAGTGAACAATGGTGACTGGTTGTGACATCCCGAAAATCTATCAAAATTAAATCACGCACTAAATTTTTTTTTCAAAACTTTTCATCGTTGAGCTCAAAATCCTCCTAAAACCCTGAACCCTAATTCCCGGAATCTTTCTCTGTTCCAAACGTCCGATTTCCAACCCCCCCGACCCCTTTCCTTGTGGCTTCGTCCTCGCGCGCATGCGACTGCTGAGCGTGGCCGACCGGGGCCGCGATCGCTGCCGGCGCACGCTCGCCCTCTCTCTCTCTTCCTCCTTTCCTTTCTCTTCTTTTCCTTTTTCCTTTTTTCCCCTCTCTTTCTTTTTCTCCCTCCTTCTCTCTCCCCTTTCTCCCTCCCTTCTCTGCCGCGCACCGCGCGCCCCCGAGCGCCGCTCAGGCCGCCACTGCCCTTGCCCACGCGCTGCAGTGCGCGCCCCCGGCCGACCCCACGGGCCTGCGGCCCACGCGCACTCCCCCGCGCCGCTCGCCGCTCCCTGCCCCGCATGCCCTGCTCCCTGCCCCGCGCACGCGCGCACCACCGCTGCCGCCCTCTGCCCTCGCCGCGCAAGCCGCTGTTGCGCGCACACGCGGCCGCGCACAGCTCCCGCCATCAACGCCGGCCGTACGCGCGCGCTGCTCCCCTGCCTTATCCACGCGCGCGCACGTGGCCCAGGCGCGCGCACGTGGCCCACGCGCCGCGCCGCGCCGCACGGCACAGCACCGCCGCCTTGGCGCTCGTGCACACGGCGAGCCCAGCTCGCAAGGCCGCTACGCGCCCCCTCCTCCACGTGCTCGATGACGTCCTTGACGCCCATGCCACCGCCCGCACGCCGCGTCACGACACGAGCGACCGGCCGAACGCCATTAAGGCCCGCCGTGCCGCTCGCCGATCGCCACCCACACCCCGACTGCTCCACCGCCATTCCTTGGCTATAAAGAGGCCCTCCGCGTCGCCCTTGAGCTCCACAAGCCGCTCAGCTCCCACGCGCCCCCTCCCGAGCCGCACAGCGCCGCCGCCGCTAGCGCCTCTGCCCGCTGCCGCCGGCCTTCGTGGCCAAGCCGCCTTGCGCCACCTCTGCCTAAGGTAAGGGGCGCAATAGAGCCTCCTCACCTCCCCCCTTGTTTCCCCCAGCTTCCGGTCGCCGCCGAGCCACGCAGGGGCACCACCACGACCATGGCCGCCCGCCGCCGTGGCCAAGCTTCCACGGGCCACCTCCACTGGCGCCGCGGCCGGGGATCGGCCCCACGGTTCTCCCTGCTCCTTTCCCCCTCCTCCCGTCCGCAATCGTGGCCCAGGGCCGCCGGCCAAACGCCGCCGACGCCCGCCCCCTCCATTCCTCTGTTTCCCGTGGAGGGAGGAAGAAGAAGATGTCATCTTTGCCAAAAAAAACCCCTCCCCTTCCCTCTATTCCTTAAAGAACCCCTCCACCCTTTATCCCGTTTTGCAAATTAAACCCTTCCATTTATTACATTCCAAAATAAAACCCTTCCCTCATATAAATGTATTTCTAAATAAACCCCTGACCCTTTTCAGAATGACCCAGATAAGTTCTAAAATACAAATTAAGCCCTTGCCATCTCAAAAATAGTTACAAACAAGTCCCTGGACCCTTATTTAACCCCTGAACCTTTATAGAGCTTATCATTTTATGTGCCAAACAACCTCCGATCGATCCGAAACTTTACCATGCCATTTCTAGCATAGCTTTGGCCATGTCATTAGGAAATCGCCCAAAAATATTACTCCTATCTCCATATCTCAATCGTTTCCGATTCGAGCTCAACGATAAAACTTTTATTTCTTTTTCTTGATTGTGTGCTTGTTTGTATACGTCGTAGATCACGGTGTGAACGAAGGAGAGCCCGTCGACGAGCAGTACTGCGAGCAAGCGAACGAGGACCAGTTCTGCGACCCCGAGCCCGAAGGACAGCACTTCGATCAGGAACCCCCGGAAGGATTTGAAGACTGCAAGTTCCATCCCATCCTTTGATGCATGTTTTGTCCTAGTTTTTATAAACACAACCTATTGGCCTGTTTTACAAAACTGCATATGTTTTGCCTGCTGAAAACACGGTTGGATAGCCACCCCTTGATTTGTTATAACCATTCCTTGACCACCTAGGTTAATGTCTGAATGCGTTTGGACGTTAATCGCTACTAGAATGCTTAGGACCTTAAACTCAATAAAATTCATTTTATAAAAGGAAAATGTGTGAGTGTGTGGGAAGGGAAAAATGTGAAATTTCGAAAGATGAGTTCAGACGGGATGGATGGCATTTCTGTGTGATTGCCGATTGGTGTGCTCGTGCCTATGTGGCAGAGTAGGGAAGGGAGATATCCATCTTGTCACAATTAAGGACCGAGTTGGTGTGTCATCTCACCTAACTCCACTATCGTGCAAACCACTTGACCGTTGAATGGGCAACGGCTTAGCATAAACCCCACTAGTTAGTCTGATAGCCATCAGGAGAGCTGAGAGCAACGGGTGATCAAGGAGAAGGGATTAGCTCTGTGTGACTTATGCCCCGGATAAAACCTATGTGATAGGTCAATGACCCCTTGGTGGATCCCGTGATGGCTAGTAAGGTCTAGCTAAGGTGGGTAATGGCTTTGTTGGGATCTGCACCGACACTAAGGTGATCGAGTTGCGGTACCCCGCTTGTGGGTAAAGTTGCACACCTCTGCAGAGTTAAGAATCTATTCGAATAGCCATGCCCACGGTACTGGGCGAGTTACAGTGTGGTCACGCAACTAGTGTTTATTCTGGGAAGGGATGGGTTGGCGTGAGTTGTTTTGGGAAAAGTGTCCGGCAGTTGTGCCATGTGCTACGGCGGATGAGGAGTCCGGTAGCAGCTTAAAACTCGGATCCTGTGTGGGTCAACACTACGTGTTACTCGGTGCAAGAAAAACTTACTTTGAAAATCCTTTCTTTTAAATGAACCCCTGCATAAAATATTGCTTTTCGCAAATTAAACCCTAGCCTTATCCTTGATTTACCATGTGCATTATATTCTGGTTATACCCCCTCCGTGGGTCTGGTTGGACTTGCTGAGTACGTTTGTACTCACCCCATTCTTAATTTTTACAGAGGAAGATCCAGACTTCGTTCCCGAAGACGTCGAGTAGAGGTTCCGTCCTGCACCCAACCTTGCCTGTAGATTAGGGTCATCTGCAGGAGTTTTTGCATGGTGCAATACTCTGACGACCCCCTTTTCGTAGTTAATATCGTTGTGTGGGTGTTAGTTGTTATCCTCGCGATAGTGGCGCTTCACTACCCACTTCCGCGTAGGGTTGTACGGTGATGTACCATCTGATGTAATAAAAGTGTTATCAGCCTCCTGGGACTGATATTGTATCACTTTTAAGTCTTCTCTTATGAGGGGACGCTTCAGGTGGTATCAGAGCCGTAGGTTGGCCGTAGGACGTGGCCCTAGGAGCGAAACCCATCTTCAGGCCCTTTTCACATTAGGATTTTTCCTTACTCAATCCTTTTTTCCACACAAACACTCACCATTGGTTCTTGCCCTATTCCAGATGGCTGACAATGGATGGAGTGGCTGAATCTGCCACGCAGAGCCCGGTCTTCCTAAGTTATTGATACTCAGCCTGGAACACGTCGGAGTGGTGGACCCACCAGAGTACGTCTACCGGGAGTACGACTCCAGGGGCACTCTTCGGTGCGACATTATGATCTTCGTGGGAAAGAGCACCCGCTACCCTGACGTGGACCCTTGGTTCATCTCCACCACTGGCTTTCGCTTCCCTGACACCTACCGAAATGCCGCCCGTAAAGCCCTGCGACGTCTGCGTGTGATCTACAAGCACAATCTTCAGCAGACTCCTATGGGATTTTTCCCGCCTACGGAAGGAAGAGGACGCACATGGATTGCCCGGATGAGAGGACTTGGGAGAGAAGAAGAGGACTTAGAAGATACAGTCTCCCACCTATCCATCTATCTCACCAGCCTGGATGAACTTTACCGCAAACAAGTGGCACAATTGAAGCAACAGATCCACAGGGCAGAAAAGGCAACCCAAGAACTGGAGGAGCAATGGACAAGAGCCGCACGCGCCGAGTATTCCCTAGCCGCTCTCCAAGCCCAAATGCAAGAATACGAGGTTCGCAGAGGAATAGGTGGGTGGATAGAGGAGGAAGAAGAAGAACCCGAAGAAACTCATTGGGATAAAGGTACTCAGACCGAAGATGATGTGATGGATCAGTGTCTTCCACCAAAGAAGCGCCCTATCCGGATTGAGGAAGAGTCCCCATGATAGGAGTAGCACTCCGAGCTAGAACCCTATCCTAATAAATGTGTATCCATGAAATCTATATTCCCCATGTTGCAGTAATAAATACCATCTGTCCCCTTTGTACCCAAATACTCGTGCAAAATTTGTTCACCCTATCTTTATTTTCAGATGGCTGAGGAAGGATGGACCCAGAGAAATTGCCAAGCTGCACCTGGCTTCCCCAACCTGTTGATCAACGCCCTGGAAAGCCTTGGCGTTACGGAACGCCCAAGGTACTACAGCAGAGAGTATGAGCACCATTGTACCCTCCGCTGCAGGGTGATCCTGGTCATCGCCAGTAGTGACCGCTACCCCGACATCCAGCCATGGCGAGTGACCGCTATAGGATTTAGGCACCAAGACACTTATCCCTTGGCCGTCAGAAAGTCACTCCGTTACCTGTGCCAGATTTTTGAAAGACACCTCGCTTCCACACCAATGAGATTCTTCCCTCCGGCCATCAGAACCCCAGTTTGGGAAGTATGCATGAGGAGTCTGGAATGGCGCCGCCACGAAGAAGACCCTCTGTACCAAGTGGCTACTTATCTAGCCTCCTTGGATCAGCTCTTTGACGAGCAAGCCAACATTCTGAGGGAGCAGACCCATCGAGCCGAGCAAGCAGAGCTCGCGGTAAGGCTGCAACAGATCCGAGCAGCCCAAGCCGAGGCAAGAGCCGCAGCTGCGGTCAGCAGCGAAGCAGTCGCTCAGGAAAGCCTCAGGCAAGCCCGACACTGGCGTATGCAAGAATGGACCAGAAGTGGGACACCAGTCCCGGCAATAGGAGAAGACCATATTCTCCTCGGGACGCCTGTCATAGGATGGGGACCACTCTTGGGAACCCCACAAGCCCCACCCGAGAACCCCGAAGGGCCTACTGCCGCCGTCGAAAGAGAAGCCACTGCGCAACCCAGGGAAAACGGAAACCTAGAGGACGGAGAGCAAGGACTACTCGCACACTCCGCCCCAGAAGAAGGTTCGCCCCGCGAGTAGAATGACCGACGCTATCCTAGTGTTGCACCCTCCCAAGCCCCCTTTGGCTTAAGTTGTACCCTTAAGTGTGAATCTGTACCCGAACGTGTAGTACGCGTTTTAGTCTGGTCCCCGTGTTGTACCCTCCCTTGCAGTAATAAAGTTGTTTGTGCTTATTGTTTGTTATGTTTGTGTGCTTGTTAGTTGGTGTGTTTTTCGGCAGAAGGTAAATTCTGCCTTTTCAAAAATACGAATTAAACAACTTAAACATCACTTAATCCCAATCTCACAAAAACTCTACCCAATGTACAGATGGCTTCCCGAAGCGTTATGAGGGCCTCCCGCATTCGGAACCCTGTAGTCACTGGTACGGGAGTGCAGCCTAATGGACAGAACCCCCCTCAGGAAGAACAGGAAGTGAGCCAGAACGAAGGAGGAAATCGAGAAGTGCCACTGCCACCACTAGGGCTGGAAAAATAGCTCGTGGCTCGTAGCTCGGCTCGGGCTCGGAACGGCTCGGCTCGGAGCAGCTCGCGAGCCTCAAACGAGCCGAGCCGAGCCAGATTTTTTGGCTCGCAAAAATAGCGAGCCGAGCCGAGCCGGCTCGTTCAGGCTCACGAGCCGGCTCGCGAGCTCGACCAAATACAGTTTAAGAATAATTTCACGATGATTGATGAATTAATTCTTCATCATTAGTGGTATAAATTAATATTTATACATATAACATAGCAATTTGTATGTACATAAGAAATATATGCCACATAATTATTGTTATCATTCAAAAAAAAGTAAATTAATTTATTTTGAGTTTAGTTCACATTGTTTAGTGTGGCTCGCGAGCCGGCTCGAGCCGGCTCGCGAGCCTCCACCGAGCCGAGCCGAGCCTGATTTTCTGGCTCGCAAAATAGCGAGCCGAGCCGAGCTCGGCTCGTTCACTTGCTGAGCCGAGCCGAGCTCAGCTCGGCTCGGCTCGTTTCCAGCCCTAGCCACCACCACCACCCCTCGGAGACCTAGCACAGATAATCCACAACCAAACCCTCATCCTAGAAACACTGGCCAATGCCCTCGTAAACAAGCGGCCTCAAGAGCATACCATGAATGACAAGCTGACAGCTTTTTTGAGGACCAAGCCGCCCACCCTTGTCGGATCTAGCAAGCCTTGGATGCAGATGACTGGCTACGTGTAATTCAGAGGAAGCTTGAGCCGTTCGAGTGCCAGGACCGAGACAAAGTCCTTCTGGCAGCCCACCAACTCACCGTGACTGCCTTAGCCTGGTGGGAAAATTACTGCGCTGCTGCCAAATATGCCTCCACCATCACTTGGAAGGAATTCGTGAAGGAGTTCCGCCGCTACCATATCCCCTCGGCCACCATGAAACGCAAGGCAGATGAGTTCCATGCACTGCAGCAAGGGAGTATGTCAGTAGAAGAGTACACCTACCAGTTCATGGAGCTGGCCCGATATGCACCAGAAGAAGTGAATGATGATGAGAAGAAGTAGGACATGTTCAAGAAAGGATTAAACCCAGAACTCCAGACCTTGCTTACTCCGCAGGTCTATCCAGACTTCAACACTCTGATGAACAAGGCCATTCTTACAGAATGGGCCAAAACTGAAGAAAGGAAGGATAACAAGCGCAAGTTTCTGGAAAGCAAGGCCCGCCAGCAGGACCGCTTCCAGAAACCAAGGAATTCCAGCTGTATGGCACCAAGATATCATGCCCCAATGCAGTATAGGACTCAGTCCCAGGTGACAGGGCCACATGCCCCTAACACACAGTTTAGGAGCCAGAACATCATGAAAGCCCCGCAGAGCAATGCCAGTCAAGTCACCACCAACAACAGCAATGCTAGGGTCTGTTTCAACTGCCGAGAGACAGGGCATTTCATTGCTAACTGCCTATATGCCAAGAACAAGCCTGCTACATCAGCCTTCTCCAATACAGTGAATGGACCAAGGCCAGTTCTGTCAGGTGCCAACCGAGTGCTCATCCGCAACAACATCAACACCAACAACAACAGTCAGCAGATGAGGCAGCCCCAGCAGTCATTTGGACGAGCCCGCATCAACCACATCAACACGCAGGAGGCTCAAGGAGCCCAGGGCGTAGTGCTCGGTGAGTACCTAGTCAGCTCAGCTCTTGCAACAGTACTATTTGATTCTGGAGCATCACACTCGTTCATATCCTCGAGTTTTGTGGAAAAGCACAATATACCTACAGTACTACTAAAAACACCCCTATTAACCCGGACGCCTGGAGGTGACATCAAGTGTCAACTAGGTTGTCTACGGGTAAGGATCAATTTAAGTGGGGTAGAATTTCTAGCAGACCTAGTAGTACTTAAGTCTAAGGGAATAGACGTGATCCTTGGAATGGACTGGCTAAGCCGACACAATGGTCTCATAGGTTGTACTGATAAAGTGGTACACCTAACAAACCCAGAAGGAGTACGAGTGACCTGCCATACTCGGGGAAGTGGATCTGACCCAATGGTGTTTAGCATGGAAGCCAAGTCCTTGGAAGAAGTCCCGGTAGTAAATGAATACCCGGATGTTTTCCCGGAAGAACTCCCTGGAATGGCACCAGATAGGGATATAGAGTTTGTCATCGACCTTGTCCCTGGAACCGCCCCTATAGCCAAGAGACGCTATAGGATGACAGCTTCTAAATTGGCGGAATTAAAGAAGCAGTTGGAAGAACTACAACGAATTGGCTTCATCAGACCAAGCTTGTCGCCTTGGGGAGCCCCAGTCCTATTTGTCAAGAAGAAGGACGGGAGTATGAGGTTGTGTGTAGATTACCGGGCGCTGAACGAAGTTACCATCAAGAGTAAGTACCCCCTCCCCAGGATTGATGACCTTTATGATTAGCTAAAAGGAGCCAAGTACTTCTCCAAAATTGATCTGAGGTCAGGGTATTTTTAGCTCAAGATTAGAGAAAGCGACATTTCAAAAATAGCTTTTGTCACCCGTTACGGGCAGTTTGAGTTTACCATAATGTCTTTTGGACTCACCAATGCACCTGCATATTTCATGAACCTCATGAACAAAGTGTTTATGAACGAGTTAGATAAGTTTGTCGTAGTCTTTATCGACGACATACTTATTTACTCCAAGAGTGTTCAGGAACACGAGCAACATCTGCGGGTAGTATTGGAAAAGTTGAGAGTACATAAACTATATGCCAAATTCAGCAAGTGTGAATTCTGGCTTGAGAAAGTAGTTTTTCTTGGACATATTCTAACCGCAGAAGGAGTAGCAGTGGACCCCGAGAAGGTCGAAGCAGTTTCCAACTGGCAGCAACCGACCAATGTTAGTGAAATCAGAAGTTTTCTTGGATTAGCTGGATATTATCGGAGATTCTTTGAAGGATTTTCCAAGATAGCCCGGCCCATGACAGAGATGCTCAAGAAGGAGAAGAAATTCACCTGGACAGAGTCATGTGAGAGGAGTTTTCAAGAATTGAAGAATAGGTTGACGACCGCCCCAGTGCTGACCCTACCGGACATTCATCGGGATTTTGTCATTTATTGTGATGCATCCCGACAAGGATTGGGTTGTGTACTGATGCAAGACGGGAAAGTTGTTGCATACGCTTCCCGCCAACTCAGGC
Source organism: Panicum virgatum (assembly GCF_016808335.1). Classification (NCBI taxonomy): domain Eukaryota; kingdom Viridiplantae; phylum Streptophyta; class Magnoliopsida; order Poales; family Poaceae; genus Panicum; species Panicum virgatum. Next base: position 17,261,654 of record NC_053147.1, on the reverse strand, counting down.
CTCATGAGCAGAATTATCCAACCCATGATTTAGAATTTGCAGCCGTAGTGCATGCCCTTAAGATTTGGAGACATTATTTGATTGGAAATAAATGTGAGATTTATACCGACCATAAGAGTTTGAAGTATATCTTCACCCAACCGGATTTGAACTTAAGGCAAAGAGGATGGTTGGAATTGGTTAAGGACTATAATTTGGAAATTCATTACCACCCTGGCAAAGCTAATGTGGTAGCAGATGCCTTAAGCCGGAAATCTTATGGGCCCAAGGATGCCCATCTGCAGGAAGAAATGGCACGATTGAATGTGCACATTGTTCCTCGAGGTTCCATTCGCAAGATAAGCATTCAACCTACTCTGGAGGATAAAATTAAAAAGGCATAAAGTTCGGACAAGGACTTGATGGAAATCCGAACGCAGACTGGAGAAAATAAGGCACCGGATTTTTGAGTAGATGATAAGGGAACCTTGTGGTACAAGGATAGAATTTGTGTACCCAAAGAAGGGGGCTTCCGGCAAGTGATCATGGACGAGGCTCATAACTCAGCATATTCTATTCACCCAGGATCCACCAAGATGTATATGGATTTAAGACAAAAATATTGGTGGAATGGAATGAAGGCGGATATTGCACGATTTGTCGCCCACTGTGATACGTGTCAGAGGATCAAGACCGAACACCAGAAGCCAGCAGGATTGTTGCAACCCCTACACATCCCGGTTTGGAAATGGGATGAGATAGGAATGGACTTTGTGGTGGGATTGCCCAGAACATAGAAAGGACATGACTCCATATGGGTAATAGTGGACCGACTCACTAAAGCGGCTCATTTCATACCTATGCGGACAAATTACAGAGGAGAAAAGCTAGCCAAGCTTTATGTGGAAAATATAGTAAAATTGCATGGAGTACCTAGCATGATCGTTTCAGATAGAGGGACCCAATTTACCTCTAGGTTTTGGAAAAGTTTGCATAAAGCCATGGGCATTAAATTAGATTTCAGCTCCGCCTATCACCCGCAAACGGATGGCCAGACAGAAAGGGTGAATCAAATTATGGAGGATATGTTGAGAGCATGTGTTCTTACCTATGGCAAGGATTGGGAGTAGAGTTTGCCCTATGCAGAATTTTCATACAACAATGGTTACCAAGCAAGCTTGGGCATGTCACCATTCGAAGCTCTTTATGGAAGAAAATGCAGAACTCCTCTGATGTGGTCAGAAGTTGGAGAACGTGCCCTAGTCGGACCTGCACTCATAAAGGAAGCGGAAGAAAAGAGTTGCCGAGATTAGAGAAAAGCTGAAAGCAGCCCAGTCAAGGCAAAAGAGCTATGCGGACAAGAAAAGACAGGAAATAAGTTTCAACCCAGGAGGTTTCGTTTATCTCAAGGTTTCGCCCATTCGAGGGACCCGGAGATTTCAGGTACAAGGAAAGTTGGCCCCTCGGTACATTGGACCATACCGAGTCCTGAAGAAGGTCGGAGCAGTAGCATACCGTCTAGAGCTACCTGAAGAAATGTCGGATATACACCCAGTGTTTCACGTATCGCAATTAAGAAGATGTTTGAGGGTACCCGAGGCAGAACATGTGCCAGTAGAAACATTAGATCTGCAGCCAGACCTGCAATACCAGGAAATACCTGTCAAGAAGTACGGATTTGCAGAGTTCAGTGGAGCAGACACGGTGTAGAAGAAGCTACGTGGGAACGCGAAGACGCTCTGCAGAAGGAGTTTCCCCATCTGTTTAGGAGCTAGTCGAATCTCGAGGACGAGATTCATTTTAAGTGGGGTAAGTTTGTGACATCCCGAAAATCTATCAAAATTAAATCACGCGCTAAATTTTTTTGTTCAAAACTTTTCATCGTTGAGCTCAAAATCCACTTAAAACCCTGAACCCTAATTCCCGGAATCTTCCTCTGTTCCAAATGTCCGATTTCCAACCCCCCCGACCCCTTTCCCAGTGGCCTCGTCCGCGCGCGCACGCAACTGCTGAGCGTAGCCGACCGGGGCCACGATCGCCGCCGGCGCACGCTCGCCCTCTCTCTCTCTTCCTCCTTTCCTTTCTCTTCTTTTCCTTTTTCCTTTCCTTTTTTTCCTCTCTCTTTTCTTTTTCTCCCTCCTTCTCTCTCCCCTTTCTCCCTCCCTTCTCTGCCACGCACCGCGCACCCTCGAGCGCCGCTCAGGCTGCCGCTGCCCTTGCCCACACGCTGCAGTGCGCGCCCTTGGCCGACCCCACGGGCCTGCGGCCTACGCGCACGCCCCCGCGCGCTCGCCGCTCCTTGCCCCGCATGCCCTGCTCCCTGCCCCACACAAGCGCGCACCACCACTGTCGCCCTCTGCCCTCGCCGCGCAAGCCGCTCTTGCGCGCACGCGCTCGCAGCTCCGCTCAGCGCCGCTCGCGCGCACGCGGCCACGCACAGCTCCCGCCATCACCGCTGGCCGTACGCGCGCGCTGCTCCCCTGCCTTGTCCATGCACCGCATCGCGCCGCACGGCACAGCACCGCCGCCTTGGCGCTCGTGCACACGGCGAGCACAGCGCGCAAGGCCGCTACGCGCCCCCCTCCTCCACGTGCTCGACGATGTCCTCGACGCCCACGCCACCGCCCGCACGCCGCGTCACGACACGAGCGACCGGCCGAACGCCATTAAGGCCCGCCGTGCCGCTCGCCGGTCGCCACCCACACCCCGTCCGCTCCACCGCCATTCCTTGGCTATAAAGAGGCCCTCCGCACATCGCCGCCGCCGCTAGCGCCTCCGCCCACTGCCGCCGGCCTTCGTGGCCAAGCCGCCTCGCGCCACCTCTGCCTAAGGTAAGGGGCGCAATAGAGCCTCCTCCCCTCCCCCCTTGTTTCCCCCAGCTTCCGGTCACCGCCGAGCCACGCAGGGGCACCACCACGACCATGGCCGCCCGCCGCCGTGGCCAAGCTTCCACGGGCCACCTCCACTGGCGTCGCGGCCGGGGATCGGCCCCACGGTTCTCCCTGCTCCTTTCCCCCTCCTCCCGTTCGCAATCGTGGCCCAGGGCCGCCGGCCAAACGCCGCCGACGCCTGCCCCCTCCATTCCTCTGTTTCTCGTGGAGGGAGGAAGAAGAAGATGGCATCTTTGCCAAAAAACCCCTCCCCTTCCCTCTATTCCTTAAAGAACCCCTCCACCCTTTAGCCCGTTTTGCAAATTAAACCCTTCCATTTATTACATTCCAAAATAAAACCCTTCCCTCATATAAATGTATTTCTAAATAAACCCCTGACCCTTTTCAGAATGACCCAGATAAGTTCTAAAATACAAATTAAGCCCTTGCCATCTCAAAAATAGTTACAAACAAGTCCCTGGACCCTTATTTAACCCCTGAACCTTTATAGAGCTTATCATTTTATGTGCCAAACAACCTCCGATCGATCCGAAACTTTACCACGCCATTTCTAGCATAGCTTTGGCCATGCCATTAGGAAATCGCCCAAAAATATTACTCCTATCTCCATATCTCAATCGTTTCCGATTCGAGCTCAACGATAAAACTTTTATTTCTTTTTCTTGATTGTGTGCTTGTTTGTATACGTCGTAGATCACGGTGTGAACGAAGGAGAGCCCGTCGACGAGCAGTACTATGAGCAAGCGAACGAGGACCAGTTCTGCGACCCCGAGCCCGAAGGACAGCACTTCGATCAGGAACCCCCGGAAGGATTTGAAGACTGCAAGTTCCATCCCATCCTTTGATGCATGTTTTGTCCTAGTTTTATAAACACAACCTATTGGCCTGTTTTACAAAACTGCATATGTTTTGCCTGCTGAAAACACGGTTGGATAGCCACCCCTTGATTTGTTATAACCATTCCTTGACCACCTAGGTTAATGTCTGAATGCGTTTGGACGTTAATCGCTACTAGAATGCTTAGGACCTTAAACTCAATACAATTCATTTTATAAAAGGAAAATGTGTGAGTGTGTGGGAAGGGAAAAATGTGAAATTTCGAAAGATGAGTTTAGACGGGATGGATGGCATTTCTGTGTGATTGCCGATTGGTGTGCTCGTGCCTGTGTGGCAGAGCAGGGAAGGGAGATATCCATCTTGTCACAATTAAGGACCGAGTTGGTGTGTCATCTCACCTAACTCCACTATTGTGCAAACCACTCGACCGTTGAATGGGCAACGGCTTAGCATAAACCCCACTAGTTAGTCTGATAGCCATCAGGAGAGCTAAGAGCAACGGGTGATCAAGGAGAAGGGATTAGCTCTGTGTGACTTATGCCCCGGTTAAAACCTCTGTGATAGGTCAATGACCCCTTGGTGGATCTCGTGATGGCTAGTCAGGTCTAGCTAAGGTGGGTAATGGCTTTGTTGGGATCTACACCGACACTACGGTGTTCGAGCTGTGGTTCCCCGCTTGTGGGTAAAGTTGCACACCTCTGCAGAGTTAAAATCTATTCGAATAGCCATGCCCACGGTACTGGGCGAGTTACGGTGTGGTCACGCAACTAGTGTTTATTCTGGGAAGGGATGGGTTGGCGTGAGTTGTTTTGGGAAAAGTGTCCGGCAGTTGTGCCGTGTGCTACGGCGTTTGAGGAGTCCGGTAGCAGCTTAAAACTCGGATCCTGTGTGAGTCAACACTACATGTTACTCAGTGCAAGAAAAACTTGCTTTGAAAATCCTTTCTTTCAAATGAACCCCTGCATAAAATATTGCTTTTCGCAAATTAGCCCCTAGCCTTATCCTTGATTTACCCTGTGCATTATATTATGTTTATACCCCCTCCGTGGGTGTGGTTGGACTTGCTGAGTACGTTTGTACTCACCCCATTCTTAATTTTTACACAGGAAGATCCAGACTTCGTTCCCAAAGACGTCGAGTAGAGGTTCCGTCCTGCACCCAACCTTGCCTGTGGATTAGGGTCACCCGCAGGAGGTTCCGCATGGCGCAAGACTCTGACGACCCCCTTTTCGTAGTTAATATCGTTGTGTGGGTGTTAGTTGTTATCCTCGCGATAGTGGTGCTTCACTGCCCACTTCCGCGTAGAGTTGTACGGTGATGTACCATCTGATGTAATAAAAGTGTTATTAGCCTCCTGGGACTGATATTGTATCACTTTTAAGTCTTCTCTTATGCGGGGACGCTTCACTGGTCCAAAACATTAATATCATTGTTTGATCCAGCAGCACCAAAAAATGCATGCCAAATCCAAATGTCAGCAGAGGTAATTGCTTCTAGCATGATTGTTGGTACTCCATAATCACCACGTGTGAATTGCCCTTTCCATGCAACTGGACAACTTTGCCACTCCCAATGCATACAATCAACACTACCCAACATTCCAGGAAACCCATGTGCCTCTCCAAATTGAAGTAAACGTTGAATATCCTGTGGAGTAGGTCTGCGAAGATATTGCTGACCAAATATATGCCTCACTCCTTGAACAAAATCAACCATGCATTCCATTGCTGTTGTTTCTGCTACCCCAAAAGATTCGTCCATAAGGTCTGCTGGAGTAGCATATGCCAACATTCTAATGGCTGATGTGCATTTCTGCAATGGTGATAGACCCACCTTACTAAATGCATCTCACCTTAGACGAAAATAGGGAGACCAATCACCAAGAGCTTCAACAATCCGCAAAAAAAGATGCTTCCTCATGCAAAATCTCCTACGAAATTGCTCATCGGTGTACAAAGGACTATCACTAAAATATTTAGCAAATAATCTGTTGTGGTCATCTTCATGATCTCTACTGATGTACCTTCGTGTGTAGCCCCCACGACGAGCGGAGGGTCCAGCTAGCTTTGCTGCAATCTCTGCTTCGAGCTCTGCTTCAATCTGAGCTTCAATTTCAGCATCTGTCGTGGTGTGCAAACCCACAACCGGGTGGCGTAGTGCACCCGCCTAAACCCAGAGGGTAACTACTCGGGGGTTAGCTAGGGTTAGTTCGATCTCGGTGGAAGAACACGATGAACGCAGCAGGTTTAGAGTGGTTCGGGACGCCGGAGCGTAATACCCTACTGCCACTGTGTGTTGTATTGCTTGCGCTCTCAATAGGTTGAGAGTCTTGGCGTGTCTAGAGCTGAGTCCAGAGTGAGTCTGAGAGAGCTTGTGTTCTAGCGGGCGTGCTGTAAGCATCTAGGCCCTCAAGGTATGTTTCGGTGATTAATGACAACCATTATTGTGACTAATGAGTTTGTGCAGCTTAATAGATCATTATCGCTCATTTGGTCATATGTCAAAAGAGGCCCCTCAAATTTCGATCATTCAAAAAGGCGATCTCGGCTTTTAACTTATATTTGTCAAGGCTAAGGATCTTTCTAGTCCTAAGTGTCACAAGGTTGAGAAGGACACTTAGGTTAGTATAGGTTTTATAGTTTTGTAGTGATCGCACTATTAAGAGGGGTTCATGAGTTAGTAGCTTGATCAATCTTGAGTTGGCCCTAGAAATATTACACACTCACTCAAAAACAGCAAAAGATGGTCAACAGAAGTCAACACAACTCTTGGAAGAAGAAACAATCAAAGTCACATTCGAATCCAAGTCAAAACAGCTGAAAACAAAGAAAATCAGTAGCACCGGTTGAACCGGTGCACTAGCATCGGAGCATCCGATGCATGGCGGAAGGACCGATGCCCTGTCGGTCTATCTTCTCTGGATGAAGGCAGACATCAAGTAAAGCACCGGTTGAACCGATGGTCAAGAAGATAAGCACCGGTGCAATGAAAGCCCTTTGTTCCAAAGAGCATGTTTTGATGGATTTCAACCTCTCTTCAGCACCGGTTGAACCGACGGTTCAGAATCAAAGCACCGGTGCAATGAAAGTCCTTTGTTCCAGAGAGCATGTTTGGTGGACTCCAACTTCTCTTCAGCACCGGTTGAACCGACGGTTCAGAATCAAAGCACCGGTGCATTGGATGTACTTTGTTCCAGAACGCTTGTTTGAGTTGATCAGCGAACCTCTTCAGCACCGGTTGAACCGATGCCCCTACGGAGCATGCACCGGTGCAATGACGCAAGCGTGGATACTGTGTCAGAACTTCAACGGCTACTTCTTTGACACAGAGAGACCGGTTGAACCGATGCCTATATTTTCTATACCGTCGGTTCTTCCGGTGGTCACGGTTTCTCTGCAGAAAACTTCCAACGGCTATGTGACCTCCTCCACTCTATATAAGGGTACTCCCTGGTTCATTTCAGTTGCCTTTGACACCTTGAAAACCTGAGGCCACCCTTGAGAAGAAGAGATAGAGCTTTGAGCAAAAGAGAGAAGATCTAGTGCTTAGTTTGTGCTTCAACCTTGAAGAACTCATCCATTGCAAGTGTAGCAAGTGTGCTTGAGCTAGGGCCAACTGAGTGTAGGTCAAGTGAAGGCTTAGGAACTTGTTACTCTTGGTGTTTGGCAGCACCTAGACGATCTTGGTGATCGAAGTGTTTCTCGCGGAGCTTGCCAAGGATTGTGGGAGCCCGGAGAAGAAGATTGTACGTGGCTTGAGCTCCACCACGCCGGGATGGTGAACGGAGACTCTTAGTGAGCGCCCAAGTCTCGGTGACATGGGAGGTGACAAGACTCTTAGTGAGTGTCACAACGTGGATTAGGGGTGTGTGCCAACACATCGACACCACGGGAAAAATCCGGTTGTCTCTTGCACTCTCTTTCATTTCAAGCACTTACTTTCATGCTTTCTTTCATGTGCTTGACCTTAGAGATCATAGCTTAGCTCTACCTTGCTTAGTTTCATATCTTTGTTAGCTTGTGTAGTTTGCTTTGTTTAGCCGGTTGGTGAATTGAGCCTTACTAGCCTTGCATAGGTTAAGGTTGTTTTATTGCTTTAGAATTTTGAAAAAGGCCCAATTCACCCCCCCTCTTGGTCCATCGATCCTTACACGTGCTCTCCCTTTTATATGTCCAAGGGGAGCACGTACACTGAGCGGGGCCCCAAAAGGTGGACCCGGCGATGTATTATAAACTACACTTTGGCCTTCAATGCCTCAGATCCGGAGATCTTGTCGTCGGCTTCCGTGCGTAGCTTCTGACCAGGGATGGTCTTGAGCTGTCCTATCGGAGTATAGTCTAGCCTCTGCAGCCGCGCGTAGAGGTCATGATGAAGCGCCGAACTACTGACTCATCCACTGTAGCAGCGTGCACTATTGCTCAAGTCAGTAGTTGGTCATCATGACTCGTCGCCCATGTGCGCAGCGCTGAGTATTTAATGCTTGCCTTGGTAACTGACGAGCCGCCTCGGTAACTGGCGATCCACAGTGTGGACTGACAAAAGCTGTCATGTGCCAAGAGGCAGCAGAGCCCGCCTCAACCACTCGCACTTAATGCGGGTGGGTGAGGGAGCTTCCAGCGGAAGGCTTGCACCCGCGCCCACGTCTGTGTGGTGGCTCCGGACCCCTCCCGAGTAGCTAGCTGAGCCGAGAGCTCACGGGCGTCCGGATAGGCACGTGGAGGTCCCGGACCCATCTGCGGGAGTCCGGATGGCACGTGGAGGTCCCGGACCCACCTGCGGGGGTCCGGGTCTGCGGCTATAGGTGCTGAGCATTTCCACCTCTGGGACACGTGGTGACACCGGACCCGTCCCCGAGCGGGAAGCGGGTCTGGGACCGTTGGTCCGGTGAGATGGAGTCAGACCCCAGGGGTCCGGCTGCTCAGCTCCTTAGGGCGTAGTTACGGATAACTACGTGAGTCTTGGCACAGTAGGAGTGGGTACCCCAGTTGCATGGTACCGACAGCATCCATGGGGTCATTGATTTCTGCCCACATCATCTCTTCAAATTTTTCGCTGTTAACAGAATCATCTGAATGAGCAGATTGATCTTGGGATTCAGATGACATTTTTTGGAAGTGGGTCTGGCTGTTGGGGTGAGGGCCAATGAGTTGGGCTTTCAGAATGCAATTGTGTGTTCCTGAACTGCATCTCCTATTTGTCATGGTGTGTGCATGGGAGGTGACAAGACTCTTAGTGAGTGTCACAACGTGGATTAGGGGTGTGTGCCAACACATCGACACCACGGGAAAAATCCGGTTGTCTCTTGCACTCTCTTTCATTTCAAGCACTTACTTTCATGCTTTCTTTCATGTGCTTGACCTTAGAGATCATAGCTTAGCTCTACCTTGCTTAGTTTCATATCTTTGTTAGCTTGTGTAGTTTGCTTTGTTTAGCCGGTTGGTGAATTGAGCCTTACTAGCCTTGCATAGGTTAAGGTTGTTTTATTGCTTTAGAATTTTGAAAAAGGCCCAATTCACCCCCCCTCTTGGTCCATCGATCCTTACAATTGGTATCAGAGCCTCGTTGCTCATTTGGATCATTAGGCTTCACCGCCGAGAGCTATGGCCAAGATGGGAGGTTCGCCGCCTCACTTCGAGGGCAAGAACTTTGCCTATTGGAAAGTTCGTATGGCCGCATACCTTGATGCGATTGCCCCCGAAGTGTGGTTGGCAACAAAGACCGGGTTCACCGGAACTCCCACCACGGAGCAATTAAAATGGAATGCAAAGGCTAGAAATGCAATTTTCGAAGCCATTAGTGAGGAAGTCTTTGCTAGAGTAAATGGCATGGACTTAGCAAGTGATATATGGAAAGAGCTAATTGAAATTCATGAAGGCTCCACAAAAGTCCGTGAACAAAAATATCACTTGTTTAGAGCAAAATATGATTCTTTTAAAATGCTTGCTCATGAAAATTGCAATGATATGTATTCCCGCTTGAATGTCATTGTCAAGGACATTAATGCTCTTGAAGTTTCCAAAATTGACAGTGGCTCCATCAACCGCAAGATTCTCATGCTCCTTCCGAAGCCCAAGTACAACATTATCAATGCTATGCTTCAAAAGGAGAATCTTGATACAATGGAAGTGGGAGAGCTTGTGGGCGAAATTCGCGCTCATGAAATGAGTATCCTTGGTATGACCGAAGAGCCAACAACAAGCAAGTCAATTGCTCTCAAAACCAAGGCTAACAAATCCCGCAAGCTCAAGATGGTCAAGCAAGAATCAAGCTCAAGCAATGAAGAAGAGGATAATCATGAGAGCTCATCCGATGAAGAAGATGATGGAGAACTTGCTCTCATGATGAGAAAGTTCACACGTTTGAATGACAAGATCAACAAGAAGGGTTTCAACTTTGACCCCAAAAGAAGAATGTTCCGGCCATGGGGAGATGTCAAGAACAAAACTTGCTATAATTGTGGAGAAAAAGGCCACATCTCTCCCGATTGCCCCAAGCCGGACAAAAGGAAGAAGGACAACAAAGTCAAACATCGCCATGATTCAAGTGATGATGAAGAAGATGAGAAGAAGAACAAGAACAAGAAGCTTGGGAAGAAGAAGAGCCATGACAAGAAGACCAAGCTCTTCCCAAAGAAGAAAGGGCACACCAAGAGAAGCTTCTTGGTGGAAAAGCAAGAGTGGGTGACCGATGTCTCATCAAGCGAAGAATCAAGTGATGAAGAAGACATAGTCACCATCGCCCTCACAAATGAAGAACCATCACTACCTCCACCTCCAATGTGCCTCATGGCCAAAGGTAACTCTAAGGTATGTGAGAGTGAAAATGATAGTGATGATGAGCTTGACCCTAATGAGTTTGCTAACCTCATTAATGAGTATACATCCGTCATCAAGAGGGAAAAGGGCAAAGTCAAGATTCTTGAGAGCACTCATGCCAAGTTAGAGCTTGCCCACTCCGACTTGCTTGGCAAGTACAATGACTTGCTCAAAAAGCACAATGAGTCACTTGTACTTGCTAAGCAAGTTGAAGAGAGCCACAAAAAGCTTAAACAAGAGCATAGGGAGTTGGCTCACAAATATCAAGAACTTGAATTTGCCTATGAAGCAATTGACCCAAGTCTTGAGAACTTTGCTCATGAAACTATTGAGAAGGTCAATGCTTCTACTTCATGTGATGACCTACTCATTAATGCAAATGCTACTAATGCTTTGCCCAAGCTTGCACCTTCTAGGGAAAAGGAATTGATGGATCAAGTTGCAAGCCTCAAGAGTAGTGTGGAGAAGCTCTCAAGAGGAGAATACATCCACAAGGAGATTCTCTTCAACAATGCCCGTGACTATGGCAAGAGAGGTCTTGGTTCATTTCCGGAGCCAAACATAGCTACTACTCCTTCTCCGGAGATCAAGATTAGCTTCATCAAGGAAGTTGGATCATATTGCCAACATTGCCAAGTCACCGGGCACCACACTAGGGAGTGCACTTTACCATCACGTCCTCTTCCTAAATTACCCAAGAATTACTCTTCAACGTTTGAAAATAACCATTTTCTCTTGAGTAAAGTGAAGGGCAAGGTGAAGGCCAAATTCATTGGCAAACTCACTAAGGAGTCAAAGAAGAAGCTCCCCAAGCAACTTTGGGTCCCAAAAGCTCTTGTCACACATGTGCAAGGCCCAAAGCTTGTTTGGGTTCCTAAAACTCAAAAGTGAATTCTCATGTGTGTAGGTGAACTACAAAGCCGGTGGAAAACATTGGGTACTAGATAGCGGTTGCTCTCAACACATGACCGGCAATGATAGCATGTTCACCTCTCTTGAAGACCCCGGCGATCATGAACATGTCACCTATGGTGATAACTCAAGGGGGAAAGTCTTAGGTTTGGGTAGAATAGCTATCTCTAAAGATTTATCTATTTCTAATGTTTTGTTTGTAGAAGCACTTAGTTTTAATCTTATTTCAATTGCTCAATTGTGTGATCTTGGACTAACGTGTGCCTTTGACAAGAATGGTGTTGTAGTAACTCATGAAAAAGACAAGTCATTGGTATTCACGGGGTTTAGGCATGGCAACATCTATTTAGTGGACTTTTCTTCAAAGCAAACAAGCACCATGACGTGCCTCTTCACCAAGTCTTCTCTTGGGTGGCTTTGGCATAGAAGAATTGCTCATATTGGCATGAGCAACCTCAAGAAAGCCCACAAGAGAGGGATGATCACCGGCTTGAAGGACGTCACCTTTGACAAGAACAAGCTATGTAAAGCATGTCAAGCCGGGAAGCAAGTTGCAACACATCATCCCATCAAGACGATGTTGTCTACCTCCAAGCCGCTCGAGCTACTTCACATGGATCTCTTTGGTCCAACTACATACAAGAGCATTGGTGGTAACCTCTATTGCCTAGTAATCGTTGATGATTTTTCACGTTACACTTGGGTTATGTTTCTAGGCGATAAGGGTGAAACTCCGGAAATCTTCAAGACTTTTGCAAGAAGAGCTCAAAGGGAGTACAACTCCCCAATTGTGAAGATCCGTAGTGACAACGGCACCGAGTTCAAGAACATGAAGATTGAAGAATGGTGCGATGAAGAGGGCATCAAGCATGAGTTTTCCGCCACCTACACGCCTCAACAAAATGGAGTGGTGGAAAGAAAGAACAAGACACTCATCACCCTAGCAAGAGCAATGTTGGATGATTATGGCACGTCCGAGAAGTTTTGGGCGGAAGCAATCAACACGGCGTGTCATGCATCCAACCGAGTGTATCCCCACCGACTCCTCAAGAAAACTCCATATGAGCTCATCACCGGGAAGAAACCAAATATATCATACTTTCGAGTCTTTGGTTGCAAATGCTTCATCTACAAGAAGAAAAGGCTCGGTAAGTTTGAAAGTAGATGTGATGAAGGTTTCTTTCTTGGTTATGCATCAAACTCCAAAGCATATAGAGTATTCAATCAAACCTCCGGGTTAGTTGAAGAAACATGTGATGTGGAGTTTGATGAATCTAATGGCTCCCAAGAGGAGGTTGTTGGCTATGAAAATGTAGGTGATGAAGAGATTGATGAAGCTTTGAAGAATATGTCCATTGGGGATATCAAGCCGGAAGAGGTGCATAAAGGCAATGATCAAGGGGGAGGATCTTCCTCATCTACACCAAGCACCTCCAAGGCACCCCAAGTGGATAAAGATCAAGAAAAAGATGATCCACAACCTCAAGAAGATGTGCCAACACCAACAACCCAAGTTCAAGAACAAGAAGAGCAAAGTGTTCCACCACAAGCACAAGTCACTCATGATCCACCCCAACAAGCATCAACGCAAGTACCGCTAGTGAAGCATGGTCGCATCTCCAAGGATCATCCAATTGGTCAAATCATTGGTAGTCCTTCCAAGGGAGTAAGAACTCGCTCTAAACATGCTTCATTTTGCGAACATCACTCGTTTGTTTCTTGTATTGAACCCACTAGCATAGAGGAAGCGCTTGAGGACTCGGATTGGGTGATGGCCATGCAAGATGAGTTAAACAACTTCACCCGCAATGAAGTTTGGGTCCTCGAAGCTCCTCCAAAAGACAAGAACATCATCGGCACCAAGTGGGTCTTCCGGAACAAGCAAGATGAACATGGGGTGGTGGTACGCAACAAAGCAAGACTTGTGGCAAAAGGGTTTTCTCAAGTCGAAGGTTTGGATTTTGGTGAAACTTTTGCTCCGGTTGCAAGACTTGAAGCTATCCGCATCCTTCTTGCTTACTCTTCACATCATAACATTAAGTTGTATCAAATGGATGTGAAAAGTGCATTCTTAAATGGCGTTATTAACGAACTTGTTTATGTTGAGCAACCTCCCGGGTTTGAAGATCCGAGGAGTCCTAACCATGTTTATAGGTTGCACAAGGCACTCTATGGGCTCAAACAAGCTCCAAGGGCTTGGTATGAGAGGCTTCGTGACTTCCTAATCATGCAAGGCTTCAAGATCGGGAGGGTGGACACCACGTTGTTCACAAAAGACGTCAACGGGGATCTTTTCATTTGTCAAATTTATGTTGACGATATTATCTTTGGCTCAACTAATGATTTGCTAAGCCATGAGTTTGCTACCATGATGTCTAGGGAATTCGAGATGTCCATGATTGGGGAATTGACCTTCTTCCTTGGTTTTCAAGTCAAACAAATGAAGGAAGGGACATTCATCCATCAAGAAAAATATACTAAAGATATCTTGAAGAAGTTCAAGATGGATGAGTGCAAGCCAATCAAGACACCCATGGCAACCAATGGGCATCTCGACTTGGATGTGGACGGTAAACCGGTTGATCAATCCCTCTATCGTTCAATGATAGGGTCTTTGCTTTACCTTACCGCATCTAGGCCCGATATAATGTTTAGTGTGTGCTTGTGTGCCCGCTTTCAAGCTAACCCAAAGGAGTCACACCTTTCGGCTGTGAATAGGATCCTTCGGTATCTCAAGCACACCCCTAGCATAGGCTTGTGGTACCCCAAAGGCGCTAGTTTAGATCTCTTGGGATACTCGGATTCGGATTTTGCCGGAAGCCGTGTGGATCGCAAGAGTACCTCCGGGGGTTGCCACTTGCTTGGGCGTTCTCTAGTTTCTTGGTCAAGTAAGAAGCAAAATTCCGTGGCTTTGTCCACCGCGGAAGCGGAATATATAGCGGCCGGTGCATGTTGTGCCCAAATCCTATATATGAAGCAAACCCTTTTGGACTTTGGTGTGAAACTAGATAGGATCCCGCTCCTTTGTGATAATGAAAGTGCCGTAAAAATTGCCAAAAATCCGGTTCAACACTCTCGCACAAAGCACATTGATATTCGCCATCACTTCTTGCGTGATCACGAAGCCAAAGGAGATATATCTCTACAAGGTGTGAGATCCGAGGAGCAATTGGCGGATATATTCACAAAACCTTTAGACGAGAGTACTTTTGTTAGGCTAAGGAGTGAGCTTAACGTTCTAGATGCTTCTAACGTCATATAATTGCCTTGTCATATAGATGCATTTCATATGTACGTGAGCTAGGGGCTTGTCTAACCTTGTCAAGATAGTGATGAACATGGGTCTTGCATGAGCCGGTGGTCTTGGTTTTGCTCATGGCATGAAGAATGGTTCATCATGAAGAAGCTTGACGAGGGTTCAAACTTGACAAGATAGATTTAAATTTTGCAATGCATGTGCTTGTCATATAGAATGCATCCATGTTTAATTTCACGCTTTGCATTGGCATTGCATCTCGTTAGTAGCATCACAAGGGAGCAAATCACACTTCGAGAAAGATATTCATGCTAAATATGATATATCATCTCTACAAGGGTGATAAGATCAATGTTGTGCTTTCATGCCTATTGAGTCACGTTCTATCGAACTTAAAGTTTCTATCTCTAAGTTCATAGGCAAAGTGGCTCATACATTTGGTTTTTGTGTTTAAACCTCGCTTGGATCTTAATTTGCCTAAGTTAATATAAAAGCTTGCGAGCATTTAGTTTGAGTGTTTGAGGGGTGAGGTTGTCTCTCGAAAATGATCCAAAACTGAGTGTTTATGGCTTTGGCTTTAAGTTTTTGGATCAGAAGTAGAGTTTGTAGTTCAGCAGAAAATTTCTTTAACCACCGGTTAAACCGACGCCTTGCTTTTCATCTCATCGGTTCAACCGGTGCTTAAGTCTTCGTGGCTAGGTTTCTGCAACGCCTCTGGAACATCCTCCGGCCGTTACTCCGATGCATCACCGGTGCTTCCGATGTATGGCGGATGAACCGACGCTTCAGCATCGGTTCAACCGGTGCTACTGCGTGGAGTAAATGGGCCTTGCCTAGCCTCTGGACCTTACTCCTGCAGATACACCGACGCCCATCGGGTGTTCCGGTGCCTCAGTGGCGGATCTTCCGGTGCCCTTCTGACCACGTTTCAATCTCGTTCAAATCTGGTCAAACTTACACCGGTGATTACACCGACGTTCTTTTCTCCATACCATCGGACCTTCCGGTGCTTAGGGTTGGCGGGCCCGCTCGTTCTGTTTCCTCTTAACTCTTTCCGCGGGCCCACGCGTCAGTCTCACTCACTGTTCTTCTTCCTTCACGCGAAACCGCCGCCCTCACACACGCCCGTACGCCTCTCCGCCGCCGCCACTCCTGCGCCGCCCCTCTGCTGCCGCACGCGCGCCGCACCTGCACCGCTTCGCCGCCGCGCCACAAACCTCGCGCCCGTTCACCGCCTCTCGCGCGCGCCCGAGCCACGCTCGCGCCGTCCTGCTCCGCACCTGCGCCGCCTGTGCGCCGCTGACCCAGCGCCGCCGCCTGTAAAGCCAGCACGCCTTCTCCGCGCGCCGTGCATCCTACTCTGAATCTCCTCACGCGCAGGGAACCGAGCTCCCGTGCCCCTCCCACCTTGTGCTCATCTGCACTCAAGGTGTTCGACAGTTTGTCTCTAAGACAACTTGTGTTGTTTTTGTCGGTTTTTCCTCATTTGATCTATCAGGGTATGATCTTAACCTCCTCGTCATGTGTTGTGTCTCTGTTTCACTTCAGTTACACACATGCTCACATATATTACTTATCTTGCACAAATCACACTCTTGCTCAAACACTTCAAGATCTTTATTAGTGTGTTCTTTCCGAGGATATCCACTAGAATTCTTGTTTTAGGCTCATATCCCATCATACTACTTCTATGACAGATGGCAGGAGACAAGAAAGGCAAGAGCAAGATGGTTGTGCAGAAAAAGAAGAAGCGCACCCGTGAGGACCGCGAGCGAGAGCAGGCCGAGGCAGTGGCAGATGCAGCTGACAGGCAGGGCTCACTCAGGATCAGAGAGCCTCAGGCTCAGGGGGAGCCACAGCAGCAGTTACGTCGCTCAGGACGCACTCAGACAGCTCAGGCCACACCTGAGTCCCGCTCACGTCCACGGACTCGAGGTGGTGGCACTCAGAGGGGAGCAGGTCATGCACCGCAGCAGCACACCGACAGTCAGACTCAGACAGGTGGTCTGGACAGTGGTGAGGAGCTGCCCGAGGTTGAGTTGTTCGATCTCAGGGGCATTCCAGGACCTAGGGTCAAGAGATTGCGTTATGTGACCCCAGAGCAGTGGTTTCCCGAGCAGAGGGATGTCGGAGTTGATCGTCGTTTTTACACTCTGCTTCAGGAGTCTTTTTACCACACCTACTGCCAGTTGGACATCAAGATTAGTGAGCACAAGATGCTCCACTGGGTAGCTATGCGTGTAGCAGCAGGTGGGACTCCAGTGCTTCCTCTCTTTGAGAGATATGTTGGATTGCCTGCTCTACTCAGTGAGAGGTCCAGGTATATTCGAGAGTGGGTTCGAGTCTTCTACGCCACTCTGTTTATTGAGGAGGACCGGCAGTTTATAGACTTCATGTTCCAGGAAAGGCACTATCGCTTGACCCGAGCACGACTGGCTACCTATCTTGGAGTTCAGATTGCCGAGGAGCCACACTTCATACACTATCAGGCTTATGGCAGTACGGTACCTCCTCGACGTCCTCACGAGTCTCACGTTCCATCTGATGAGGAGATCAGTGTTCTGTTTCAGCAGCCTTTCCTACCTGGCACACCGAGGACTCCGGACAGGCTGACTCCCATGGCACACACTATCCATCTAGCCTTGAGGAAGAGCTTGTTGTTTCGGATTGGATACAATGAGGGGATCACAGCTCTGCAGCAGTGGCTTCTACTTCATATCATGACAGGTCGTGACTTTAACCTAGTCGACTTCTTTATCTGCGAGCTAGAGGATGTGATTCTGGATGGCATGACAGTTCACCGTCGGCATCCGTTTGCTCATTGGATCTGTTGGATTCTGGCTCAGCTAAGTCAGAATGAGCGTATGGATGAGCTGGAGCACTCGAGGACACAGTTCAGTTTTTACTCACCAGCTACTCCTCGAGACGGTCGTCGTGGCTCGAGAGGCCAGCGCCGAGCACAGCGGGTTCTGGATGAGCGTTTCTTGGCTGAGGGCAGAGTTGCAGATGATCCGACAGCAGCCGAGGACGCTTCACTAGCAGCTGCAGAGGCCCAGCTCCCACACTACCTGATCACTGACTCAGAGGACTCGGAGGATGACGAGGACTTCATTCCCACTGTTACCGTCCCTCGAGGAGCTCATGATGATGAGGCAGGATCTTCTGGTGCAGCACGAGCCCCCGCTCCTCCAGTCTCCACCGCTCAGGTCACTCAGCCAGATGCACTCGCTACTATTCTTACTCGGCTCTCAGATCAGCAGGACAGATTTGCAGCAGCTCAGCTGAGCATGCAGGCCGAGCAGGCTCGCCAGCAGGAGGCCCAGACTCTGGTGCTTGAGGGGATTCGACAGCAGCAGGAGGCCATGAGGTTACAGCTTCAGCAGCAGTCCCAGATCCAGCAGCAGATGTTTACCTTTTTTTCGGGATGCTTCGGTCAGCTGTACCGACACACTGGACTGCCAGAGCCTCAGCTCCCTACACCCCAGCAGCTCCAGTTCGACCCCACTGCTCCTCCTCCACCTGCTGGCGGATTCATGCAGACACCCTTGTCATCTTTCCCGGTGTCACCACTTCTACCGACCGGGTTGTTTGCCAGTCCTGTTCCTACTGCTGCCCCGGTTCCTGCTCCACAGCCTAGTGTCTGGACAGCCGAGCAGCGTGCAGAGTTTCATAGACAGCAGCAGATCCTACACCAGCTCCAGCACCCCTCGGCTCAGTCACTCACGTTCGACTCTCCTTCTCAGCCCGAGGTGCTCCGTCCGTCCGTCGTGCGCCCCACTCAGCCAGACCTGACTCCCGTCACGTCTGCTCCTCCGACGGACTCCACGATCGTCGCCGCGCCAGCTCCTACCGCTACTCCAGCTACTTCTGCTGCTCCGACGACTCCGGTCGAGCAGAAGTCTTCTTCGGTCGACGACGACTGGACAGATGACGACGCCGACGACTCCGCCGCTCAGTTCTCCACCGGACCCAGCCGGAAGACCCCGCCTTCTCCAGCTCAGGATTAGATCGCCTTCCTTTTTGGTGCTTTGTTGCCAAAGGGGGAGAGGTGTTAGGGGGAGGGTAGAGAGTTAGGGGGAGGGTAGAGCTAGAGAGAGCTCGTGGTTATCAGGACTTTGATTCTTTGTATCACATTTGGTGTTAATTCATGGATATGTACATTTGTCGCTTGAGTATGCCGTGCCTTGAGACATATCTATGAATTTCGTTTGAGCCGTTGAGCTCTTTGGTCCTTCTTTTCGAGTTCGCTTGTGTTTATGTGTTTATCTTGCTTTATCATTCTCGCTCTCTCGTTATTTATGGTTGTGTTGTCATCAATCACCAAAAAGGGGGAGATTGTAAGCATCTAGGCCCTCAAGGTATGTTTCGGTGATTAATGACAACCATTATTGTGACTAATGAGTTTGTGCAGCTTAATAGATCATTATCGCTCATTTGGTCATATGTCAAAAGAGGCCCCTCAAATTTCGATCATTCAAAAAGGCGATCTCGGCTTTTAACTTATATTTGTCAAGGCTAAGGATCTTTCTAGTCCTAAGTGTCACAAGGTTGAGAAGGACACTTAGGTTAGTATAGGTTTTATAGTTTTGTAGTGATCGCACTATTAAGAGGGGTTCATGAGTTAGTAGCTTGATCAATCTTGAGTTGGCCCTAGAAATATTACACACTCACTCAAAAACAGCAAAAGATGGTCAACAGAAGTCAACACAACTCTTGGAAGAAGAAACAATCAAAGTCACATTCGAATCCAAGTCAAAACAGCTGAAAACAAAGAAAATCAGTAGCACCGGTTGAACCGGTGCACTAGCATCGGAGCATCCGATGCATGGCGGAAGGACCGATGCCCTGTTGGTCTATCTTCTCTGGATGAAGGCAGACATCAAGTAAAGCACCGGTTGAACCGATGGTCAAGAAGATAAGCACCGGTGCAATGAAAGCCCTTTGTTCCAGAGAGCATGTTTTGATGGATTTCAACCTCTCTTCAGCACCGGTTGAACCGACGGTTCAGAATCAAAGCACCGGTGCAATGAAAGTCCTTTGTTCCAGAGAGCATGTTTGGTGGACTCCAACTTCTCTTCAGCACCGGTTGAACCGACGGTTCAGAATCAAAGCACCGGTGCATTGGATGTACTTTGTTCCAGAACGCTTGTTTGAGTTGATCAGCGAACCTCTTCAGCACCGGTTGAACCGATGCCCCTACGGAGCATGCACCGGTGCAATGACGCAAGCGTGGATACTGTGTCAGAACTTCAACGGCTACTTCTTTGACACAGAGAGACCGGTTGAACCGATGCCTATATTTTCTATACCGTCGGTTCTTCCGGTGGTCACGGTTTCTCTGCAGAAAACTTCCAACGGCTATGTGACCTCCTCCACTCTATATAAGGGTACTCCCTGGTTCATTTCAGTTGCCTTTGACACCTTGAAAACCTGAGGCCACCCTTGAGAAGAAGAGATAGAGCTTTGAGCAAAAGAGAGAAGATCTAGTGCTTAGTTTGTGCTTCAACCTTGAAGAACTCATCCATTGCAAGTGTAGCAAGTGTGCTTGAGCTAGGGCCAACTGAGTGTAGGTCAAGTGAAGGCTTAGGAACTTGTTACTCTTGGTGTTTGGCAGCACCTAGACGATCTTGGTGATCGAAGTGTTTCTCGCGGAGCTTGCCAAGGATTGTGGGAGCCCGGAGAAGAAGATTGTACGTGGCTTGAGCTCCACCACGCCGGGATGGTGAACGGAGACTCTTAGTGAGCGCCCAAGTCTCGGTGACATGGGAGGTGACAAGACTCTTAGTGAGTGTCACAACGTGGATTAGGGGTGTGTGCCAACACATCGACACCACGGGAAAAATCCGGTTGTCTCTTGCACTCTCTTTCATTTCAAGCACTTACTTTCATGCTTTCTTTCATGTGCTTGACCTTAGAGATCATAGCTTAGCTCTACCTTGCTTAGTTTCATATCTTTGTTAGCTTGTGTAGTTTGCTTTGTTTAGCCGGTTGGTGAATTGAGCCTTACTAGCCTTGCATAGGTTAAGGTTGTTTTATTGCTTTAGAATTTTGAAAAAGGCCCAATTCACCCCCCCTCTTGGTCCATCGATCCTTACACGTGCTCTCCCTTTTATATGTCCAAGGGGAGCACGTACACTGAGCGGGGCCCCAAAAGGTGGACCCGGCGATGTATTATAAACTACACTTTGGCCTTCAATGCCTCAGATCCGGAGATCTTGTCGTCGGCTTCCGTGCGTAGCTTCTGACCAGGGATGGTCTTGAGCTGTCCTATCGGAGTATAGTCTAGCCTCTGCAGCCGCGCGTAGAGGTCATGATGAAGCGCCGAACTACTGACTCATCCACTGTAGCAGCGTGCACTATTGCTCAAGTCAGTAGTTGGTCATCATGACTCGTCGCCCATGTGCGCAGCGCTGAGTATTTAATGCTTGCCTTGGTAACTGACGAGCCGCCTCGGTAACTGGCGATCCACAGTGTGGACTGACAAAAGCTGTCATGTGCCAAGAGGCAGCAGAGCCCGCCTCAACCACTCGCACTTAATGCGGGTGGGTGAGGGAGCTTCCAGCGGAAGGCTTGCACCCGCGCCCACGTCTGTGTGGTGGCTCCGGACCCCTCCCGAGTAGCTAGCTGAGCCGAGAGCTCACGGGCGTCCGGATAGGCACGTGGAGGTCCCGGACCCATCTGCGGGAGTCCGGATGGCACGTGGAGGTCCCGGACCCACCTGCGGGGGTCCGGGTCTGCGGCTATAGGTGCTGAGCATTTCCACCTCTGGGACACGTGGTGACACCGGACCCGTCCCCGAGCGGGAAGCGGGTCTGGGACCGTTGGTCCGGTGAGATGGAGTCAGACCCCAGGGGTCCGGCTGCTCAGCTCCTTAGGGCGTAGTTACGGATAACTACGTGAGTCTTGGCACAGTAGGAGTGGGTACCCCAGTTGCATGGTACCGACAGCATCCATGGGGTCATTGATTTCTGCCCACATCATCTCTTCAAATTTTTCGCTGTTAACAGAATCATCTGAATGAGCAGATTGATCTTGGGATTCAGATGACATTTTTTGGAAGTGGGTCTGGCTGTTGGGGTGAGGGCCAATGAGTTGGGCTTTCAGAATGCAATTGTGTGTTCCTGAACTGCATCTCCTATTTGTAGCATACCCTCCAACGGCTAGTTTTATAACAGCTCTTTTTTGGAAGTGGGTCTGGCTGCATGCCAACAGATACTTCTGTCAGCATACCAACATCTTCTTTTACTTTTGTCAGCATGCCAGAAGCTGCTACTTGCTTGTCAATATTCAAACGGCTACTTTGCTTGTCAATATTCCAACAGCTATTTTTTAGAGTTTAGTCTGGCTACAATATTTGTGAACACAAAAAACTTACCAATATTCCATTAGTAGAAGCGGACAATTGCATTAAGCATTAACCATACACTAAGCATACATTAAGCATTAATCATACACTAAGCATACATTAAGTATTAACCATACAAAGAGTACATTAACAACACATAGCTCACTTCTTTAGACAACTTCTTTACTGGCCTTCGAGTTCTTCAGATAACTTGAGCAGTGCAGCCTCATGTCTCTTCAGCTTTTGTGGACTTAGATTTGAAGTATCTCTCTCTTCTAATTGTATGTACGCCAACCACTTTTTCATCCTTGTTTCTTCCCGTTTTGCTTTGGCCGATTCTACTTGTGCTTTTGCTGATTTCAGTAATGCTTCAGCTCTAATCTTGATAGTTTCATTGTACAACACTATATTTTGAGATGGCGGGTTCCCCAATGGAGAAGACAAAGTGCCTTTTCCTTTGCCTTTTAGTCTTTCTTTTTCTTTTTCTGTCCCTCAGGGCGCCTCTCTTTACTTGCTGATTCTTGTTCAGTGTCCTGAGTTGATGATGATGTGTAAGCTCCTGACTCGGAAATTTTAGTCCTCTTGTTCTTGCCTAACTCCTTCTTGACGACTGTACGCCATTTTGGTTGATCCTTGAGCTCTCTCCACATATACTCCAGAGTGAAAGGTTTGCCACTTGATTGACTCTTGTACCATGCATGGGATTTCTCCATGATCATGTCATCAGAATGTCCACTGGTATAGGTAGCTCTAACATTAGCATAAACCCCACAGAACTTAGCAATTTCCCTCTTAACAGTACCCCAATGTGTCTTCAGTTTCTTGACTGTCCTCATGTGGACATCTGTAGGCCGGTTGCTGTTGAACTCACTAGCTACATCCTTCCAATAATATTCTTGCTTCTTGTCATTTCCTTTTACAGAATCAACTGAATTATTTAACCAAGCAAAAAGTAACCGTAGGTTTTCTTCTTCTGACCAATTGATGCGTTGTGCTCTCCTTGCCACTTCTTCTTCACTACTATCACTTAACTCTTCAATGGAAACTGACTGCTTCTCTTGGTGTCTTGCAGCACAGGGGGTTGATGACTCTGACCCATGGGATGAAGTGTTGGCACCATGTACAACCAAAGTGACAGGTTGTGGCACAAAGGTTCCTCTGGTGCTTGCAGCTCCAAACACCTGATTTGGTGAGGACACCAAATTTTCTTGCAAGTGGTAACCTTGGAAGCTGGCTGGTGCCCATTTTCCTTGATGTTGAAGTCGTTGAAATATTGGAGGAGAATGACCATATGGTGGGTAGTTGGCTGGGCCACCAAATGGGTACAAATTGGGGAAATATTTGGGGTTCAAGCTTTGGGGAAACTGAGATGGGATGAAATTGTTAGGGAGTTGTTGGGGAGGGGAGTCATGACGTGTGTCTGTGGGGTTTGAAGGTTCATCATTTTGGTTTGTGAATTTTCTGTTGGAGGGATCCATCTCAATCGGAAATGTGCAGGTTGGAGCAGCTGGAGCTCAGTTTTTGTAGGCAAACATGGAGTGGAAGGTTGGGAGCAACGGTTACATTCCAGCTAGGGATGGCAACGGGTACCCGAAACCCGAAACCCGATGGGTTTTTGCTCTATTAGGGTGCGGGCATAAACTAAATTCTATACCCGCGGGTTTCTTAATGGGATAAACTTCGTACCCGTCGGGTTTGCGGGTGCGGGTTTGTTCTTCAAGTACCCAAACCCGCAAACCCGTGGGTACAATAAACCCGACAACATATAACCTAAAATACTAATGTCACAAGGTCTTGTATCAAAATAAGGTCTAATCACATGCTAAGAGAGACTTAGGCTCATGTACTTCCATTCCCATCGATGATTATCTATTCATAGACTCATTTGGCTATAATGCATTATGTATTTGTTTATGTTTTCTATTAAATTTTGTTGCTTCTTCTATCGGGTACGGGAAACCCGCGGGTACAAAAAAACCCGCACGGGTACGGGTACGGGCATGAAATCATACCCGCGACGGGTATGGGTTTTTTAACGGGTACGATTTTATCCTGGCGGGTGCGGGTTTGGGTTAGTGATACCCGACGGGTTTGTACCCGTTGCCATCCCTAATTCCAGCCAACGGCTAGGCTACCAACGGTTGCCAACCATTTCCATTTTATATTGATTTGTAAATAGTGAATTCAAAAAGTCGTGTATTTTAATCCCTTGTGGCCGGTCCATAGCTATATGGACTACTTTAGCAATAAATGCTAAAAAGATCACTTGTGCAATGTATATGGACAGTCCCTAAGAGTACATTTATTGCATAAAGACCATTTTTCTAGCACATTATGGTCACCCTTACCATAAGAGTGGTGTCATGCATTAATACGTTTTCAAACGGTGGTAATGGATAATGATCCTAATATTTTCTTTACAATATAACTTGATCTTTAATATCTTTAGCTTAAAATTTATAAAATTTCGATCTTTAAACTATCTGGACTAATTAAGGAGTCTTTTACGTGTTTGGAGATACATGCGTACCATCGCGCGAGATTTCTTTTACCTGTGTACCATTTTGGATGGAATAGTGCCTAACGGTGACTAACGGAGATGTACAAAGACCATTTTACCCTCCTCTTTCCTTGCGGGCTGAGCAGGTCCGAGAAATAAAAGAGGCCTGTGCCATGCGGCTGCTAGGCGCTTGAGGAAAAAAAAAAGGACCGTGACCATGCTGCTGCTAGGCGCACGAGACCCAAAAAAAAGATCGTGACCATGCTGCTGTTAGGCGTACGAGGCAAAAAAAAAAACCGTGCCATGCTGCTGCTAGGCGCATGAGGCCAAAAAAAAAAAAGACATGAGGCGACCCGCATAGGTGCCCTGCACACGCGACGGCAGCGGCCCGCGCTGGCGCCCTTCGTGTCGGTGCCCTGCGGACACGGCGGCTGGGGCCGCGCTGGCGCCCTTCGTCCGCGGCAGCGGCTCTACGCCCACGGCGGCGGCGGCCCGCGGCAGCGGCGCCGTGCAGATCCAGCCGGCGGCGCCCTGCAGATCCGGGTCAGCGACGCCAGCGAGCTTAGGGTTCCAGAGAGAAAAAAGCACTCGGGAGATGCTCTGTTCGTGTCGTATCAGAGAGGCAGAGGAGAGAGAGGCAGGGATAAGATGGTCGATTCCATACATAGGTGTGGCACAACCGCCCGAATTAATCCGGCTTAAGTGCGCTAACCATCACCCTAAAGGTAATTCCGGCTAACACTCACTTCAAACGGAGTAATCCGGCAGTGTTGTCGGGTAAAATCCCGAAGAATCCACTTATGCTTCGATCAAAACACAAAGCTTACATACAATAAACGACGATACAATATGTCATGATGAAGCCCATACATGACATCACTCATTGTTATCACCATCGGCCGGAGTCGTGTCCCACTCCACCGACCAACCAGGAGGCAAAATACACGGCCAAGTCAAACTAGCAACCATGTCCTCAAATGTATCACCTGAAACAAATTGAGCCACAAGTAAGGGTGAGTATACTAATACTCAGTAAGACTTATCCGATTATGGGTATACTTGGCCCACTACCTAGACATGCAAGGCTTTTGGCTAGAGGGGTTTGTTTCGCCAAAAAGCAAGTAAGAGTGAATCCTTAATTTCCAATTTTAGCTTCAAAATTCTAGTTCAATTGACCATTCTAAGTGAGCATCTATCCAATAACATACATGGTGGAAAACAATTATTTTTCATCATTCAACCATATTCAACATCCTCATTGTTCCACTTCTTACTCTATGTGGCAAAAGGGTTAAGCAGTCCCAATATCCGTGAGAGGCGTACGATTCGAATCGAATTTGTTAACCTGGAAAGGCAGACCAAAACAAACGCATGGGAACCGAGTCCCCACGCAACATTTCCCTTTTCTTTTCGGCTCGTGGATTAGGGTCACCCCCTTCGACTACAAGAGCCCCACGCCACGGTCGACGTCAGGTCATGACCACGCTTGCACCCGCATGTGGCCGCATGAGAAATAACGTTCAAAGAGGGTGAGGAAAAAGTCCACTCCCCGGGCCGATCAGGTACTTAAGCTTACCGATTATCATATTTTTCGGCATGTGGTTAGTACGTTCAAACGATTAACCACCACTACCACACATTGCGGCCTTAACATTTTTCACTAAACAGACGGAGCATCAATAAGTACCATAGCCCCGTCCATGGACCTTATGATTGCAGCATGTAGTAGACATTCAACTCCTATGAGCTCGCGAGTGACACGAAATCACTCGACTTCTACCGAATCATTAGCATAGCTAACTAGCGACCTAAACCAACTAGTGTTCAAGCATAGGTACCTAGGATCATGCAACTAAGGTTTCAATCAACTCATGTAAACTTAAATGCACAAGTATATAGAAACAATAAGTTGCATAGAGTTGCATAGAGTTGAAAGTATTAGGTCATGCTCCAGGGCTTGCCTTCCTGAGCGTAGCTAGCCTTGGGCTCTTCCGAAACTTGGTTCGGATGTCCAGTGGCTTCAATTAGATTCACTTGAGCTTCACGCTGCTCACTCTCGGACTCCGGCACCAGCTCGTACGTACCGTCAGCGAGAGTAGTTGAATCTCCATGAATGCATATGCATGAGTTGTTGTGATGGTAACAAAACTTATATTAATCCACTGTAGGATTATAACCTAAGTAACCCAAGTTAAGTTGTAAAGCAACTCATCTACCAAATATTGGGCAATCATTTATAGAGTATTAATTATTGTGATTTAGTTCATAAAAGAACTAGTGTAATTTTCCAAAACGCCACTAATTCATTCCTAGTCATATAACATGTGCGAGCTAGGTATAAAGTGAAAGTGTAGTTAATTACATCCTCTGGTCATGAAATTTCCACACATGGTAAGAAACTTAATTAACATCCTACTGTAAGAATTTCAGCAAGTTTCATGTAGCAGAAAAAACATGATAATTATTTTACACAGCCACTGCTAGAAACAAGATTAATTTATATAGATCAAACCAGTTAAGTACTAGTACTGAAAATTTAACTAAGTGTTTATGATCCTATTATGAGCCTATTGTAAATGTTTCAGATTTAAAGGAGCAGTACACTAGGCATGAAAAATGTAATAAATAGAGCTATATGGAACAAAATTAATTTTCACAGCTAGTTCTACTAAGTTCTAGAGGTTCAACTTTTTTCATCATGATACAGTACTCAAATAACAGGTTTGGTAAAAATATTAGATTTTTACATGCATAGGAACTATTTTCCTTGATTTAGTGTAAATATCCATGCTATTAATTAGTTGGAGTGGTTCCACTTATCTAAAAATTCTCAAACATTTTGTACAGTAACTAAACAACAATTGAAAGGTTTTGAAAAAGTTTCAGCTCATGAAACAAAGTTAACCAGCAAGTACAAATAGAACTAATTAATCAAGACATAAAGAAAAATTTAAATAAACCTATAGTTTGGAGTGTCAAATGTAGTTCAAATTTTTACAGAGTCCTACACTTGAATTATACAACAATCTATCCAAAAATCACCTACAGATCATGGGTAGAACTTGAGATCTAAATAAAGGACTAATAAATTTGTATTTAATCTAGAACAAAAACCAGTGAGCAAATGAAAAAGTGCATGTAATTAAAGTTGTAGATCTAGTAACAAGGAACTCAGATCAATTGAGTTTTCATTTTTCCAATTTTTCTACGAATTTATATTGATTTTATAAGTTTGCTATTTTTGAAAACGAAATCTTACATCTAGGCCCCTGGAATGATTTGGGGGCTTGCAAATATGCCCCTGGCCGGAGCCAAGAACAGAGGAGGCGGCGCCCGGCCGAATCTCGGCGAGCGAGGAGAGGGGAAACAGCACGAGGAGGCCACGCACTACCTCTAGGTGGGCTCGATTGGGGCTGGGGGCGGCCGGAAGGGGCTCGCCGGCATGCAGTAGCGGAGGCGGTGGTGGCGGACAGCGGCGGCGCCGCTCCGGCAAGAGAGAGAGGGCGAGGCCGGGCTGGGAGGCTTCGGTCGGTGGTGAGGGACCGATTCCGAGTGTCAGCTAGGGTGGAGGGCATGGGGAAGTGGGGGCGCGGCGCGGAGGTCTGGGAGGTTGCCATGGCGGCCCTGTTCCGACGAGGCAGGTGGCCGGGGTGGCTAACTGGAGGCTCAGGGAGGTGGACTAGGAAGGGGGTGAGCATGCCTGGGTGGTTGGTGAGGGTCGAGGCTGGCTCGGACAGGGAGCTCGGCGTGGAAGTGCTCAGGCGTGAGCAGGGGAGTGCGGCGACCCTTTTGTAGGCGAGCAGGGAGTGAGAGGAGGGGATGGAGGTGTAAGTGGCGCTGCACTAAAGGCCCGGGAGTGGGAGCAGAGGCGCGGCCGGGCCTGGTTGTCGTCGACCGGCCGTCGGGGCGCGGCGTGCGCGGGCGGAGCGGAGCGTCAGCGACGGCAAGGGCGCGGCGCGTGCTCGAAGGGCATCATTTCCGGGTCAGGGACGCAGCGAGGAGGGAGGCAATGCTCCAGCGGCGATGGAACGGGGCAAGCAGGCGCGTGTGCTAGCTGCGCCATGATGACTGCTCAGCTCTGTGCTCGGGAAGCAGGAACGAAGCAGAGGAGTGAAGGAAGAGAGAGAAGAGAGAGAAAGAGAGAGAAGTCAGAGAGTTGACTTTAAATTTTCTCAAAATTTTCAATTGGATCATGAAAAAGTTTAAATACGTAAGTTGTTTAAAATTCAAAATCCTACAACTTTCGTTTCAGGCACAAACTCATTTGAAGCCTAGATAAAGAGTTAAATTTAAATTCTTGATGAATGTACGTTATCGCCCTATTCGAGTTTGAATTCAAATTTCTTTCTTCAATTTTTGTATAGCAACTTGAAAATCCTTGAACACGAAAGTTTTTCCATATTTAAAACTCTACAACTTTGGTTTTAGGGCAAAAGTTTATTTGAGCTATGTTTTAGAAATTATTTTCAAAGCATATTTGTTTAAAATTTGAAAGATAGTTTAAATTTTCGAGAACTGTGGTTTGAAAGACTCGTCATTTCATGTGCAAAAATTCGTTTTCTCCCTTTGACTTCAACTAGACTTTGGTTTGTCATGACGTTAGTGAGATGCCTATTCAATTTCATATGCAAACTTGCGTCAGTTTAAAAACTATTTAAAGTTTTCGACCTAAGCACATATACACCTAGACACATAGACATTCAGGCATTTGTTTCAAAGTTTTCTGGTTAATAATATATGATTTGGTGCTAACAAATTTGGATTAGCTAATTAAAAACCTAGGCTGTCACAATATGTCCCACTTGTCAGGATAAACAAATTGTTAAGTTCTAATGGAAGGTGGACGGAATGACACACAGATAAAACAAAATTCGCACGATGGTACACAAATATCTCCAATTTTTTTAATAATACGTGTGTAAGCATAAATTTTTATAATGATATATACGTAAAAGACTTCTAATTAAGACCCTCTCAAGCGGCGAAAGGGAAAGTAATCGACGCTCCACCTGGCAGAGAGCATGAGACCGTCCACCCAAAAGGCGTGCGTGCCACCTGCCCTGCTCGCTGCTCCCGCGCCCACCGCCACTTGCGACCCGCATCCGTCCAACGACCGCAGCCGGCGCGCGCGGGCATGCACGGCTGACCAGCCGGTGTCGGTGCCAGTGGCGCTTTTCGCCGGCATACTGGACCGTGCCGCTGCTGCCCGCTGCCTTAGCCTGGAACGCCATGATTGGTGCCCTGCCGACTGCCGTCAGGCCTCCTTCAGCGGTCCGAGCCAGCTCTGGCTTAACGTGAGGAGAGAGAACCGAGGCATAATGCACCAGAACAGTGTTGTAAGAGCAACTCCAACAATTTGATTTTTCCCTATCCCCTTTCCACTTTTTCTCAATATAGGGAATTGATGGTGAAAAAACCCACTCCAACAAATTGATTTTCCATCTCCCTTTCCCCTTTATTTTTTCTCAATCCCCAATATTATATCTCCAATATAACCACCCGTGGCCTTCGATCGGGATGAACGAGGCGTGAGTAAGCACACAGCGAGATCAAGGATTCGGCGAGGAACGAGGACCGGTTGTCCTCTTCCGTTTCATAGTTTCTTTTCTGATAATATCCCCTCTGTTTTTTGTTACACCCCGGCGACTTAAAAGTCACACACCAGCCACGCAGGCCCACCACACAGCCACGCAGGGCTCAACTACTGAAACAAGTAAATACGCAAAAGAAACATGAAGACGTAAAACAACCATACGGTTTGTCACGCTACTGTCGTGACAGGTCCCCCCCCACCAGAACTGTCTTGTCCCCAAGCAGTAGCATCCGGAAATCTTGCCTTGACCACGTAGAGGTCTTCCCATGTAGCAGCAGCAGCAGGAAACTTGCTCCACTTAATAAGAACTTGAGGAATCGCTTCACTTCCTTTCTTGACCAACCGACGATCCAAGATAGCTTCAGGTACAGTGTTGACTGAACTGAGATCAACCAATTTGGAGATGTCTGAGTAAACAGGGGAGTGATCCGGGACAAAAGCTTTCAACTGTGACACATGAAACACATTGTGAACTTTGCTGTCCTCAGGAAGATCAAGCTTATACGCAGCCATGCCAACTTTGGCTAGAACGGTGAAAGGACCGAAGAACTTGAAAGCCAGTTTGGGGTAGGGACGATTAACCACCGATTGTTGAGCATAAGGTTGTAATTTCAGCAATACCTGCTCCCCAACTTGGAAAACCCTGTCAACACGATGACGATCGGCTTGCAACTTCATTCTGTTTTGTGCAATGGCTAATTGATCCTTGAGCATTGCAGTGTGCTGCTCACGAGCTTGCAGAATCTCAGTGACAGAGGAATCTGAATCAGAAGCAGTAAGAACTGAAGATGACAGTATCCCCAAATTCGGTTCATGGCCATAGAGTGCACGAAAAGGAGAACAGCCCAAGGAAGTATGCAAACAAGAATTGTACCAAAGTTCTGCTAGAGGAAGCCATTGTTTCCATTGCTTGGGAGCTTGATGGATGGCACACCGCAAATACATCTCCAGACACTGGTTGACCCTCTCGGTCTGACCATCAGTTTGCGGATGATAAGCCGTGCTATGCAGTAGCTTAGTACCCAATCTGGTGAAAATCTGTTGCCACACATTACTCAGAAATATTCTGTCCCGATCAGAGACAATCGAAGAAGGAATACCATGAAGTTTGACCACTGTATCCAATAGACTGATAGCCACTTGATGAGCTGTAAAGGGATGCTTGAGAGGAATAAAATGAGCATACTTAGTGAATCGATCCACCACCACTAGGATCACATTGCAGTGACCAGACATTGGTAAACCTTCGACAAAATCTAAGGAGATATCTTGCCAAGCGCCAGCAGGAATTGGAAGAGGTTGTAGAAGGCCAGCAGGAGGAGACAACTCATGTTTTGCTTGCTGACACACAGGGCACTGCTTCACAAAGTCTTCAACTGCTTTGTGTAAACCTTTCCAATGAAACAAGCTCCTGATCTTATAATAAGTAGACTGGATCCCAGAATGACCTCCAATAGGGCTAGAATGCAAAGAGGCAATTACTTTGGTTCTTAGTGCTGAGTTGTTAGCCAACCAGAT
Organism: Panicum virgatum; assembly: GCF_016808335.1. Lineage (NCBI taxonomy): Eukaryota > Viridiplantae > Streptophyta > Magnoliopsida > Poales > Poaceae > Panicum > Panicum virgatum. Next base: position 17,230,008 of record NC_053147.1, on the reverse strand, counting down.
CTGACCCTTGTACTTGATCAATCCATTGTCTAAGGAATATCCCTGAGCATTGGGTGACTGAACAGCAAGCATTTGTAACAACCTCTGAGCTTCCAAATCAGTGTGATAGGAGTTGAGAACCTCTTGAAGCCAAGTTGGTGTAGTTTGGGAAACAGCCTGTATAGCAAACAGATGGCCCACCCTTGACAAAGCATCAGCAGCCACGTTTTCTTTCCCTTTTCTATAAACCACTTTGAATTGCAATCCCATTAGTCGAGTCATGGCTTTTCTCTGAAGGTCAGATTGGAGATTCTGTTCAGAGAGGTATGACAAACTTTTATGATCTGTCCTAATAACAAATTCTTGTCTTTGCAAATATGGTCTCCATTTTTCAACGGCCATGATTAAGGCTAAAAACTCCTTCTCATAAATGGATAAATTCTGGTGAACAGGGCCCAAAGCTTTGCTCAAGAATGCAATGGGTTTGTCTTGTTGCATCAGTACTGCACCTATTCCTGTGGCGCAAGCATCAGTTTCCACCACAAAAGGGATATCAAAATTAGGTAATGCCAAAACTGGTGTCTGTGTCAAGACTGATTTCAATTGTTGGAATGCAGTGTCAGCAGCTGAGTCCCAGTGAAATGACTTCTTCTTGAGAAGGTTAGTGAGAGGTTTGGCCAAAATGCCGTAATGTTTGACAAATCTTCTATAATAACCAGTGAGGCCCAAGAAACCCCTCAATTCAGTCACAGTAGTAGGAGTAGGCCAATGAAGCATAGCATCAATTTTGGTGGAATCTGTTGCAACACCCTCAGCAGAAATGATATGTCCTAGATAATTAATGTGTGACTGAGCAAAAGAGCATTTACTCAGTT